>NC_134267.1:225301311-225673811 GCF_031893055.1 Leptodactylus fuscus | reverse complement strand
CAGGCGCTGCTCATCACCTGCCCAATACAATCCAACAGTGACACATGGTGGTGGCGGCATCAGGCTATGGGGTGTTTTTCAGCTGCAGGGACAGGACGACTGGTTGCAATTGAAGGAAAGATTAATGCGGCCAAGCACAGAGATATCCTGGAAGAAAACCTCTTCCAGAGTTTTCCAGAACTCAGATTGGGCGGAAGGTTCACCTTCCAACAAGACAATGACCCTAAGCACACAGCTAAAATAACAAAGGGTTTTTTTGCTTCCCCTGGATCAGCACTGTAGGGATTGTAGGGATATAGGTTGGATTTGATGGACTGATGTCATTATCCAACCTCATCTACTATGTAACTATGTAAAGGAGCGGCTTCGGAACAACTCTGTGACCATTCTTGACTGGCCCAGCCAGACCCCTGACTGCAACCCAATTGAGCATCTCTGGAGAAACCTGAAGATGGCTGCCCACCAACGTTCACCATCCAACCTGACGGAACTGAAGAAGATCTGCAAGGAAGAATGGCAGAGGATCCCCAAATCCAGATGCGAAAAACTTGTTGCATCGTTCCCAAGAAGACTCCTGGCTGTACTAGCTCAAAAGGGGCAAATACTAAATACTGAGCAAAGGGTCTGAATACTTATGACCATGTGATATTTTCATTTTGTTTTGTTTTTTAATAAATTTGCAAAAATATCTACATTTCTATTTTTTTTTTCTGTCAAGCTAGGGCTGAGTGTACATTAATGAGAAATAAAATGAACTTTTTTGATTTTAGCAAATGGCTGCAATGAAACAGAGTGAAAACTTAAAGGGGTCTGAATACTTTCTGTACCCGCTGTATATCCAAGTTAAAGGGATTATCCAAGAACAAAAATTAAAGAGCTATCTATGGTATAGGTTTCTTACTTAATATTGGCGGGGCAGTTGTTTTTTTTTGTTTGTTTTTTTTGCTGTAGCGGGCCAAAACGCTCCATTTTTGCAATGTAGGGCCCCGGCCTAAAGTAGGAATTATCCCAAGGCACTACTACTAGCTAGTGGCCAGGGTAAAGCGGCATACAATGCAGCTGAATTGCATTGTAGTACATTTTGAATTGTGTTACTGGTATTGTGACGTTTATAATCATGTAATGTATGAAAAAAACATTGTTATCCTTAAAAGCTGAATGCCAGATATAGTTGCTTATGCTTGAAACTGGTATAATGTTACATGATAAGATGGTGCCTGCATCCAGGGTGAGTGCAAGAAAAACAAATGCTGCTGCCAGAAGACATCTCTCCAAGGTTACCACGCAGGACCGGGAGTAGCTGGCTATATATGGCATTGCTTAAACTTTTTCTGTGTGATTGAGATGTCCCATGCCGATCAGGAATGGATATAAAAATGTACATTGTTGTTATCTCTCTTCCTTTCTCTGCTACTATTTAACCCCTGTGTTTTTAATAAAAAGTGCGTCAGCACAACTTCCTTAGCTAAGAGAGGAACTAATACCAACATATAGAGTGGTGTGACTTCTTCACCGCCTGGCACTCAGCCTAATTAATTAGGACGACGACAGTTACCCGGGATTATTGGTCAATTAGTCAGAAACCTGACTATGACTTTATCAGAATCTACAATAAGAACCTCTCTAGTCTGTGACAATGTAGTCTTGATGGATTTCTGATCTTCTGAACTACAGAAGTGTATTTCCTAATGTTTCCTCTTGAGATACCCCAAGATGAGAGGTGCAAGATGACCACCTGCAACACCCGACAGAGTTTTCTTACTCATCTTGAGAACTCTCAAGTGAAGAAGTAAGATATAGAAGGAGGGATCTTTATATGGGTGCTATAGAAGGGTTCCTCAAGCAGCAAGGGAAGATGAAGTGCAGATCTTGCAGCATGAAGATGAACCCTCTGCAGCTAAACAATGGTTAACAAAAAAAACACTAATCTTCTTATATTGTAATCCATTTTAAAACCTGAACTATTCCAATGATTCATCTATAATTCAGAGCTAGGAACTCCTTTATGGAGGCGCTGAAGTGTCTCAGGGTTACACACAGCACACGTGTTCGCAAGATGTGGAGAACACCATTCACAAAAGACTGGTTTGTTGGAATAAGAGCCCAAGGAATTATCTTAGATCTTCAGATTAACCTTGTTCATGCATTTTCTCTAACGTAGACTCTGAACTATAATTTATTATTTTTCTTGAGCCAGTGACAGCAAAATAAAATGTAATTTCCGGCTCTCCATCACCACAATGACATTTTCCTGAGGTTCATAATGTTATATGAGGAGGCAGAAGCAAGGTGGGCAATACAAATATGAAGATATATATATATATATATATATATATATATATATATATATTATACACATACAGTGCAGAAATAGAAGAGTCAATAGTTTATTTTTGTCAGTTTACAAAACGAAGTAAACGAACAAGAGATTAATGGAAATCCCATCAATATCTGGTGTGATCTTTGCCCTGGAGGATCCTGGAAGTGACGATACGGCCCCCGCAGAGCCCTGATCTCAAACATCATCCAGTCTGTCTGGGATTACGTGAAGAGACAGACGGATTGGAGCAAGCCGACATCCAAAGATCTGTGCTTAGGTCTCCAAGATGGCGGGAACAACCTCCCGGTCGAGATCCTTCAAACAAAGGATTGATGGAAGGCAGACAATTTTGGAAGGAAAAATTAGACCATGATATCATTGGTAGAATTTAATAATGTTATCTTCTCTTAAAGGGATTTTCTGTGCTAAAAATATTCATAACCTACCAAATTGGAGGAGATCTGATTCCCAGCACCCCCTGATCAGCTGTTTTCAGCAGCTGATAATGGATCAAAAAGCAGACCAGCTTGCTGCAGATCAGCTCCCATTTACTTGAAGCAATGACTCAGTTCAGAGGATCAATGTGGGTGTCGGGAGTCAGACCCCATTATCAAATATTGATAATATATCCTTAGGCTCATCCTTTAAAAGGGGTAGGTCATCAATATCAGATTCTCGAAGGCTTTTCACCTGGAACCCTGACCCATCCCCTGATATTGCCACTCCAGAAGTAGCACCGTATACAGAGCTGGGATTGTTAGGAGCATGCGGCTTCATACACTTGGTACTCACAGTGCTGGAATACTGCAGCTACTTTAAGCGGCCATTTTCTTGTGGCCTGTGGGCATACGCAGTCGGCTCTGCCCGAGGCCTGGAAGTTTGAACCCAGCTCCGGAAGAAGAAGCGCGGCGCAGAGAGGCCATTCCTGAAGAAGATGGTTAGTTGAGTTATACTCCCACTGATATGATATTGATGACCTATCCCATAACAACAGGTCATCAATATCTAAGCCCAAATCCATACAAGTACTGTATTAAACAGACAGCCATTCATGTGACACCAGCAGCTTATGTAGCAGAAAGCTAAGCTGGATTTCCAGAAGCCAGACCTCACTATAGGTAAGGATAACAGGGGGGAATTGTAATAGCTCAAAACTTCTGCTCCAGGTATGGATTTTACAATTTGCGATTCAGACTAAGTTCACATCTCCGTTGGAGACTCCATCACAGAAACCGCCAGAGAGAAAAGCCTTGCACGGTGGACCGTTGTGCAACGCTAAAACAGCGGTTCAGCTCTTTGTGCCTTTGGTGCCCTTGGCAGGGAGACAGGTGTAGATGTGATCCTAGCCTCAGGCACTATTTTTTGGCCTCCCATTTAGTTCAATGGGAGTTCTCAGGTGGAACTGAAGAACCACCATGATGCTCCTATCAAATCAGGTAGAGGAAGAAAAGAATAAAACTCATCATCTTCCTCCCCTTGAATGACTAGAGACTTAGATCAGGTGAAATTTGGAGCTGATTTCACACGAAAATCAGCTCATATTCCTTTATATTACCAAATCCTATGATCACCATTCCATTAAGAGATTCATCCTTATGTGGCACCACCTTTAATTTCCAAGGGAAAGACAAAGACAAAGAACTGAGTGAGAATCCCAAAAAATCCCTTAAAAATGTGGCCAAATAATTGGTTGTACTCAAAGTCTTAACTTGACCTTACATGACAGTATGAGCCCTGCTACACATGTATGTCAAGCACCAAAAAAACAGAACATCCAGTATTAGATAAAAGCATATTATGAGATACCACAATGGACTCCTGGTCCCCGAGCTGCCGAATGTCGTTCTACGGTAATGCAGAGAGGATAAGTGCGTGAGAAGATGACGAAGCACGGCTGTAGGACTTGGATCGGTGCGCACGCCATGTCTCTGATGATAAAGCGCTCGCAGCCTTGTCAGCACGAAGCACAGATATCTGCTATCTCTCCATGCCGAATACTCTGCTAATTGCCTCCCTGAAAACTCCCCTTGTCTTACATGTTTCCAAAATATTTTCTTTCCTGTTTCTCGTCATCTCTCCCCTGCAGAAGTGCTGCCTCTTTGTTTCAGTTGCACTTGCTGGATTAGAACCACTTTCCAGCAATAACAAGCCAATAAGGGATCAGCTGGATCCTGATGGATCAAGAATTGGGATCTGGAGCCGCCCCTGACCAGTGTTGTTTATGTATCTACCTCAATAACAGATGATAACACTCAGAATGCCATAATATTGTCTCAGCAGCTCCTAGACCAGCACTGCATCCGCTACCAGGCCCGGGGCCTTGAGGGGGCCCAAAGATCCCTCTGCCACATAAAAGATGCCACTATTTTAAATGGCTCATGGTAGGTAAGGATTCTGGTACAGATTTTGCACTGGGTCCAAGGAGCTTTAAGCTGGGATCACACTTTATGGCAAAATTTCATGCTTTGATTTTTCATTGATCAGTGAAGGGCCTAGAGGTCGGAGGGCAACATAAAAAACAAAACAAAACAAAAAAATCTATATTATTAGTGATTGGAGTTTCAAGACCCTGATTGTACAGGGTTAGGCAGGGAGGTATGGATGATTTGAACGGGGCGCCACGCAAGGTGGGGATAACCTTGGTGGATAAAGAGTGGGGGTATCTGCTCGTGAGGAGCCGTCATTTCAGTAGCAATGAAGACATGGTCGATAGAGCGTCGTGTGTTCATGTAAACACCTTTATTGTAATGGGCCGTTCTGTCATTCAAACACAAAGACGTTTCCGGAATCATTTCAACATTGGCCGTCATGGTCGTGTTCCGAAGTTTGACACAATAATAAAGTGGGTGAATCACTTTCAACAAACAGGTTCTTTGAGACCTGAAACTGCACGAGGAGGTGACCGAACGGTACGGAACCTGGAAAACATTGAACGGGTGCATCAAGCAGTTGAAGCCAGGCCTCGGCCGTAATCAATGTTTTAATTTCTTTTTTCTTTTGTTTTTCTTTGATTTTTGTAATGGCAACATCCAAGCTACACATTGAAAAAAAAAATTGAGTTTCGTTGAAAAATGAGTGTTCACATCATCCATACCTCCCTGCCTAACCCTGTACAAGAGCCAAGATCAAGGATGTCCAACCTTTTGGTGTCTCTGGGCCACATTTGAAGAAGAGTCAGAAGAGATTGGATTGGATTGGATTGGATTGACCACACACTTTTTGGTGGTTCACGGCCAAACTTGCCGGGATTGTTTCTGAAAGTCTGGCCCAAATCTGGGCAAGTTGGCAACTACGTAAACATTCTATACTTTCTATGTCATCTAATAATCCAGAACATCTGATAATATATCCCCCATCAGGCCCAATAAATGATTGTATATAAGAATTCTGGACACCATCACGGATTAGGAGTGTGCAGAGAATTTTTTTGCACATTGACACAGCTGGTTTTGTAAGTAAGTCTTCAGGCTTTATGTAAAATGCATGCTGATAGTATTAATAAGAAAAGGAGCCAAAATGAGAAACAATTTCAGGACATGATGACTCAATAAATGATATTTAGGCTGTCTGTGGGGGCGAAATGCGTCTTTTTTTTTTCTTCGCTCGTCCTGTAGTATTTTCTCTGCAGACATGTAGTCATCATGAGAATGGTAATATAATATGCAGTGTATAAAACACGGCCAGTAACACAGGCTCCCAGCTGCTTTTGATCAGCTCCTTCTGTATAACAATGCCTGTTAACCTCCACAAGACACGTATATACTGAACATCTTACAGGTAATGGTAACCACATGGCACCGACCCTCTGAACTTTACGCTTAAATTATGGTGTGAAAAAAAAAAAACCTGGCCAAACGTATTCTGTAAAACCTTCACAGCTTCTGTGGCACCATAACGCTTAATATATTTTCCAAGGGGAAAATCATTCATCTGGACACGTGTATTGGAAGGGTTTTTTTTTTCTTTTCTGTAGGGTGGGAGAACAGAAGGGGAGGGGGTGTTTGTAGTGCACTTTCAGGAATTAGTACCTGTGTAACACCCAGCAGGTGTGGGCCCTCAATGTCATCTTACTGGGCCACTTCTAAGGGTGATGTGTAAGTGGCCTCACCAGTTTTCTCCCATATAGAGATCCAGACTTTGCTGTGGTGAGACCACCAGGTCATTACATCTTGGAAAGGTCCTGGTATAGGTGACGGCTAAACAAGGGCCAAGAGACACCAATGGGAATCACTAGGGTTCAGGCTGACAGCGACAGGCTGAGGTCAGAGCTGGCAGAATTCATGCAGGGTCCAGGTACAGGCAAGTGGTCAGGGCAGGCAGCAAAAATGCAGAAGTCAGAAACAGGTAGGCAATAGTGGTTATAGTTTGGTAGAAAAGTATTGAGATCAAGAACACAAAGGTCAGATACACAGTAAAGCTGATCAGTAACACCCTACAGCAGGATGCTAACAAGCCAGTACTTTTACTCAGGCGCTCTTTGACTTGTGAAGGTGACTACATAGTGGTAGCTAGGGATTTCCAGGGAACATATTAGCCGGTGTTGAATGCAGAGGAGGAGGTAGGCTGGTAAAGCTTTTTGGCCAACAGCTATTCCTCCTGATTCCACCATACACACTTGGTTCAGCCAAGCATGCATGCGTTTTCAATGGGGAGAAAATGTAAAGCCACTGCCGCTTACGTCCTGCCAGAAGGTAAGAAGCAGACAGTAAAATCTAACCTGCCTGAAGGGATTAGATATAAGCGTCCACTGTATTTCCAGGAACATCACCACATCAGTCTATGGGTTGTGCTGGGTATTGAACTTCAGCCTAATCCACTTGAAAGGGGTTGAGAGTAGAGATGAGCGAGTACTGTTTGGATCAGCCGATCCGAACAGCACGCTCGCATAGAAATGAATGAATGCACCTGGTACTTCCGCTTGGACGTAGCCGGCACGCTTAACCCCCCACGTGCCGGCAAACCTTTTTTTTTAGTCTTTAAAAATCCCTTTAAACTCCATCCCGCTCTTTACTGTACTATTATGTCGCACTGAATGCACAGGAGCTGTGCCTGCGGCATGATTTTCAGGTCTCGGCTTATTACACCAGAATAGCAGCCAGCGTTGGAAAATACTTGGACTCTGGTACTTTAACCCCCCAGATGCTGCTGTGATCGATAGCGATCACTGCATCCGAGTGGTTCAAGGGAAGGATCATCATCCCACCCTTTGGATGCCCCAAATGGATGAGACTGCGGGCTCTAAGGAGTTGCATAGCAGCCAGGAGGTTGACCAATGGCCTCAAGACGGCCTATTCCTAATGCACATAGGCATACAATGTGCAACGTACTACAATACAGAAGTATTGCAGTACATTCCGCTGGGGATCAGCAGATCCCAGGTTCAAGTCCCATTGTGGAACAGGAAAAAAAAGGAAAGAAAAAAAAAAAGACTGCTCTATTCAAAAATAGTTTTCTTTATCCCATACAGTGAACGCTGAAAAAAAAAAATAAACGAATAAATGAAAAAATAAATATATTAAAGGAATAACTAAAAATACTGTAGTGCACAAATTGTCGTCAACTTGTCAGTGTCCGAAACGTAGTTATAAAAAGTGATCAAAAAGTCATACGTACCTAGATTTGATGCCAATAACACTACAACTTGCCCTGCAAAGAGCCCTAACACAACTCTGTCAACGAAAACTTATAGGTGTTAGAATACGGTGACCCCGGGCAAATCGTTCAATTAAAAAGAAATGACGTTTTATTTCGGAAAGGCGGTAAAACATAATAAAACCAATATCAATATGTTATCACCATAATCGTACTGATCCACTGGAAAGAGCTACCATTTCATTGTTAATGCACAGTGAATGCGGGAAAAACAAAATATAAAAACTAATGATAGAACTGGAGTTTTTTATTGGGGGGGGGGGTTGATGTATTTATTTACACAGAATCCCTAAAAACGCTAATGAAAGTGAATATCTAACAATGGTACCAAATAAAACTCATCGTGCAAAAAATAAGCCCTTGCACAGCTATGTGAAAGGATAAATGAAAAAGTTATGAATTCTGTAGGGCGGAGATGGAAAATAGTAAATAAAGTTGCTGAACCCAATGGTGCTCCTAAAGGGTTAAAGGAATTATTTTGCAGTTATCCCAAATCATAGGTTTTATAAGTGAGAATAAACAAACCACTGGAGAAATAAAGGGAAACGTGAAGTGCAGTATAATGTAAAAAGATTTATGTATATTATCAAAGGTATCAGGACTGGGGAGGTTCACAAACATTTGGACTAGTTCACACCAAGTTCCATGTGGACACATTACATAGCAGCTGCCGATGCAGTGCACTGGCATCCCGTTGCGGCATTCCGCGATGGATTAGACCCAAATGAATGGGCCGGAGCCTCGCACTACGGCTGATTCAGCCGCGGAATCTGCGGCAAGATAGGACAGCTCGCTTCTTTTTTCCGCTACTAGCTAGCCTGAAAAAAAGAAGCGAGCGGCTCCCATTTAAGTCAATGGGAGCCATTTTTGGCAGCGGATTTTGAGACGGATTCCGCCTCAAAATCCGCTGCCAAATTGCCCCGTGTGAACTAGCCCTTAGGAAATGCCTCGGAGGACATAATACTACCACCATCAGACATCCTGCAGGCCCCCTCAGCACTGCACCAGCTTGGGAGAATTACTGAATTGCTTTCAAGAACAACACTTGCTGTCAGTGAACGGGACGCATTCAGCATAGCAAACTGCTACCCTGTTTCCCCGAAAATAAGTGTCTTATGTTAAATTCTCTCCTGAAATATAGGACCTGTGTTATTTTCTGGGGATGTCTTATGCAGCGGCTGGAGCGGGGGACAATCGGCAGTCCTTAGCGGAGCGCGGGCATGAATGCCGGTTGTAAGTGGTCCAGGAGGTGAAGCGGAGGTGTCTTATTTTTGGGGAAACAGAGTAATTGACAACAGAATCCTTGGAGTTCTATCGTAGACTCTATCCCCATTGGATCAATATTGGATTTTTGTCAATCACATCAATGCTGCAAATCTCCCTCTTGCCCTGAGATTTGCAACAATGTGCCAGTGGAGTGGATTTGCTTTCTGCATTGTATGAGTTTTTTGTTGCTGTTGTTGTTTATTGCATTGATATATATATATATATATATATATATATATATATATATATATATATATATATATATATATATATACACACACTCACCGGCCACTTTATTAGGTACACCATGCTAGTAACGGGTTGGACCCCCTTTTGCCTTCAGAACTGCCTCAATTCTTCGTGGCATAGATACAACAAGGTGCTGGAAGCATTCCTCAGAGATTTTGGTCCATATTGACATGATGGCATCACACAGTTGCCGCAGATTTGTCGGCTGCGCATCCATGATGCGAATCTCCCGTTCCACCACATCCCAAAGATGCTCTATTGGATTGAGATCTGGTGACTGTGGAGGCCATTGGAGTACAGTGAACTCATTGTCATGTTCAAGAAACCAGTCTGAGATGATTCCAGCTTTATGACATGGCGCATTATCCTGCTGAAAGTAGCCATCAGATGTTGGGTACATTGTGGTCATAAAGGGATGGACATGGTCAGCAACAATACTCAGGTAGGCTTTGGCATTGCAACGATGCTCAATTGGTACCAAGGGGCCCAAAGAGTGCCAAGAAAATATTCCCCACACCATGACACCACCACCACCAGCCTGAACCGTTGATACAAGGCAGGATGGATCCATGCTTTCATGTTGTTGACGCCAAATTCTGACCCTACCATCTGAATGTCGCAGCAGAAATCGAGACTCATCAGACCAGGCAACGTTTTTCCAATCTTCAATTGTCCAATTTCGATGAGCTTGTGCAAATTGTAGCCTCAGTTTCCTGTTCTTAGCTGAAAGGAGTGGCACCCGGTGTGGTCTTCTGCTGCTGTAGCCCATCTGCCTCAAAGTTCGACGTACTGTGCGTTCAGAGATGCTCTTCTGGCTACCTTGGTTGTAACGGGTGGCTATTTGAGTCACTGTTGTCTTTCTATCAGCTCGAACCAGTCTGGCCATTCTCCTCTGACCTCTGGCATCAACAACGCATTTCCGCCCACAGAACTGCCGCTCACTGGATGTTTTTTCTTTTTCGGACCATTCTCTGTAAACCCTAGAGATGGTTGTGCGTGAAAATCCCAGTAGATCAGCAGTTTCTGAAATACTCAGACCAGCCCTTCTGGCACCAACAACCATGCCACGTTCAAAGGCACTCAAATCACCTTTCTTCCCCATACTGATGCTCGGTTTGAACTGCTGGAGATTGTCTTGCCCATGTCTACATGCCTAAATGCACTGAGTTGCCGCCATGAGATTGGCTGATTAGAAATTAAGTGTTAACGAGCAGTTGGACAGGTGTACCTAATAAAGTGGCCGGTGAGTGTATATATATATATGTTGAAAAACACAAAAGAAATAATAAAACGAACTAGATTTCTGCAGACACTGGGATGCATTACAAGAAGCAGGAATTCCTGTGTTTTCTTGAGTGTGAAGCGCTGGATATTAATTTTCCCCCAGCGCTGCCAAACAGAAACAATACTTGGCAATCTGACACTGGTGCTCTTAAGTATTAAACGTGTCAAGTCAGCTGCACAGGCTCTCCCCATGTAAGACGCTACCACCCAGAAGCTCGAGTCAGCAAGGACGCACCTTGAAGCATGTAAATCTCCCTTCTAATAATGTACAAAGACTCTCGCAAAAGTCAAGAATCCTTCCCAATATATACACGAGAGATGAGGCCGAGTCCAGGCAATCCTTTAATTTTGCGCAGAAGGTTCCCTGTATATTTATACGCTGGCAAAATATGTTCTGAGCTTTACAGAGAAAACATAGGAGATTTTATCAGGACAAGAGAACAGAAAACACATGCATTCTATATCTGGAAATCAAAGTCCTGCTCTGCCGAATTAATCCGTAAGAAAAGCGAGTTTAATGTGTAAGTCCGCTCGTGGAGGTCCCGGCTATGGAAATAAATAAAACCCTGTAAGGAGATTTACTGAGCGGTGTCTGAGCTTTGCCGGCTCTGAAAGGTTTCCTGCAATGAATAGTAATTAATATTACGTAGTTACAAAGTGGCCGCAGCTGACACAAGGCAGGAACTCGGTAATGACAATAGCAGACACGTGCGCTCATGGACTTCGGATGCTTGTTTAGACTTTGGAGACGTCGTGCCAAATTCTTAGTCCTGACCATATCACGGCTCCACATTCAACCTAGAATCTTACGTCATCTCCTCGTCTGGGAGGATCTTCTTACTAAAACACATCGGCATATCTTTTCCATTGTACCACCATATCTAATGTACTGCATCAGCTTTGCAATTGACCGTTTTGTGTATACAACTCTTACACAGACCAATGTGTCTCCATGGTTATGGACTACAAACAAACCGTGTGTAGTCTGATCCTCCCCTCATATAAAAGATGGAGCAGATAGAAGAACATGGAGCACATGGCTGCAGGATCTGTTTGCAGTCAGTCCCACCCATGGGCACATACACAGGAGTTGTACACAGAGAACTGTAGAATGTTATTTTAATAAAGTTATTTGAAAAATGGCTTCTTTTTTTGTTTTGCAAAAAAAAGTAAATATAGCAGACAGGGGTGGTTTCATTTAGTGGGGGGAGGCCTACCCCTGAAGGAGTAGTGGTGCTCGGGAGAATACTGTAGCCACATTTCCTACATTGTTTACACAGGTACAGTGCCATACATACAGTTGTGGCTGAGCCTGGTACTGCAGCTCATTTTTATTTCCGTGAGTTTAGGGTTCTACTGGAGAGTCAGTAAAATACAATAAGTTCACATGGGTTTTTTTGGACCGGAACCTGAGGCGGCGGACCAAAATACGGGTAGCTGAGACTGGACGCCGATGCACCAATCGCGCACTCCACTCCAGATTAGTCCTAAATGAATGGGCCTAGTCGGGAGGAGGGAGCGTCTTCAGGCAGATGTCGCGATCCGCCTGAAAGAATAAGAATGCCGCTTCTTTTTCCGGGAGCCGGAACAAACGGCTCCTGGAAAAAAGAACTGACCGGCTCCCATTGATTTCAGTGGGAGCCATCTTTCTGGTCAGGATTTTGAGGCGGATACGTGTGAACTTACCTTAAAGGGGTTGGCCCCTTTCTGACCAATATTGAGAGACAAATGTTATGGTTTGATAATAAACAGTTGTACAATTTTCCAATATACTTTCTGTATCATTTCCTCATTGTTTTCTAGATTTCGGCTTGCTGTCATTCATTCTGTTACTTCTAGAGGATAAACCTCTGACCTCCCGCTTATGTCTGCACTCCCGGTTACTATAAAAGAAACCTGCACAGACAAGGGAATATGATAACATAGTATGTGTGTAGGTCCTAAAGCCAGAGGACAGAAGTGCTAGGCTCCAGGTGGGGAATAGCTGGGTGTGCATGTTGTGTAACAGATTACAGGGGGTTTGGTCTTCAGTCAGAATTTATGTTCCTGGTGGAATTGAAACCCAGGACTCCAGGGCTGCAAGGCTGCCACTGAGCCACCGTGTTGCCCCCTGGGATCTGAGTTTATGTGGGGTCTATATTCATTTTGAAGTCGGGCCTGGATTAATTTATGTTAGCAAAGAGGATGGCTTCACAAACAGGGTTGCTCGACCAAAGATGGTCAGGCTGCTCTGCAACTCCTTCCCCAATGTTAGTGTATGGAGCCACATCGCAACCCCGAGGATGCTGCGACTGCAACTTCTAGTTGCAAAAACATTAAGCAGTGATCTCAATGCAACTCCATTCACTTACAATAATGAAAGAGTCACAGGGTGACAAGGTGATCTTTGTTGTGCGAGGAGTCACGGGGTAGCATTAGCCTAAATTCTGTAACTATCAGGAGAAATCGTCATGGCAGTCTGAGGGCTAGTTCACACGTGGGCAAAGGGGAGTTTTTTGACAGCGGATTTCGCTTCAAAATCAGCCCCTTTACAATGGAGCCCTATGTGAACAGCTAGCTTTTTTTTTCCGCTAGCTTTTTTTTCCGCTAGCTTTTTCTTTCTGCTAGTTATTTTTCAGCTAGCAGAAAAAAGAAGCGACATGACCTTTCTTCAGCCGTTTTCCGCCTGAAGGAAGCAATAGAAATGAATGGGAGGCATTTTTGCAAAAATAAGCGACGCGTTTTTTTTGCAAAAAAAAGGGCGGAAAAAAAACGCTAGCGTTTTTTTCAGCTTATTCACTCATATGGGAGGGGAAAACAGCCTGGCTTTTTTTGGAAGCGGTTTTTACAAAAAAAAGCTCCAAAAAAAGCTTGGCAATGTCAAAAAAAAGCTTCCTAATTAGGAAGCGGTTTTTTTCAGGACCAAAATAAGCCAGGAGGTTTTTACGTGTGACCTAGCCCTGAGACACATGGAGAACAGTGGAGAGACCACAGTCAGGCTGGTTCACATCTGTGCTCCATTGGAAATACCGTCGAAAATCAGGGGGAGAGAAGAGTATTGTACACTGGAATTTTTTCAGTTTTAAAGCAGTGGACACCCAACAGACGCCATTATTTATAGTCAATGGGGTCCATGGGTGTCCATGTGTCACCACTGTTGTAGCGTTTGACTCTCTGCGTTGGCCCATGCTGCTAATGTGAACCTAACGTCAGTGTATAGGGGTGCAGCACTTTGATAAGAATACCAGCACAGAATTTCTATGGACACAAAAGTGGCAGAAAGGAATCAACCCACAGTCTACTTAATCTGACACTGCTTTGCTCCTGGAAGATCATGGTAGATACCTACTTTTTAACAGTGGAAGTCCCAAGCATGTCCTGCAAAAAACAAAAAAAAAAAACTATTTCTACAAGCGAGCAACAGCTGGCTTGTTTAATTAAAGTGATAGCTACTGTATATCTAAGTCAGATGGAAAACTACAGCTCCGTTCAACAGCTTGATTCATAGGGCTCCGTATGTTTAGTGAACAGCAGCGTTGACAAAAATAGATGTCGATTGGAAGTATACACTCGCTCAATGACCCGTGCAGCTCGCTATTACATTTCAAGGGAGAATTTATATACAAAACTTTGTTTATGAAGTCGGAACAGGGTTCTACCTTAGAAGCCGCTCTGTAAAAATTGCAGCAGTGGCAGAAAGTAGAATTTACTCCTGGGTTTGATTAAACACCAAAACGCAAACGTGTTTTTAAAAAATAGCTGCCAAGACGATCCCGGCCAATTTTTACACCTGGAGTGAGGAGAGGGAAAAAAAGCCAAGTGAACTTTTCCTCACTCGGTTGCTGTCAAACGAAACGTGATGTCTTTCTCCTGTTTCTGCTTCTCCGAAGAGAAGAAACGGCGAGCGATAAACCATTACCGTTCACAATAACATACGCGTTCTCTCTTTTACACTCCGTGCACATGACCTTTCTGAAATATAAGCGCTCACGTATACAGCGGTATATATATCACCGCAGACGTTCATGGTCCTGTATGTACTTCGGTTTTCTACAGGCTACATGCAAAAATAAATTGTGGCCTGTTACAGTTTATTTATAGAGATACTAAATGGCAGAAACCACACACAGTGGGCCACATTTATCAAGATGGAGGCACCTAGAAAGTGGCCATGATATATGCCTCCACTTGGCACAGTTTTGGTGCATTTCTGAGCCTCATTTACCATTTTAGACATTGGTGTGTGTGGGGGGGGGGGATTATGGTCAATCGTGCACTAATCACAGAATACATTAAGACCCGGAACGAGTTGCCAATCTTAATAAATACTCTCCAATGCTTTGAGGTGTAGATTTAAGTTTTTGGGACTATTACCTTGATAGGCTATACTGTATTTAGAAAAAGCCATCAATATTAGATTGGCTAGGGTCTGGACTCTCTGCAACCCTACTGATCAGCCAGGGATGCTGATATAGGGGATACAGAGGTGGCAGTGGTAGCAACCAGCCATAAAGCCTGAGGAGCCCAAAAGCCTTCCAACAGCAAGATACCAGAATTATAGATAGCCCATTGTAAGTGGGGGCCCCCATTTCAGACTTTACATTGTGACCCAGGAGCTTGAAGTTATGACTCTGCAGTCAGGTAACAATGTTCCACAATTAGGGTTGAGCGATCGTGTTCGGAAAAGATCGGATTCCGATCGGCGATCGAGAAAATTTCACGATCATGATCGGAATTCCAAGCACAATCTTTTTAGGTGGAATCGAGATCGGTGATTATTTCCCACAATGCTTTGCTACTGGCCAGGCATTGTGGGAAAAGCTAACAATGTTAGCCTTCACACTAAGTATACGCTCCGCTCATTCTGAGCGGAGTGTATACTCAGTGTGAAGGCTCCACTGCGGTTCCACAGGAATGAATGGAAGCAGCCGGCACACAGCCTTAACCCCCTGCGCGCCGGCTGCATCCATTCATTCTAATGGGAGACTAGCTAACATCTCTAGTAGCTACTTACCTGCAGAGATGGCTGGTCTGGTGCCCGGTGTTCTCGTTCTTCTTCACCTCGCTGCTCCCGCCTCCCAGGCTAGTGTTAAAGAGCTAGGGAGAAGGCGGGCCTTGTGGCTTAGGAGATGTGACGTCTCCCCGCCCAGTACCCGCCCACACTCTCCTAACCTGGGAGGCAGGAGGCAGCGAGGCAAAGAAGAACGAGAACACCGGGCACCGGACCAGCCATCTCTGCAGGTAAGTGGACACCAGGGAGGACTAAGTAGCCAGAGGATTAAAAAAAAAAATCCTCTGGCTACTTAGTGATTTAAAAAAATCACTGCACAGCGTGGATTCTAATAATTAAAGCGTTCAATTGTTAGATTCCATGCTGTATAGTGAATAGGATTGTTTTTAAAATCTGATCTCCGATTAGTAAAAAAATCCCATTGACTTGCATCGGGATTGGAATTGAGATCGGGTTCGAATGAAAAATGATCAGAAATCGGATTTCAAAATCGATTCTGAAAAGTCAAGCTCGGCTCAACCCTACCCATAATACACGTATTTTATCATTTACCAGGAAAAGCGGTACAGGCCATGCTTGGTATTGTAACTCTCTGCATTTCAGCCCCCTACTAAAAAATTGTAGATTTGAGCACAAAACACTTCATTTTGTGAGAGTTAGTAAAGATACACACCTTTCTTAAGGTGGAGACACACAATGTACTGGATATGTCAATAACCACATCCAGTCCCCAGACCGGTGGCAGTTTCACTACCGTGACAGGGAGAGTTTACACAGAGGCCCACATTTACTAAGACGGATACACCAGGAAAGTGACCACAAATGGGCCTCAATTTGGAGCACTGTGACATATCTCAGGCCTTGCACGCTACTTTTTTAGACAGTGGGTGAAGTGGGGCAGGACTCTCGGTGGACCAGAATAAGGACAACCCGGTCCTCCAGATTTACTATGGCTCGTGTCTGAAAACTGTCACGGTTACTCCACAAATCTTCCCCAGTGTCTGTGTGCAAACAAAAAGGACCTAGAGAACGGGAGCGGTAGTAATCTGCCTCCCGCACTCCTGAAACAGACGTGATGTGATACAAATGCTGGTCGGCTATGGTATGAAGCCGCATCGGCAACACAGGCGGCCCGGGTAGAAAAAGCCGCCCAAGCTCCTCCCCCATCAGCACATCACTCGCCGGGTGTCGAATCATAGGAAACCCGGTCACATGATGCGACTCCGCCCAAGTGGGCGTGTCTACCAAACGTACACAGCAATGCCAAAAGTGTCCGTGACGACCCCTGGCAACTAATCGCGGTATACATCCAGAGTCAGGTATATTAAAGAAGAAAGTGCAAGTAAACGAACAAGACATCGCTGGAGACCTATGTACAGTATAATGACGGGGGTAAACTCCATACAAGTAATGTGGGAGATATAGACACCGATAAAGAAAGGTCCAAGACAGACATAGGAGTAACCCACTAAATTCGATAGGGGGGGTTCACAAAAATGGAGCAAATGACCAAAATCCATTTAACCCTTTAGGTTGCAGTGTGTCCATTAAAAAGGTCCATCTGGACTCCCGATGTAGAACCTTTCGATAGTAATCACCTCCCCACCCCCTCACAGGTTTGGCCACAATTTCAATACCCTGAAATTTGAGTTGGGCAGCATCCCCGCCGCGATGCTCCTACACATGACGTGACACTGATGCTTCTTCTCGCCTTGCTATGTCATTGATGTGTTCCCTAACCCTCCTGCGAAATTCCCGAATGGTCTTCCCTATATATTGGACTCCACAGGAGCAGGTAATGACATAGACAATCCCCATTGTTTTGCAGTTTATAAATTGATGGATCTTAAATTGCCTTCCAGTGTTGGTACTTGTCACAAACTGGCTTTTCTTGACAAAATCACAAGCTTTGCAGGAGCCCCACGGGAAGCACCCCACCATCACCCCAAATGTCTGTGTGGCATAGATCTGTGACCGAGCACAAATACAGTACATGCTAGAACTGACAAGAGGCCAGAGGAATTCTAGCAATTGTTATACTTGCTGGAGAATGAATTAAAGGGATTCTACCATTAAAAACCTTTTGTTGCTTGTTGATATGACGGAATAGACTTAAGAAAGGCTATTCTTCTCCTACCTTTAGATGTCTTCTCTGCCCCACCATTCGGTTAAAATCCCGTTTTTCACCAGTATGCAAATGAGTTCTCTCCAGAGCCGCCTCCATCTTCTTCAGTAACGGGATCTTCTTCTGGGTGTTGGCTTCAAACTTCGGGCCTAGGGCAAAACTGACTGCGCATGTCTGCCGGCCACAAGAAAATGGCCACTTATACAGTATTGTTAGCGGCCATTTTCTTGTGGTCAGCTGCCTGAGGCTTAGAAGTTTGAAGCCACCGCTGGAAGAAGACGCGAAGAGAGCCGGTTCCTGAAGAAGATGGAGGCGGCACTGAAGAGTTCTCTCGCAGCATTGGGGGCACCCCCAGTACTGTTTGAGTGCTGGGGCCTGCCCCCAGTGCTGCAAGAGAACTCATTTGCATACCCACGAAAAACAGGATTTTAACCGAATAGCGGGGAGGAGAAGACATCTAAAGGTAGGAGAAGAATAGCCTTTCTTAAGGCTATTCCGTCGTATCAATGAGAAAGAAAAAGGGTTTTAATGGTAGAATCCCTTTAAGACTGGCGTAAGTCACCATTCATACAGCTTCCTGCCATTTTTATGAAGTTTTGCAGTCAGCTATTATTGCAGTTTAGTTGTGACTTTTGCAACATAAAAAAACAAGACAAACTGTGAAGAAAAGCAACTAACTTAAATTCCTCCTTAAAAGAAAAAAAAAAAAGATCAGATGACTAGTGAAGAGGTTGTGAACACTAGGGGTCAGTGTATAGAGCACAGACATATCTAGAATAGCTTCCAATCAGGTGGATTAAACACAAAACCAAAGTCAGCTGTGACCACTTTGACTACATAATACTTCTAACAAGCCGATCTTCCGAAACACACCAGCTCTGAAACCATCAAGTTTGTTTGAAATCAGATAAGGTGATGTTCTGCGGTATTCTGCGACAGGCTGCAGGGAACGTGCACAGTGAGCTCCCAGCCTGCCGCTGCCTCTCACATGTCTGCTAATCTCTGAGGTTTCACCTGGGCTTGTAATCCGAGGGACTTTCTGCAAATAAACGGAGAAACAGATCCTACCGGATAATGTAACTGCAGCCGCAGCACCCTCATACACAGCGCGGGGTTCCAATTGAAAAATTAAAAAAAAATAAAAAATTGGATAAAATACTTTAAAAAATAGTGATGTGCTTTTTTTTTTTTTTTTTTTAAATAAAATAAATAAATGTAATTAAAGTAGAAAAAATGCAGCTTCTACAGATTTATATCACCGGTCCTCAGATCAATTAGGCCGAGTTCACACTGTTTTGTTTTTTTCTTGATAAAACACATTTGTTTTTTCAAAACCACATAAAAAATGCTTTTTTTTTTCTTTTTTTTTTTTTAAATTAAAAATACACCATGTGACCCCAGTCTTATGCTACACATGCAAACTACAGAGTGTGGTCTTATTTTTGGGGTCGGCGTGAGGAAAAAAAAATGGAAACATTAGCTGTGGGGATTCTGCTGTACATACCATACAGGATGTCAATGGGGTAGAATTAGTAAAGTGGTCTAAAAGTAAAACTGTCTTTGAAGCCCCTAGCAACCAATCACAACACAGCTTTCATTTCTCAGGAGCGGAATACAAATGTGAGCTGCGCTGTGATTGGCTGCCATGGGAAACTAAGGGTCGATTCACATTCCAAAGATGCTCAATAGGATCTAGGTCAGGGCTCAGGGAAGGCCACTTCAGAACAGTCCAAGCTTTCTGACACTGGGCAGCACATTTCTCTCTAGAATCCCTTGATAGTCTTGAGATTTCATTGTACCCTGCACAGATTCAAGACACCCTGTGCCAAATGCAGCAAAGCAGCCCCAGAACATAACAGAGCCTCCTCCATGTGTCACAGTAGGGACAGTGTTCTTTTCAAGATATGCTCCATTTTTCCATCTGTGAACATAGAGCTGATGTGTCTTGCCAAAAAGTTAGATTTTTGTCTCATCTGTCCATAGGACATTCTTCCAGAAGCTTTGTGGCTTGTCAACATGTAGTTTGGAAAATTCCAGTCTGGCTTTTTTATGATTTGTTTTCAACAATGGTTGTCCTCCTTGGTCGTTTCCCATGAAGTCCACTTTGGCTCCAACAACGACGGACGGTGCGATCTGACACTGATGTTCCTTGAGCTTGAAGTTCACCTTTAATCTCTTTAGAAGTTTTTCTGGGCTCTTTTGTTACTATTCGTATTATCTGTCTCTTCGATTTGTCATCAATTTTCCTCCTGCGGCCACGTCCAGGGAGGTCGGCTACAGTCCCATAGATCTTAAATTTCTGAATAATATGAGCAACTGTAGTCACAGGAACATCAAGCTCCTTGGAGATGTCTTATAACCTTTACCTTTAACATGTTTGTCTATAATTTTATTTCTAAGCTCCTGAGACAACTCTTTCCTTGGCTTCCTCTGGTCCATGTTGAGTGTGGTCCATACCATGTCACCAAACAGCACAGGGAGTATCTGTAGCCCTATATACAGGCCACCAAACAGCCCAGCGAGTAGCTCTATATACAGGCCACCAAACAGCCCAGTGAGTAGCCCTATATACAGGCCACCAAACAGCCCAGCGAGTAGCCCTATATACAGGTCACCAAACAGCACAGTGAGTATTTGTAGCCCTATATACAGGTCACCAAACAGCCCAGTGAGTAGCCCTATATACAGGCCACCAAACAGCCCAGTGAGTAGCCCTATATACAGGCCACCAAACAGCCCAGTGAGTAGCCCTATATACAGGCCACCAAACAGCCCAGCAAGTAGCCCTATATACAGGCCACCAAACAGCCCAGTGAGTAGCCCTATATACAGGCCACCAAACAGCCCAGCGAGTAGCCCTACATACAGGTCACCAAACAGCACAGTGAGTATTTGTAGCCCTATATACAGGCCACCAAACAGCCCAGTGAGTAGCCCTATATACAGGCCACCAAACAGACCAGTGAGTAGTCCTATATACAGGCCACCAAACAGCACAGTGAGTATCTGTAGCCCTATATACAGGCCACCAAACAGCACAGTGAGTATCTGTAGCCCTATATACAGGCTACTGACTGATCACAAGATTGTAGAGACCTGTGATGCTACTTAGTGGACACCCCAAGATGTAACTTGTCCCTTTGGTCACTTTATTTTCAGGGGAACCATTATTGCTGTCCAGGCCTGTTTCATGAGTTTTTTTATTAAAAAAAAAACCAATTCTGTTGAAGCGAAAAGCAATGTCAGAATTTCATTGTTGATTTTCATAGAATTTTTATTCATTATTACTTTTTGTCAGATTCAAGTTATTTCTGTGACCACTGAGGGTTTTTCTTTCATGAAACGAGGGCGACCAACGTGTGTACACAGAGTGATTTCCACGTGCACGAGTCCATGTAACATGCAGAATAAAATCCTACAGGTTGCTACCAATTGTACGCAGTCCTTATATGACCTGTAAAATGTTTCGGCATCCCAGCCAGCTCACATGTCGCAGAGCATTAAGCGTCAAATAAGAAACAGGAACATTCTGTCAAAATGACAGTCTCCCTTTTTGATCCTTCCACCTCGATGGAGACAACATCAATTTTTAAGCTGGTCTGTTGACATCTACTGCCAAATATAAGGCCCCCGTATGCCTGCAGATAATTATAGAGCGCTCAGACAGGGAGAGAACCAGCGCTGATCTGCAAGCACTTCTCCACGCTCTTCACGCATCCTCCAGACTACCAGTCTTGGAAGGGGAAGGAGTATTTATCCAATTATAGCAACCCTGTCTATGGCTCTTATGTGTAATTAGACAATGCAGATAATGGATAGGATCATAGCGTATGGATTAGGTTTCAGAAATACTCGAGTCAAGGCAATGTTCGGAAATAACATATATTCTAAGTGCAGTCAAATGGACTCCCCTGGAGGAAGAAAAAAGGAGTCTAGAAGCTTACATAAAGCTTAAATAACCTTTGCCCGACCATTGTTGGGAATGATGTTGGACCTATAGTGCAACATAACATTTACCACGCTCCTTTCTATTAGGTGACACCATGCTGTACTTGATCAAATTGAGTTAAAGATGTTGTCCAGGCTAAAATATACTCACCTGTCCCTGGTGCTCTGGTGTCCTGCCAGCCTGGTCTAGTCCTGCTGCTCAGCTGACTTCTTGCAGTGGAATTCGTCGCCGGCTGTGTTCCTGCTTCTCTCCTGCTGAGGGCGCTAATTGGTCTCAGTAGTCACATGACCACCGAGACCAGTAAGTGGCCACAGGATGAGACCCAGGACGTTACAAGTAGTGATGTTCCTGAGTCCCTTCTTTAAGCCGCTGCTTGGCCTCTGCGATTACATGCAGTGAGGACTTCTGCCGGAACACAGCAATGAAGCTGCAGGAGTCGGAGGCACCAGAGCACTCGGGACAGGTGAGTATGTTTTTTTTTTCTTCGTTTTTTAAGCCCCCCCGACCTAATTAAATAAAATTTTAGCCTTTGACAAACCTTTTTAAGGACTCCAATTTCTTATAGAACCATCACAATATTGCAACATGCTAGCAAATCCCTGGAAAGGCAGCCACCGAAAACTGGGTGGCCACACATAGACACACTAGATCAGGGGTAGGGAACGTACGGCTCTCCAGCTGTTGCAAAACTACAACTCCCAGCATGCATACTGGCTCTGCTGTTCTGGGAACTCCCATGGAAGTGAATGGAGCATGCTGGGAGTTGTAGTTTCACAGCAGCTGGAGAGCCAAAGGTTCCCTACCCCTGCACTAGATACACAATAACACAAAGGAATATTGTCTTGAAAAGCTAACCATCTTGTGAGACACGTAAACGGATAAGTCTATCCACAAGTAAAGGGGAGAGAAATTGGAGCTTCAGTGGTTAAGGCTCTGCTCATATATGTCATATTTGGTAAGAAAATAACTGTGTACGCAGATAAAAAAAAAAAAGTTTCTGTAGATAAAATTGACAGGATGCGATTTCCAAAAACGCAACAGTTTTGGAAATCACAGCATTTCCGCTGCGCATATTTTTCTGCAATGTATGGATGAGAGTCGCTAGAACCCCATCCATTTTGCAGGGACTGTAAAATGCCATGTTTTTTGCCAAGGTGTTTCCATTGCAGCCAAACTGTGGCATTTACGCTACGTGGGGCCCCGGCCTTAAACACACAGACTCAGATTTACTAATAGTTAGACAGATATCACTACAACACATATCTCAGTGGCGGATGCTGGATGATACATCTGGAAAAACTTTACACTATCTATTCTAAGTTTACACCACCGGGATGATGGCCTACTCTGAGACAGAATTTTATGCCACGATATTGGTGGCACATCATGGCCCAGGTAAGCCATGCCTTCTCCACTTTTTCTCAGAATCCACACCTCCTCAAACCAAATTTAGCCAAAAGTAGGTGTCACATTTACCACGGAGCCTAGTCCTAACCACAACAGTAATTCTGGGTCACAGTGTGAACGTAAACCTCAGATATTTTCCGAAAGTGAACAGCACAGAATTTTTGACCTATTTAGATGGTTTTAAATGGTTTTGCAAGTGTATCTGTAATTATATTGTATCTGAAATATTGTCATTTCTGATAGTCTCCCCTTGGAGAATGGAGAAGGCCATATACTGGTCATTCTCCAGGGAGAACTAAGAAGATTCAATCTGAACCAAAAAGGGGCACGGTGCTCAGCCGGGCACTGTCATTTTGTTTTTCACAGTCAAAGGGAGGTCTACGTTATGACATGTCAGATGTTTTCAGAAATAAGTATTCAAGGAATGGGGGATAAGGTGAAGTTAAGCTAGGACTCTCTCTTTGGTATCTACACCCTATGATCACGGCACAAATAATAGCTTTACTGAAAAATACATTGTGTAACATAAGCTGAGCTCAAAATTGGTTTTACTCTACCGGTTACGAAATGTAATGTTCAAGTACTTGTACAGAATAATGTAGTAGCCACTAACATGGAAATGTAAGACTTCCATTAGACATATAGAATGGTTTATGATGAAAAAAAATCAAAGCCGAGGAAAAAAATAACTTTTGGGTTCAAAACCAGACATCCTGATATTTGAGCCCCAGTGATCTGCTGTTATATGTAAGGAAAACCATCAGGTTGTAAAAAAATAAATAAAAATGAAGCATTACTTAATGTTCTGCCCATGTTCTCCCCAGACGCTCTGTAGCCACAGGGAGTAATTTTAACCCCCTGAACAACCCCTTTAAAGGGATCCTATCATTAGATACCCTTTTTTTTATGACTAACACGCAGGAATAACCTTAAGAAAGGCTATTCGTCTCCTACCTTTAGATGTCTTCTCCGTGCCGCCGTTCGGTAGAAATCCGGGTTTTTTCAGTATACAAATGAGTTCTCTCACAGCACTGGAGGCGGTCTCTAGCACTCAAACAGCACTAGGGGCATCCCCAATGCTGCAAGAGAAATCTCCAGTGACGCTTCTATCTTCTTCTGGAACTCTTCTCTCTGTGTCTTCTTCCTCCTGGGTTTCAATCTTCTAGACATGCGCAGTTGGCTGTGCCATCGGGCCTCGGGCAGAGCCGACTGCGCATGCCCACAGCCACAAGAAAATGGCCGCTTACACCAGCTTACTGTGTAAGCGGCCACAAGACAATGGCCGCTTAGAAAGCTTACTGTGTAAGCTGCCGTTTTCTTGTGGCCGCAGGCATGTACAGTCGGATCTGCCCAAGGTCCGATGGCAGAGCCGACTGCGCATGTCTAGATGGTTGAAACCCAGGAGGAAGAAGACACTGGGAGAAGTGTTCCAGAAGAAGACAGAAGCGTCACTGGAGAGTTATCTCGCAGCATTGGGGACACCCCTACTGCTGTTTGAGCGCTGGGGCCCGCCCCCAGTGCTGCAAGAAAACTCTTGCATACTGAAGAAAACCTGGATTTCTACCGGACGGTGGCGCGGAGAAGACATCTAAAGGTAGGGGACGAATAGCTGTTCTTAAGGCTATCCCTATGAGTTAGTCACAAAAAAAAGGGTATCTAATGATAGGATCCCTTTAAAAGAACAGAAATTTTATATATCTAAAATATCAATGTTTATTTTACGAAATTGGCAACGCAAGACTCTGTAGATAATTGTAATATGTATAGCATAGTATGTTCTCATCACTGGAGAACCACTATAGCTACCTATGTATATATGTATGACAGGTGTGCCGCAACCCCATCATACATGTACATATGGTGCTCCATTAAGCTTACAGTAGGAGTTAACGGGATATAGCAGGGATTTGTCTCAGATGGTTTCTATGAACTTCTTTATCCCATTCATGTAAACACAGGGCAAGTTCCGGTTTGCCGAGTTGTGTATACACCAAGTGACTTAGTAGAAAGTCTTAATGTTTAGTTAGCCAGCAGATTGCTTCCATCCTGTGACTCATTAGCTCCCGGTGGTACCTCCACTTCCTTTATTTTATACAATCACAAATTCTATTAGTTTGTCTTATTTTGATAACCTCGCTAATTAATGTCCTGCACAGGAAACTTTACGAGTCTTTTAAAGCAAGGCCCATAAAACAGGGACTTATTTCAGTGACTCGGGTGGCAAACGGGTCTGTTTGCAAATCCCAGACGGAGGACGGAGCGGTGCCTGCTATTTTACCATTGTTTATCCCTCTGGATTATTTAAGTTAATGCAAGCAGTGTTTTCATTTTTAAATCGCCTCTTCTGGGGAATTTCAGAAATGTGGAAATTGAGTGTATAGTGTTACCGTCTGACGGGGGGGAAACGAGATGGAATTAGTGGAGGGGGCTAGCGGATCATATTTATAGTACTGGTAGCAGGGACGGATAATGAAATGGATTAGAGTAAAAAATGAACTTTAGATTGTGCACATGGAGTTGGATGAACACCACAATATGTCACAGTTCTGCAGCCCAGGGGGAGGGGGAGACAAGCAAAAGGAGAAATTGATCTTGTGGTTGTGGGTGCTAATATGTGATGTGTCAGACCAAAAACCAGTGATCCGGAATGATACCTTCACTTTTTGCTATATGCTTGTTCTTCTGAAATTTCTTACCAGATGTATAACATGAAGTTGCAGCCCTCGGTTCTTGGGTTCGATTCTGACCCTGGACAATATCTGCATGGAGTTTGTATGTTCTCCTTGCATTTCTGTGGGTTTCCTCCAGGTACTCTGGTTTTCTGTATGGCAGTCACTAAGTCCCCTACTCTACTACATACTCTGCAATTCTAAGTCCCTTATGTGAGAAAGGCGCATTACAAATATTTGTCATTGTCGTTGGTAGGGTTGAGCCGATCTTGAAATTTCAGGATCGCTTTTAAAATCCGATTTTCGATCATTTTCCAGCCGAACCTCATCGCGATCATGAAATTTGCTTGATTGCCGATCGGGATACGATCTTTCCCGACCCCTCAACCCTATTAATGATATATACATGAATAGGTATAGGGTTGAGCCGATCTTGAGATAACCTCTGACCTCGATCTCGCCAGAAAAGATTAGGATGGGAATTCCGATTGCGATCGTGAAATTTACTCGATCGCCAATCGGAATCCAATCTTTTCCGATCCTGATCACTCAACCCTAGTCGTTGACTATTGTGTATTGTTTAAAGTACTGATCCTCATAGGAGGCAAATTGTGGGATCCCTAAAGGTCCTGGGACGGGTGCAACTGCACTTGTCCCAGGACAACTGGAAAACTGCCTACCAAACTGCAGGCATAGCAACGTAGAGCTTTTATACATTATTACAGCCATGCATTGTTAAAATCTTTAGGTAGCCTGTTTTGCAGAACAGCTGAACATTGTCACTAGCTGGTACACGAATAGCATGCCTAGAATCATCAAGGCGTAAGCGCAGCGCTATAGTCAGTGTTGGAAGCATGAATATTCCTTGCTGATAGACAAGCTCCTTGCCTGTTCTGGTCAGTGCAAGTAGGCAAATAGGGACATCATCCACCCCATGCCTCCCTACTGCTTGATGAATCCAGTTATGCTTTGAGCAGTTCACTTTGGAAATACCTTGGACACTGCTGCACAGACCATTTTGGAGCCATTTAATTATTATATTACACCACATCAAACCCATACCCACAAGTCTGATCAATTCCAGTGATATGTTTCAGCTCTGTTCACATGCACACATTTGGTTTAACAGAAACCACTCTTGCACAACTTATATTAATGGTACCCCATTCCCCACTGAATTATAGGGGTGCCTGATGTGTTCTGCCAAGTCGTTCATCATTTTGATGGAATCTGTGACAAAGGCCGTGCCCTTCATCTAATGTGATCAGCTGGCCAATCATCTACAGAGACTGTCTGTGTCATTCATCTACCAGTAATCGGATGTGCCTTTCATCTACAGTGATCGGCCGTGCCATTAATCTACAGTGATCGGCAGTGCCATTCATCTACCTGTAATCGGCCGTGCCATTCATCTACCGGTAATCGGATGTACCTTTCATCTACAGTGACCGGCCGTGCCATTCATCTAGAGAGATCGGCCGTGCCATTCATCTAGAGAGATCGGCTGTGCCATTCATCTAGAGAGATCGGCCGTGCCATTCATCTAGAGAGATCGGCCTTGCCATTCATCTAGAGAGATCGGCCGTGCCATTCATCTACAGTGATCGGCCGTGCCATTCATCTAGAGAGATCGGCCGTGCCATTCATCTACAGTGATTAGCCGTGCCATTCATCTACAGTGATCGGCCGTGCCATTCATCTACAGTGATTAGCCGTGCCATTCATCTACAGTGATCGGCCGTGCCATTCATCTAGAGATCGGCCGTGCCATTCATCTAGAGAGATCAGCCGTGCCATTCATCTAGAGAGATCGGCCTTGCCATTCATCTAGAGAGATCGGCCGTGCCATTCATCTAGAGAGATCGGCTGTGCCATTCATCTACAGTGATCGGCCGTGCCATTCATCTAGAGAGATCGGCTGTGCCATTCATCTACAGTGATCGGCCGTGCCATTCATCTAGAGAGATCGGCCGTGCCATTCATCTAGAGAGATCGGCTGTGCCATTCATCTACAGTGATCGGCCGTGCCATTCATCTAGAGAGATCGGCCGTGCCATTCATCTACAGTGATTAGCCGTGCCATTCATCTACAGTGATCGGCCGTGCCATTCATCTAGAGATCGGCCGTGCCATTCATCTAGAGATCGGCCGTGCCATTCATCTAGAGATCGGCCGTGCCATTCATCTAGAGAGATCAGCCGTGCCATTCATCTAGAGATATCAGCCGTGCCATTCATCTACAGTGATCGGTCGTGCCATTCATCTACAGTGATCGGTCGTGCCATTCATCTACCAATAATCAGATGTGCCATTCATCTACTGGGGATCAGCTGCTGCGATCACAGAAACAAAGAATTTCCCTAGATCAGTAGGGGAGAAAGCAATGGTGCTGGAATGGGGGGACTGTAATAGCTTGGATAGTCTTTTTTTTCTATTTTATACAGTTGCCTGTTTTCGGTCAACTTTTAAAAATCTCAGACATCGCTATTAAAGTAAGTCAGTAACCACCATCCTACCAACCCAGCACCGAAGTTAGATTGGTTAGGCTCACCTGAATCAAACAGTGTGTTCCCCTTGTGAATCAGTATCTCTGTTGCTGAGATATCATAGTTTTTGCCAATATGCAAATGAGAATTTTGGAGCAATGGCAACATTCCCATACCTCCAAAGAGCTAATTTGCATACTGACAAAAGAACAGTAAAATGAAATTACTGACTCACAAAGGGAAACCACTATTTGATTCACGTGACCCTAATCTATTTATCTGTCGGTTAGGGTTATATACGGGGTTCTGCTGACAGACTCCCTTTATACGGTAGCCAACAACCCTAGCACTGTGACAAGGCTAACGCATTAGGTGACAACATGACCTCACTCTAGGTCTCAGACTCCAGTATCTTCCATTCTGCTATATTTTATGTTCCTTATTTTTTGTTTATGACACTGGTATTAAAAAGAACTTGAAGTCATCCTGAAGTCTGGGCTCCATGGGAAGAAACAAGAAACAGAAATATTATTATTTGTTATCTATCTAATTAAATCTTGAAATAGATTTACTTCCTTTCTTGCTTAAGAAATTCCTTCCTCTTCTCTTGATGTCCCATACTTTATTAAGAAAGTCTTCTAAGGATCACGCCGAAGTCTCGTAGCCAGAAGACCATGTATCTAGAGCTCGATCTTTACGACTATCTTTCCTATTTTTGGATCATTTCCCTTGTAAATCTCAAAGGTTTGATATTTGTAGAGTAATAAATGTGAAAATGTAGTATTTCTGAGGATACATTGATGAGACTACAATTGTGAAGGGACTCCGGAGCCACGGGCTCATTCACAACCATGTACTGTATACGATTCTATATGACCTGGAAGGTGATTAAGATTCTCAAATATATAAGACTGATGGTTGGGTATACATAACTTCTGGATATTATACACTTCAACCTTTACTGTAAAACACTTGAGGTGTTTCTTTCACTTCAATGAATCATGTCTGTATACTTCTTCACCCAAATAGAAGGCTTCTCGAGGGTTTTGTTAGCATTGTAATGCACAGTCCAGTCATATTAATGTGACCAGCGCCTACTTTTGACGTCAGCATTAAATAACCAATCGCAGAAGGCAGGTGTCATCAGCCATCTGGGTGCACTCATCATTGTGGAGGACACGATGGATCAGCACAAGTATGCATCTATCCTTGCGGACCAAGTTCACCCCTACATGTGAAATGTTTTTCCTCAGGATGATGGCATCTACCAGCAGGACAATGCGACGTGTCATAAAGCTCGCAGTGTACGTGCGTGGTTCGAGGAGCACCAGGATGAGATTACTGTACTCCCTTGACCAGCAAATTCCCCGGACTTGAACCCAATTGAGAATCTGTGGGACCACCTCGATCAGGTTGTTCGCTCCATGGATGCTCAACCGTGTAACCTAGCGCAGCTGGACACGGCACTGGAGTCAGCATGGCTCAACATCCCAGTGAACATCACTACATCCCCTCTCTTTCTGCACGTCTCGAATCGGTCCGCTCTGCCAAAGGTGGTTATTCTGGATTTTGACAGGTGACCACATTAATGGGACTGGACTGTGTATATTGAATTAGCATAGTGAGAAATTGCCAAAACTTGGATAATCCTGGTAGAACCTCTATACAGACTTTCTAAGCAATAAATGCCATGCTTGGTGGGTTTTATGTACATTTGGGTTCTTTACTTGTTGAACGTCAGGTTTCTGGGGTGGATCAGATACCAGGTCATGTAATCAAAACCAGCACCTGAATTCCTCCCCCTCTCCATATTTACTATGGGCTGGCTTTACTATTACAATGTAGTCTGCCAGCCTCCATAGTACCAACACCCCAAGAGGAGGAAGCCAGTTGACAATTGTCAGGGACACGACATGTATGAGAAGATAATCAGACCACAATAAGGACATCATGGCTGGGTTTATAAGAAGTCCCAGACCACATAAAGCTCCTGTATTCATAGTCCTAGCCATTGGTAACTGATCAAGACATCATATGTCACCACTAAGATGGTTAGACAAAAATCTTTAAAATTCTGCAAATTTTTAAATTCTTTATATTTGCAAAAATGTTCAACTTTGGCTTGTCTATAAATGTAATGGTTAAGTTCATGGGGAAAATCCCTTTAACTGTTACAAAATGACTGGAATCTCATGAGTGGTTTGTTCTTTTATTCCCCCCTTGTGGTTTTCAGACAAAGAGGGAAAAAAAAACCCTCCATGTAGAACAATAATGGATTCAGAGCAATAATGAGAGTGACCGCAATGTTGTCAAATTAGTGAACAGTGGTCTTTATTATGGGTGGTAAGCGTGCCTCTGCGGAGAGGATTGTTTTTGGCTGGGCTTGTGGGCAGACACCTGTTGAAACACGGCAACCTTGCAGCGGGGTCAGCTCCTGTCAAGTCTTGTTATCAATCCCACAGTGTTTCTTAGTGCTCTCCAGACAACCATTGTGCAAGAAGTCATTACTCTCTGTGCCCTGAGGGACAGTCATGTTACAGGGATATGATTTGTGTTACAACCCCACAAGAGAAGTGGCCTCATGATGTGCTCGGTGGAAGACTCAGAAAGAATAGCTAGCAACAATAAATCTTCTCTGCGGGAGCGAAGACTTAAGAAGCAGAGGAAGGAGAACATTAAAGGGAGTTAAAACACACAGGGCTTCTGGAGGGGCGTACGTCAAACACAATGAGGTAATCAAAGGGAAACCTGGGGGTCTGGAGTTAGTCAGCAGGGCAATGATTGTTTCCTGATAGTCCACAATGACTGACATACCTAGAGTGACTACACCTCTCTAAATACTCCAGGAAATCAAAGAGTTATTACAGGACGGATCAGCAATCAGATAATGGAAGTCTGAATACAGGCCTGAAGCGAAGGAGTCAGGCAGGAGAAGGAAAAGGCCTCAATGCAATAAACATTATATAGGCTTGTACCAATAGCCCATAGGAAGAATATACAAATCTGTCTCCCGTGATGTTAATATAGAGAGACAGTGCCTCAGTCATGCAGCCCACTAGGGGGCGCTCCCTTTAACATCACCTTTCCAGAGGCCTTTGCTGCAATGATGTGGGATTTTACCAAGTCAGTCTCTCAGCCGGGGACATCTGTTTCGATCTGATTGGATCTCTTCAGCCCGGCGCAGAGAAGACTGACTTGGCTGAGAGGCTTCAGACCAGGTTAAGGGAATATTGTCACTCCTTAGGGAGAGACCACCATGTAGGTGTGTGGAGACTTAGCAAGCCATCTGCGCTCCACTGTGAGGAATCATGGGAAAAATATACAAATCTGTCCAATAGCCCACAGTAAGAGAATCTAAGCTAAAAACAGTCCTCGAGGATAAGATCCCATGTAGTGAAAATAATAATAATAATTTTTTTTTCTAAACGCAGTATGCTCTGGGTATGGTGTTTTTTGTTTTTTTTTTCCAGGTGGTTTCAAATTGACTTAATTATAGTGGTAGGGAAAAAACAACAACATTCCATCACAGTGCAATTCACAGATGCAACATGTGCCGCCACAAAGGAGTCATCATGACCTGCACCAGGTAAACCGGCACAAACAAGTACATCATATACAGTACATAGCAGATGACAAATACTACGCTAAGGGCGGGTTCACAACTGAGCCCCGCTCTCCGCTTTCAGGTTTCCATCTTCTGCTGACAGGAGACGGAAACCCGGCAGACAGTGTCCACTCGTGAGCGCCGTTGAGCGTTTTGTGCTCTCCACGGCTAAACAGTGGGGGTTTTTTAACCGGACACAGAGTACTGCATGTCCGACTTTGTGTCCAGTTGCAAAACCATTCCAATCAGATAATATGCAAATGTGTGTAGACAATCCACTGAGGGTAAGTGTGTGTTTACACATAGAAATAACAGACCTGGAACCTGAGATAAGCTGCTGCGGGAGCAGTGTAATATAGTATGTGAACATAAATTCATAACAGTCGTGAAGCCATGTCATTTACTGGAATAAAAAGTAGCCTATGTTTTAATCGAGGTTAAAGACTATCTATGTGCCAAATTTCATTCAAATCCGTTCAGCCGTTTTTGGTCATTGAGGAACAAACATCCAAACTTTCACATTTATAATATTAGTAGGATAGGATTAGTGAGCAGGTTCCTGTAGGGTACAACTACTCCCTCTGGGATTGTCCAAACTTGATGAGATACCTCAAACATGGAAGCATTTCTTGCCCGTCCTATCATTCCATACTTAGAACTAGGCTTGTAATATATGTTGAGCACAAGACATGAGATAGAAGGCACAAGACATGGGATAGAAGGCACAAGACATGGGCTAGAAGGCACAAAACATGGGCTAAAAGGCACAAGACATTGGACAGAAGGCATAAGACATGGGACAGAAGGCACACGACATGGGCTAGAAGGCACAAGACATGGGCTAGAAGGCACAAGACATGGGACAGAAGGCACAAGACATGGGGCAGAAGGCACACGACATGGGCTAGAAGGCACAAGACATGGGCTAGAAGGCACAAGACATGGGACAGAAGGCACAAGACATGGGACAGAAGGCACACGACATGGGCTAGAAGGCACAAGACATGGGCTAGAAGGCACAAGACATGGGACAGAAGGCACAAGACATGGGCTAGAAGGCACAAGACATGGGATAGAAGGCACATGCAGATCTGATTTAGGAGCTTCCTCCTGTCCTAATCACAGGTCAAAACAATGACTTACTAAAACCACTTTCACTTCCTCTACACCAAAGGCCTGTCTAGAGCCTGGAGGCAGTAGGTTAAAAAAGCAATTTGTCTGCCTGCTGTCCTGTCTCTTCTCCCTCATATCCCCCATCCAATTGCCTACTTCTTGTTTAGGGTTAGGAGATGTCACAGCAAAAGAGAACCCTGCATGAGAAATGTCTTCTACTTCCCTGCACAGGCTTAGCGGGTGATAGGTTAAGAAAACGTCTGCGATGTTATTTATCTAATCTGGATAGTACATAAACACTCGGCTACAGGAAGCTCTACGAGGCTTCCTAGGAAAACAGAGAGGTCCGGTCACCGCTGATAGCCATAATAGCAGATGATCACCTGCTTGGTGGAAGGACGTGAAATACAAATTGTGAATTGTAAATCTGCATCTTGTGTCATCTGGTTTTTCTATGAACACATTCAGATCAATGGATAGATCGGGTCCATAAAAAAATGGCTGACCTGAGAAAAGACAAACCCCCCCAAATCCAGAGGGTCCTGCAAGAGTCAAGGAAAAGTGGTTGCTTTTCACTAAAGTGTAGGAAATAGCCATATGTGCCATTGTATAGGTGGCCATGCAAACAGAATAAAAATCATCATCATCAATATTTCACAGATAATTGCTTCAGCCAGATGGACTAACCTGCAGCCCCATAGGTGGACCCCTGTCCATCTCGATATAACTATTTTTTACTTAATTCCCTCAATGCATCCTCGGCTATGTTCACACAGTCTTTGCAGCCTTTACCAGAATGATCAGATTTAATGACAAAATGGAGCAGCATGCAGCACATGTATAACGTCAAAATGATGCACTGGAATTACTATATAAACCAATGAGGTCCATCTGCCACATTGAGATCAGAAGCCGTGGCACATATAGTATGTGAGCAGATAGGATGGCAAAACCTGAAGGAGAAAGGGGGCATCACACAGAATAAGAACTACAATCGTGTTAGGCCTGGTTCACATCTGCGTTTGGTATTCTGTTTCGGCCCGCTTGAGGACCCTGAATGAAATACTGAACGCATTGACAAGTGGTGAGCAATGACAGCACACAGACCCCATAGACTATAATGGGGTCCGTGTGTCTTCCGTGTGACTATAGTCTATGGGGTCCATGTACTTTCAGCACTCACCACTTGTCAATGCGTTTGGTATTCCGTTCAAGGCATCCCCAATGCTGCAAGAGAACTCTCCAGCGCCACCTCCATCTTCTTCAGGAACGGCCTCTCTGCGCATCTTCTTCCGGAGCTGGGTTCAAACTTCTAGGTCTCAGGCAGAGCAGAGCTGGTGTAAGCGGCCATTTTCTTGTGGCCCGGGCATGCGCTGTATACGTGTCTAAATGAGCGGCGCGCTTACTCCGTGTGAAGGAGCCCCAAACGGCATTTTTTTTACATGCAGAGTAATGGTCCATGTGAATTGTGGCAAACAATATCCGTTTCTGTCCATTTTTTTTTTTTTTTTTTTTGGGGGGGGGGGTGGACACAAGTACAGTACAGTAAATAAAAATGGACAGTAACAGATTTTTATATTTTTGGTTTTGCATTAATGTCTATGTAAATATATAGTTACCAGTATCCATTTGCATCCATTTTTTTGCATCCGTTAAACAGATGTATTAAGTGGATTTAATAAAAAAAAATGTGGTGTGAATACAGCCTAAATTTGGGCTTATGTGCATGGTTAGATTTACTTACAGTAGACTAAAAAAAAAAGACACAATCTCATCGAAAGGAAAATGGTGATGCCGTTCTTTTTCAACAATAAGGATAAAAATGCGCAATGTGATAAATTCATTTTATTTCATCACTTTGCCCACGTTTGAAAATTCCAGACAAATCCTTTAAGTACCCCAGACCTAGCTGTCTGATACCGAAGAAGATAAAGCACCCACAACTAGAAAACCTCAATGAACATAAAGAAAAGTTACCAGATTGATAAGCTGAGTATGAACAATGTCTTCCACCAGAACAGCCGTCTCCTGCAGGGGTCGACGTGCGTCACCAAGTGAGAACCTAAAAAGTAAAGTGAATACAAATGTAGAATTACTGTAACCACAATGAGTACAGGACACAGTGATAAGAAACAAGGCAAAAATTATATTAAAAAAGTCACATTTTTACCAAGCTCAGCCTCCATAATACAGATGTGTCTGAACTTATCGGCAAGAAAACCCACTGGTCAAATGGCACACAAAGAATGGCACATAACGACAAAGGAACACAACAGACTCTAAGTAGGGTTGAGTGATTGGGATCGGATCCGATCAGCGATAGAGCAAATTTCATGATCACGATCGGGATCGGCTGGAAAATGATCGGTTATCGGATTTTGAAATCTCAAGATCGGCTCAACCTTACTGTATACATAATATCCAATTAGGGTTGAGCGATCGGGATCCGGAAAGATCGAATCCCGATCGGCAATCGAGCAAATTTCATGATTGGGATCGGCAGGAAAATGATTGGACATCGGATTTTAAAATCGATCCTGAAATCTCAAGATCGGCTCAACCCTAACTCTAAGTCAACAGGGTCTGCCAGGCGTCAGTAGTGTCGTCACATGGTAGATCAAGCAATGCACAAACAGATACCATGACTCAAGTTTGGACATAACCTAAGGATGATGATACCTGGGCTAAGCCACGATAAATCCCCTTAACACCCCGTTATTGTATTTGGATCCCATTGCATAATAACAGAATTTTGCAACTGATCACAGCCCAGACGTTACAGATTATGGTGTGATGTCTAGACAAATGCTACAGTTTACTAAGTATGTGGCTGACTGCATTTGCAGAAATACATAGAGACGGGTGAGGGAATCCCAGATCATCTGAGCTACTGGGGCAGTGACACGTTCTTTGCCCACTTCCCCTTTGTTACTTAATATGTGATGTAAGTAGTTTTACATAGTGTAAACTTACATCATGTGTTGTGTCTGGCTTCATAAAATAGAACTTACAGACATGTAATAACAGAACTTATTTTTCCACCAATACAACAATTTGTATGGCTGCACACAGATCACTCACCACAGGGCTTCCCCCCATAGGGTTCACCATCTAGTCTCCCCATTAGAGGATGTGTTCGCCTCTACGGGGCAGTCACATATCAAACCGAGTCTGTCACAAGAACCCCAGTATGTCAACCCATACCTGGAGATACATAGGTTACCGTCACCTGAATCAAACAATGTTTTCCTTTTTGCCTCAGTTGCCGATATATCTCTGTAGTTGTCAATAGGCAAATGGGCAATGTGGCATCGGAGGAATGAGGGCATTAGCATTGCTCCAAAAAAGTGGCAACGCTCTCACTGCTCCATATCTCTACAACAGAGGCGGATCATGAAGGGATTTAGGTGACCCTAACCTATCTATCATTGTTATACTTGTTCCGATGAAAGACTCCTTGTGAAGAGGACCTTACACCACCTCCACCAAATCCAGTTCTTATCATCCTTTACTAGGTGTCGCTCCACTGATTCCAGCAAAGTTGGAGTTTTTTCTCTAGCCTCCAGTCAGTGCAGGTAGTTTTGGTGCCTGATGTGCTATATAGGCTCTGCAATGTCAGGTGGGCGGTGTCAGGCAGGGGGTGTGAGTCCGAGCCCCAATCAGAGGCAGCCAGTGTCAGAGTTCAGAATCACCCCCTTCTGACAGTACAGAACCTAAATAGGCCCCAATATCAGGCCCCAAAACTAAGAGCATCGATTGTTCATGAACGGCGGGAGCAAGAGAGAAAATTCCCACTGTGCAGGAATCAATGGAGCCGTGCCTAATACACGATGCAAAGAGCTATACATGGTGGAAGTGATGTAGGGGAAGCATTCCCAAAAATGGAAGAAATACACTAGCAAACATTAAGGAGAAATTTTGTAAGTCTACTCCACAAAACTGTCAGAGAATTGGAGAACTACGGTGTACGCTGCGATTTGCCCCACAGATGTGCCACTTTTTAAGATAGTAGGCAGAACATGATAGGGACCAAGGTAGGGCAGGGACCCCTTGGCACAACAGGTTTGCAGGTTTGTCATTAGTTATACATGAAAGCTAGGTCAGCCCCTACAAAATACATATGTCCACAGGAAAATGATTGGAAACAAAATTCAGATTGTAATTTTTCTACAGACATTTACACAGTTTTCTGCAAATATTTTCGGCAGGTGTGAAAAAATTTGCACAGTAAGAACGCCTTCAGAAAAAAAGGTGTTAATAGTTTATTTTTGACAATTAACAAAATGAAGTCAATGAAAAAACTGAAATCTAAATTCCATTAATATTTGGTGTGATCTTTGCCCTTTGGAGGAGGAGGAGTTCTGAAAGTAATGATCCGGCCCCCGCAGAGCCCTGATCTCGACATCATCCAGTCTGTCTGGGGTGACATGAGGAGGCAGAAGGATTGCGGCAAGCCTACATCTACAGAAGATCTGGACTTAGTTCTCCAAGATGGTGGGAACAATCTCCCTGCTGAGTTCCTTCAAAAACTGTCTGCAAGTACCGAGAAGAAGTAATAGAAAGCAAAGAGCAAAGGTCACACCAAATATTGATGGAATTTAGATTTATTTCTTTCCATGTACTTACTGTAATAGTTTATTTTTTGGAAAAAAAAATTCTTACTTTGTTACACTTTTTACCACACCCATTGCAAATTTTTGTACGGCGCTGAATTTTAAATTTTTATGTTTGATATTGTTCTTCTCTCCTATTACTTCACACAGTCTGCTTCCATATTAGAGCGCTGAAGATGCAGTAGCTCTTCAGAAAACGTTGACTACTTAGAGGTGCTGACCTCTTATCTAAAGCGGCAGTCAAGACATTTTATGTCAACTACATATCACACTTATCTTTCCCACACTCCATTTGTCGACTCCTTCTCACGCTTTGAACACTTGTAGACATCAGCACGGTGGTTTTAAGCCGAAAAAAAAAAAAAAACCCACACAGACCAGGCCACAAGCGCTTCCTCTTGTTTCTCACAGGGCCGAGTCTGACTCATATATATGTTGACACTGCCCCTGTAAAGCGTTTGCCTGAGAATACCTCAATCACACCCAAAGTTGTTTTTTTTTTTTGTATTTTTTTTTTTTTTTTTAGAACTGTTTTGTTTGTGGTTAAGGTGCAAAACAAAATGATATAAGGTGACTTTCTCAGAACTGCCTTTATTTCATAGGAAGCTCCTGGAGCTGTGAAGGCTTGTAAATGAGTGTGAGCAACAGACATGAGAATTCAACAATCTGTTCAGATCCTATTCTTCTATCTAGGAGGTAGAAATGGAGTCGTTACATTCTTGTCTATGGGGTCAGCATTATAGTAATCACTAATATTGTAGGAATAGGAGTCAGTACAAATGGAAACAACATGCCCGTCTTGGATGGGGTTTGGGCATTTTTTGGTGTTTAGTAGATGTCTCATTGCTTCTAAAGTAAGGGTAAGTTCACACGGATATTTTTGGTCAGGATTTTGAGGCCGTAACCGCCTCAAAACCCTGACCAAAAAGACGGCTCCCATTGAAATCAATAGGAGCCACTCAGGTATCTTTTTCCGGGAGCCGTTTCTTCCGGCTCCCGGAAAAAAGAAGCGAGATCTCATTCTTCAGGCCAAGTAACCTTGCCATTCGGCCTGAAGACACTCCCTCCTCCGCACTAGGCCCATTCATTGGGCCTAATCCAGAGCAGAGTGCGCGGATGGATGCCGGTACAGTGCACCGGTTTTCAGTCGCGGCTAGCCAAGGGAAGGCTTGCTATAAGATTTTGGGGTACATGTGGGAATGTTTTGCCTCTTCATCCAGATGAGAATTTGGAAATAGATTAAGACCGCGTAATAAATGCCCTTCCTAATAAATTTCCTGTATTATGCTCCTCAGGATTCAGTGTCCTCGCTCTGTAACCTTACATGGCCTGCTTTAGCTTTTTGGCTGAGTTGCTGCGGTTCCTAAACGCTTCCACTTTATAATAATAGCACTCACGGGTAATGGTGAAATATCTAAGAGGGAAGACATTTCAGGAACTGAGTCGTTGCGGCAGTGACATCCTATTACAGAATCATGCTAGGACTCAGTGAGCTCTTGAGAACCGGCTATTTATTCACAATTGTTTGTAAAGGTGACTCCATGGCTCGGAGTTGGAATTAAAGATGACCTTTTATGTCCTTGCAGATCGGCGGTATTATATATTGCTAGAAAGCTGACAGTGTCCTGAACTCAGCTTTGTCGGCATGTGCCCTGGTGTCAGGGATATCAATGCCATTACTTTCGGCACTGATATCCCTCCACTGTCAGAAGGGAAAGCCTTACTACTCGGCGTCATCGCGTTCCCCACAGCCCTGAGATGACGCTGAGCCCTTCTGACAGTGGACGGATACCATTGCCGATATCACTGACACCAGGGTGAATACTGGCAAAGCTGAGAGTCCGCTGAATTCAGCTTTCTAGAGGTATAGAATAGCACTGATCTTCAAGGACGTGAACGGTTCTCTTTCATACATGGAAGGGGAAATGGGAACTCAACTCAATTAAGAGATGCTTAAACACTTTTCTCTCTATAGCGTATGAAGGCAATGTCACTACTCATCTTGTGACAATCTATGGAATATAACAGACAGCAAGGGTTTGGGTCAAATGGCAGGTCTTGTGGGGTGTCTTAGTATGTAGTAGTAAGTAGCTACCAAAAGTGTTCCAAGAACGGATCATCCATCATTGGCATTCAAGGCTCATTGGTACATGTGAGGACGATAGGCCAGCCCTTCTGGTCAGATCCTGTACTACAGTGCAGGGGCCCAGTTCGTACCTGCGTTTGGGCTATTCTGTTCCCCTATCTGCATGAAATATGAGAACCACACGGACTCCATTATAGTCTGAGGGGTCCGCAGGCTTTCTTAGGTAACTGTTTTTTTATGTGGACAGGTTTCCTTTCCAGGGGGTTCCCGAACGGAAACCCAAACAGATGTGAACCGGGCCTGAAAAAATGGCTACAGGCCTTGATAAAAGGTCATTGCTGTGTATACAACAACAATATGGATGTGTTGATTAGTCTGTATATGTATTACATTGAGAGATCTTTCTGCATACTCATAACAAGTAACTTTTTCCTTTATTACACCTGAATGGTTAGTACATGCCACTACTGGTTGTGTCCGCAGCCTCTGTAAGCACAGAAGAGGCCAGAACCTGGATGTGTATATAGAGACTATACAGTAGTACGAGCAGGAGAGCACATGTACAGAGCTCTGCTGCAGTATACATCAGTCAGTATTCATGAAATCCTCAGTGTGGCGATAGCTCCATTTGACATCTCAGCAGCTGTAAAACAGCGTTTGTCACTTCTCGTCTGCTGTGTGGCTTTGCAGGGACGAGTCTGGAGTGAGGAGAGAAGGCCACTAAAACCCTTTGTAAATGCGGTTTGCGGTACAAAAGACATGCAGGGTCAGAAAGCTATAAACACAGCAAACTGGTTTACAAGTGACACGATCGACAGCAACTGTAAATATGACATAATGCAGAGAATGTCGCACCCCGGGCATGGCCTTCTGCCTCTGGTATTGGAACTCAGTCTCATTCAAGTCAACGGATCTGATGTGCAATACCTAAATATACAATAATGTAGCAGGATACGTGCTAGGAGGTAGGCAAGTATCGAATATCTGAATCAGTTTATATTTACTAGGCTGAACATGTAAGGTTTTTACTGTGGGGCTGTGGAATCAGAGTTAGGACCAATTTTGGGGGGATTTGTAAAAAAGTAACGGACTCAAAATAAAATAACAGAGTCAGAACTACTACCCCAGCTGTCCCATTGTCGAATATCAGGACTAGAGATGAGCGAGTAGTATTCGATAGAATACCTCCACTGCATAATTATTGGTGTAAAAGGTTGATTACCAAGGGGTTATGTGTTTAACCCCTTGGTAATCGACCGATTACACATATTACTATGCAGTTGCTCATCTCTAATCAGGACATTGTTCGCAATGTGTGAGAAGAAACTAAGAGCGGTACGTTTCTATTTTTCTTCAGTTGTAGAAGTGTGTCTGGGGTCTGAGTTACAATTCTGGTCTGGGGTCTGAACACATTTTAGTGGTCTGGGGTCTGAATCAGTTTTAGCAGAGCGGTAAGAGTTATGCATCAAGTTGAGGAGTTTTGTCTGGAGTCTGGATTGAAATTGAGGATCCGATTGGGGTCTGAATGATTTTTCAAGTTTGAGGTCCAAATGAGTTTATAGGTCTGTGGTCTGAATAAATTTGGAGTCTGATCCAGGTTTCCAACAAAGTAATGATATATAATATGGAAATAATTCTACAAACTTTGACATGACCGAAAGCATAGGTAAGTGAACATTACTAAAACTACTTACCTACTCCTGCATTACTGTATGTTCATATGCAGCAGATTTGTTGCAGAAATTTCTGAGGCTGAAGCCTGGTTTACATCTGCGTTTGGTATTCCCTTCAGGGAGTCCGTTTGGGACCCCCCTAATGGAAACCTATACACATTAAAAAGCAGTTAGCTAAGAAACCACATGGACCCCATTCACTATAATGGGGTCCGTGTGTTTTCCGACTGAATCATGCGGAGAGAAAAGTACTGAAAGCACCACTTTTCTCTTTGCATGATTCATGTGGACACCACACGGAAAACACACGGACCCCATTATAGTCTATGGGGTCCATGTAGTTTCTTACCTAACTGCTTTTAAAGGGGCTCTATCACCATATTTATGGCCTGAGCCACACATATGCCTGAATAGCCTTTAAAAAGGCTATTCAGGCACCACTAACCCCCTCATTTTAAACTAAGACCCTAAAAATGAATATTCAAATCGGTTTGTGCACTGCTGGACGTCATCTCCTCTGGTGTCTTCTTCCAGCAACGTCCTCCTGGGCTCTTTCTTCCACGACTTCATCGGCGGGTTGTGTATGCTCACTTTCCCTTAGAACTACGTGAGCGGTCGTGAATTTTCATTGACAAAAATGGCGCCCACACGTGGGATTCCAAATCAATCCCCCCGGAAGAAAAGAAGATGAAGGCATGGAAGAAAGAGCCCAGGAGGACATCGCTGGAAGAAGACACCAGAGTAGGGCGTGACGTCCTCCTGGGCGGCCTCTGCCACAGTTTCCGGACCAAAAAACCCCATGTGAACCCGGCCTTAGGGTAAGTTTATACGGTAGTTTTTTGATCCAAAACCTGAGGCAGAGACCGCCTCAGGTTCTGAACCAAAAACCGGGTAGCCGGTGCACTGCACCGGCATCCAGCCACGCACTCTGCTCCGGATTAGCCAAATGAATGGGCCTAGTGCGGAGAAGGGAGTGTTTTCAGGCCGAATCATGAGGCGACTCCGCCTGAAGAATAAGCATGTCGCTTCTTTTTTCCGGGAGCCAAAAGAAACGGCTCCCGGAAAATAGTCCTGAGCGGCTCCCATTGATTTCAATGGGAGCCGTCTTTTTGGTCAGGATTTTGAGGCAGATACGGCCTCAAAATCCTGACCAAAAATCTCTGTGCGAACTTACCCTTATACAGGTTTTGCCATAAAAATTTAACCCAAATCAGGAATATAAAAAAAAAAAAAAGTCTAAATACCAATACAGAAAGACATAAACTGCCCAATAAAAATCAGTTTTTGCCTTTGTGTGCAGTTCCGTCAGTGATACGGTATACTTTATCTACATGAGAAGTGCTGTAACATTAATGATTTGTACACAGCCCCGCAGCTGCCAATGAGCGGATGAATAATGTGCTCCAGTTGTGTAATAAGTTCCATTTGCTCATTCACAAAGGGGCTTGCAGCTTTGATCAGGAAGCGCACGAGACAATTATCCTCCGAGAAGAATCTGTACTGGACACTGATCACTCATTTTCTTTTCTGATGAGGAGACACACAAGACACATCACCCACCCAACAAAGTGCCTCATTGAGAGCTGCAACCCCAGGCAGCGGGGGGGGGGGGGGAATTCATTTAAGGCCAACATGAAAAGGCACAAGTCGCAAGAGACTAACTTTGTGTATACACATTGAGGGTGTCGCTAACGCTACAAATGAATTCCTGGGATGTTGGGCTGTATCATCACAGGGCGGTGCGGGGGGTCCGTCACATAAACATTGTGATGATACCAATACTTGATGTGCTCTTAATATCGCTCAAAAGTCATTTTTCAATTTAACTAATTAAACACAGGCTGACAATTTGGTGAAATCTCGTTCCCTTCGGAAAGGCACATTCTCAGTTAACCTCTACCAGTATAGGACCGACCCACCATCACGCACCATGTAATAGATCCTTAATGTGTAGACCAAATAACTGAAGAGCTCACCAATTATATTAAGGGCTACGCAGATGGGTTTTTAAGGCGAAAACAAAAGCCACAAAAATGTGGCGATTATTCTTCTTTGGATTCTTTATACAGCTTAAGGGATCTGCGAAACGTCAGATAAACTGGCTATTAGGGGTCTTTGCGCTCTGAGAATTGGTCACTAACTCACTATTAATAAAATAAAAATCATTGAGGGTGTATTAGACTAAAATAAACAAAAACATGCCTGTCCATGAGCTGTGTTCACATGGATGAGGCCAAACTACAGTGCCAGCTACAACGGGGAAAAAAAAGAGACCACCATATGTTACATCCTACTAGTTTGTGTGTTTGGATGTTTGTTCCTCAATCACGCAAAAACCGCTGAACGGATTTGAATGAAATTCGGCACATAGATAGATTGTAACCTCGAATAAAACATAAGCTACTGTTTATCCCGGTAAATGACATGGCTTCACGACTGTTATGAATTTATGTTCACATACTATATTACACTGCTCTTGCTGCAGCCTTATCTCAGAGAGATAACAGACTTGGCTTTATCAGAAGCTATGTAAACACTCAGCTAACACTCAGTCCATTCCGTACACACATTTGCATATTATCTGATCTGCTCCAGGCAGTGCTGACACACTGAATGGGAAAACACCTTTAATCCAAATTGGCAGTTTGCTACTTTTAAACATGTCGGGAAAAAGAAAATCTAATTTGTTGCAAAATTCTAAAGTAACGACAGCTATGAAGGTAGCCAGAAGTCACAGAGTTCTCCTCAAGTGGAGCTGAGGGAGATCATCGGCGCCAAAAACATGCTCATTATATGGCAGCGAGCTGCAGAGATGCTGAAACAATCACGGGCACGACGCAAGGAATGAGTTCAGCGGCAGGCCAGCTTGACAGCTGCTGAAAAGCCGGAGCAGGTGGATCACCAACCCTAACAACATGGTGTCCCAGCAAGCTGCTGAGATGCTGGAACAATCACAGGCAAGGCGTGAGGAACAAGTTCAGCAGCAGGACAGCTTAAGAGCTGCCAAAACATAGGAGCAGGCAAACCATCAACAGCAGCATTTTGCTGAATATAGGCGGATCATCTACGCTAAAAATATGCAGACTAAGTCGCGGGCAGAGACACACACACAATCGACATACAAAATACACGAGTGCAAAACTGGCCAATTCTTATAGAGCCATTACACAAACAAAAAATAAAATGTACCCGTGCGAAGCTGGGTCCTCCTGCTAGTATTTTATAAAAGCTGTTCTGTCACAAGACCCAAGCCCTGCAGATTGATAGGTTAGGGTCAACTCAATGAGACATCATCATATTCCAGTTTTTGTCAATATGGTGCAACAAAAGCCCCTTCCACAGAATTACACTGAAAGGCAGTGTATATATATATATATATATATATATATATATATATATATATATATATATATATTATTGTGTAGCCTTGTCAGTCAGAGGAAGGAGAGGGACGGGAGGTGGCACAGGACGGGGGGAGGATTACCTCTCTGGACCAAAGGCAACAACCTTACTGTTCCAAACAGCTCAATTCCATATTGGAGGAAGCAATTCACAAGGGGAAAAAACAGGTGACCCTAAGGCTATAGTCACATCAACTATGTTTTGGGGGTTTTTATGTTATTTTTTAATGTCACACGGATGCATTAAAATCTATTTACCGTAATTTGGATGGGGCTATTTACATGAGCGATTTTTTTTTTTTTTGATGCTCCATTTTTACAGGCCCCTAGCAAGTAAGGTTTTGTATAATACCTTTGCACGAGTACACAGTTTGCCCTTGCTTATGCGGTATTGATTGGGTTAGGAATAGGGGCATATACAGTTAAAACGACCCCACGATGGCCCTGGCAAGCCATTGTGCTCCTGAACGATGAACACATTTATGATTATCAAGAGAAGAGCGGCAGCTCATGGCTACCAGGCTGTGTCAGTAACCGATCGGCACATCCATCACTAGTTTTAGGTCATCTGCGAGGATGGGGGCCAATGAGTGAGCTGTGAGTATGTTCCTCAGTATTCACTGCTCCTAGGACTCACTGAGTGGGCAATATACTGTATGGAAAATCCTGCATACGCCCCTAGTTGGTAGCGAAGATAAAGCACGTCAGAAGCCACTCCAGAGTGTTGCATTTCCCCTGACACCTCTACCTAGTAAAGGAGAGAGGTGTACTACCCAAATGGCAGCATGGGGTTTTTAGCTCTCACAGTAGAGGGGTATTCTCATTACACTGACTACAGATGGCAGCCATTTAAAGCCTCTGCCCCAGCCATATGTAAAAAATCAAAGAAAACATGGCTAGGTATGTAACCACAATTACCAAAAGTCAAATTCTGTTCAATACCAAAAAAAAGTCCTCGAGTATGTGACGGAGGCCGATACAGCCAGACACACTGCATGTTCTACGATGGTTGAACTGGTGATGGACAAGCGAGGAAATGTGGTTTGAACATGATCTCCACCAGTCTGAGTGTTATTGTCTTCTGCCTACGCTGACGGGTAATACATGTTGAATTGCTGGAAATTATCCCATTTGTCCACTCAAGTTTGTGGTTGAACAGTCATCTTGTTAGTTGTCTCACTTCACAGCTTCTTTTCTGCCAGAAAAGTAGGTTTAGAAGCATGACTAACACTTCAGAAACAGGTTGTATAGTTCAGTGCATAGCAGGAACCTACAAAGTTCAGACTCAAAAAGTAGTTTTCCTGCACTATCATACCTCAAAATGAATGTTCACCTTAAAGGCAGTTTTTGGGATTTTTAAATTGCTGACCGATATATTAATTTGATAGGTTATCAATTGAAGATTCTTGGAGGACCCCTGTGGATCAGGTAGCCTCTGAATTCCACTTCCATTTTATAGGAGAGGCGACATCGTGTTCATAGGTCACACCTGGGGTTGAGCCGATCTTGAGATTTCAGGATCGTTTTTAAACTCCCATTTCCGATCATTTTCCATCCGAACCCGATCCCAATTCCGATCCTAATGCAAGTCAATGGGATTTTTTAATGATCGAAAATCGGATTTTAAAAATGATCCTATTCACTACACAGCGCGGAGTCCAAAAATTGAAGGCTTCAATTTTTGGAATCCACACTATGTAGTAATTAAAAAATCTGCCGGCTACTTAGTCCCTCCCTGCTGTCCGGTTACCTGCACAGAACCGCTTCCGCCTCCCCTCCTGTGTGTACGCTGCTCCCCGGAGTTCCCCATCATGTACCCTCCCACACGCTCCTAAACCACAGCAAGCCCCGCCTACTCCTAGCATCAGTAACACTAGCCTAGGGCGGCGGGGCGCGCACAGCACTCTGCCGGCATGTAAATGAGAGAGGAGAGGACAGAGAACAACGGCCAGGAGCTCGAGGGAGCGGCAGCGGTTCTGTGCAGGTAAGTTACAGTTAAGTGAAGTTAAGTTGCACGTAATGGTTGAGCGATAAGGATCGAAATTTCGTTCCCGATCTTTTTTTTAGGCAGGATCGCAACCCGGTCGCGATCGTGAAATTTATTCGATCGCCGATTGGGATGCGATCTTTTCCGATCCCGATCGCTCAACCCTAGTCACATGGCCAGATCACAGCTCAGTCCCATACCAAGCACAGTCACTAATGTACACAAATGTACCATAAGTACTTAAAGAGGCTGCTGCGCTCACCCAAGTACTACAGCCTCCTATAAAAACAGCTGATTGGCAGGGGGGCCAGGTGTTGGACCTCTGCCAATATTTAATTGATGATCTATCCTAAAGATAGGTTAACTATTATAAAGCCTGGAAAGCCCCTTAAGGCTGAGGCCCCACGTTGCGGAAACACAGCTTTTGTTGCAGATTTTCTGGCTACAGAAGAAATTGGAAATATACAAACAGCTCTTATACTTCAACCTTTTGTTCAATCCACTCCTGGATTTGGCTCAAAAAAACCACAACAAAATATGTAACTAAAAAGCTGCATTTCCACAACGTGAAGCCTAAGGGCTAGTTCACACGGGGTTCCGTGTGTACACATTCCGTGCACCGGCATCCAGTTGTGGCTTTCCGCTCCGGATTAGGTCCAAATGAATGGGCCTAGTCCAGAGGGTGGGGTCACGAGGCAGACGTCTGCGGCTAAATCAGCCGCGGAATCCGCCTGAAGTAAGGGCAGCTCACTTCTTTTTTCCGCGAGCGGGAACACACCACTCGTGGAAAAAGAAAATTAGTGGCTCCCATTGCTTTCAAAGGGAGGTGTTTTTTTTTTTTTTTTTTTTTTTTTAGGAGGATTTGGCGCCGATTCCATGTCAAAACCATCACCATTTTGCCCCATGTGAACTAGCCCTTAACCTTAATCTGCCTTCTGGCAAGTTACTGGGACATGAGAACACCATTGAAGGCCAGTGAGCTGTACAGTCCTGGTTTTCTAGGATTATCAAGAGAAAAAAACATAGCAATGTTCTTCCAAACTTTACCCGGGATACAGAATAATTTTTCAATTGTGGTGGTGTGACTGCCGGTAAGAAGTTTATCCTGAGAAGGAACTGCAGTACTATTTCAGCCCTTCAGTTTCCTCTCGGTCTTTCCCTGCACAACAGCACTGGGCTATTCTCTGTGCAGTTACTTGGACCGACTGCAGTTCCTTGCACACAGCCAGATAGCCAGGAGGGGCACTCTACAGGAAGAAGCACTGTGTCATAGACAAGTACTGTCCATCATCAGTGAAAAAGTAAAGCACACTCTAGTGTTTAACAGATTCGAAACATGGCTCCGACTCCCGGAAAAAAGAAGCGAGATGCTCATTCTTCAGGCCAAGTCACCTCGCAATTCGGCCTGAAGAAAGTCTCTCCTCCGGACTAGGCCCATTCATTGTGCCTAATCTGGAGCAGAGTGCGTGACTGGAGGCACCGGCTTTCAGTCGCAGCTACCCGGTTTTTGGATCAGAACCCGAGGCCTCAGGTTCCGATCCAAAAAATCCAGTGTGAACTTACCCTTACTAGTGATTATCAACCTTCCCAAAACCCAGAAATGCCTGTAGAAGATGTCTAAGAACCCGAAGCTAGCAGGCAACTCAATGGCCTTTTCTTAGTGGTACTTAGTCAGTCTTTAAGAATAGTAGAAAAACTTTTCTCCAAGTGGCCATGTAGGTGGCAGAGCTGTTTTGTAGCAATACTACTACAGGGTCAGACTGTTCTGGAAACAATTTCATGAGAACATTGTGAAACCTAAAAGATAGGAAGTCACCTCAGGTAACGTTGTCAGGAAGGTCTTGTTTTTAGCTAACCACTCTGCAATCATGACCTGTGTAAATAAACTTCCCCAAACTCTTCTCCTTTAATCTTTTTTTCCCCCTTAACAAATAAAATAAAGACGCACTACTGCAATTTAGGGTAGAATAGGAGAATAAGAAAAATAAGGACGAAACGTTTAGGGTTTCAAAGCTTCTCTGCACTTAGAACTAGCAGCTAGCAACAACAAAGGCAAAGACTTCAGCATCGCATCCGTTTCCAATCACTACATTTTGGTTAGTGACTTTGTACCAAGACGTGCTCTCCAGCTGCTGAGATCAGGATTAACACTACATCATTGAGGGATAATTAAATCATTAGAGGCGAGCGGGAAGTCAAGGTAAAATGAAGAAGAAAGGAGCCCTTAAAAAAATAATGATTTTTTTTTTAAAATTAAAACACATTGTGTTTTTTAATCATAACAGAAGCAACTACCACGGGTATAACTACTAGGGAAGCAGACATAACAGTTATGGGGCCCACTCTGGGTTAGGCCAAGGATCCCTGTAGGTACATGTTCTACCTCTGAGACCAATGCTCTGTTACAGCCGTCATCCAATGGATACAAAATAGAGAGCGATCCCGAAAGTTTGATTGGGAGGTGGGGAGGGAATGTCCCTGGCTGATCTAGGAGGGTCGTGTCACGAGACACGTAGCTGCGCACATCGAGCGACCTGCTGTCCAAACCTCCCCATTTCAGTGCTTTACTCTTGAGAAAGGGCGTGAGTAAGCCCGAAACGCGTCGTGTGAGCATTGCCAATAAAGCCGTTATTTCTTCCTTTCATCTGTGAAAGCACGATTCATTCCCTCCCCACCTCCCAATCAAAGGTTCGGGATCGGTCCCTATTTTGTGTCTATACACACCCTCGGGTATTGGAAATCAACCTCACTCCACTCAGAAATGAACCCTCTGGTCAATCGGTTCCAACATAGTCAGAGGTGTTGTGGTCTTCCCGCAACCCGACCAGATGAGGACCTTTAGGGTTAAGGAGGCGAATTTTGATAGTGGATTTCGCCTCAAAATCCGCCTCCATAGAATGGTGGTCTATGTAGAGTGCTAGCTTTTTTTTTTTTTTTTCGCTAGCGTTTTTTTCCGCTAGGGTAAAAAAGAAGTGACATGATCTTTCTTCAGACGTTTTCCGTCTGAAGAAAGCAATAGAAGTGAATGGGAAGCGAAAAATGTGTTGTTTTGCATAAAAGCGCGTCGCGGTTTTTAGCAAAAAACAAACGGAAAAAAGTGCGATGCATTTTTTGCAGCCAATTCACTTTACGGGAAGGGGAAAGCGCTTGGTGTTTTTGGAAGCAGTTATTACAAAAAACTGCTCCTCAAAAGGTGCGGCAAGGTCCAAAAAACGCTAATTAGGAAGCGTTTTATTTCAGGACCAAAATAAGCCCTTATTCTTCTATACTTACCTCTTTAACCAATTGAAATACGCTATGGGGCGCTCGGCGTCTTCTCTTTAGGTTTTGAGTCGCATCATCCAATGGATATCACTGACACTCGACAGTCCATATTTACTTTTAATGGGTGGTCTCTCAATTTTTGGTGACATATCCTTCATTTCGATGTGAAAAAGTAGTGTAAGGGCCTATTCAGATGCCCATTGTTCTCACAAAAGAAAAAATAAAAGCATTTAGTTCCAGGAAATCTCAGACTACACACTGAATGTGAATACCTATCCAGGGAAACAAATCAGAATCAGACTTGCTCCAATACTTTTTATTCAGGAGAATAGAGGCCATGACAAAAATCTAAAGTATTTATGGACTAGGACTAGGCAGTTAATAAAAATTAACCAAAACCAGACGTCAACCCAGACAAGTGACACAACGTTTAGGCCCGGCTTACATCTGCGTTTGGGGATTCCGTTCCCCTCTTGGCATGAAAAATGTGGAGAGAAAAGTCCTGCGAGCAGCACTTTTCTCTCCAAATTTTTCATGCGTAAACCATACGGAACCCATTATAGTCTATGAGGTCCACAGGTTTCCAAAGGTAACCACTTTTCCCCCCAACGGAAACCCAAATGCAGATGTGAATCTAGCCTTATTTTGGTTATTGCAAAACTAGTGAGGTTCTACTTAAGGTCTTATCCACATCAGAACTGTGTTACTAACCTCCCCTGGGCTCTGATGCAACTCCTGGTTCTCTTTCAGTCTTCTGATTGAGGTCAGGGAACCACTGAGGCCTGTGATTGGGCCTAAGGAGTCACGTGGTCACGCGGCATCGGGACACTTGCATCTATACATTACATTACATCTGATGTCAGACAAAAGTCACAAACGGGGAGTCATAGCCGGAGCCCAGGAGAGCTGAATGACACAGGTTTTTATGTTTTCTCACCTCCCATGGGCCTCCACTCATTATACTGTGGGGTCAGAATAGCATTTTGGTTCAGATATGTTAGGTCCGAAAGAAACAACCAGGCGAACCGTACAGGACAAATATTGCGAGGTTCGCCCAACACATACTCATACTTTAAAAGGGTGAGTGACCTAAATAATCACCATTAATTGTAATTGAAGTAAAATTCACGAATAATCTTGATTTTGATTTACCCAGCCCTAGTATGGACCCCATTTATTTCAATAGGCACATGAGCAGTCAGATTCAGACTGCACAATAGTAGATGGGACAGAAGATCACCAGAGTAGGGCTTTAGTATATATTAATGTGTATTTTGTGAGGATATATTCAGAATACTATTGAAAAATATATTCATATTCAGAGGTTTTCTGTCTGACTGTAGCAACCAATGGCATATTGTAATGTGTATTTCCAATTGTAAGTGACAGCTGTAGTCCAAGAAAATATTCAAGTAAAAATTGGTATTTCATATTAGTAATTTGTGGAACAAAAAATGTAATCCCAGCCTTACAAGGATCCCTTCTGATCCCACGAATCAGTTGTAATCTGCACATTAACTCGGCAGCAAGTTGTGGATTCCTTTATAGAGCCACCAAAGTGAAAAAGAAGAACGACGTGGCGATTCCTAATGGACAATATTCCAAGTACTCCAAAGAAAAACCGGCAAATGCCAGTTCCGAAACAGATGTTCATCCAATTTCTAGAACATTCTCGGATATTTATTAGCATTGCTTAAATGAGCCATTACAGGTCAGTCGTCAGATTATTTATTAAAGGCAGAGACTTTGTTTTGTTTTCTATGTAGTTATGTAATTATACAAGAACAAACAGGAAGATGCCCCAGAAAGACCTCCATTCACTACTCTGTGTCGGAGCTCGGTAACGAATAGAATGTGCCAAGGCCTCCACGTCAGATTCTTCTGTTGATTTTGACACCAAAACGAATACTTTGTTTCTATAAGACAGAATTTTATTTCTCTTTTACTGTTCAGCAGCCTGAGTTGTCCATTGACAGCATATGAAGAAACAAGGCACATCTAGGGGAGATACAATCTGTCCGACAAATTATACAATGTGACAGAAAGGGAAAGCTTCCATTTATTAGAAGGCAAAAATTACAATTTCCAAATATACTGAACTTCCTTATATCGCAGAGACTGAAAACTAACAGAAGATACAAAAACACAAGACCAAACTGTATTACTTATTAAGCCATAAAATCAGATGTTATATTGTAGTAAATGGGATTTATGAAAGCTTCAAGACCTATTGTTAGCAATTGTGTGCCAAGTATACACCAGTGGCATGAGAAAAACACCAAGACCACTGAGAAATATAATAACGGCACTAGAAACATAAATTGATAAATTCTAACATACATGTCCATCTATATTCGTGTACATAGGGGGCAGTATTATAGTAGTTATATTCTTGTACATAGGAGGTAGTATTATAGTAGTTATATTCTTGTACATAGGATCAGTATTATAGTAGTTATATTCTTGTACATAGGAGCAGTATTATAGTAGTTATATTCTTGTACATACAGTCCTATGAAAAAGTTTGGGCACCCCTATTAATCTTAATCATTTTTAGTTCTAAATATTTTGGTGTTTGCTACAGCCATTTCAGTTTGATATATCTAATAACTGATGGACACAGTAATATTTCAGGATTGAAATGAGGTTTATTGTACTAACAGAAAATGCGCAATATGCATTAAACCAAAATTTGACCAGTGCAAAAGTATGGGCACCTCAACAGAAAAGTGACATTAATATTTAGTAGATCCTCCTTTTGCAAAGATAACAGCCTCTAGTCGCTTCCTGTAGCTTTTAATCAGTTCCTGGATCCTGGATGAAGGTATTTTGGACCAATCCTCTTTACAAAACAATTCAAGTTCAGTTAGGTTTGATGGTCGCCGAGCATGGACAGCCCGCTTCAAATCATCCCACAGATGTTCAATGATATTCAGGTCTGGGGACTGGGATGGCCATTCCAGAACATTGTAATTGTTCCTCTGCATGAATGCCTGAGGATTTGGAGCGGTGTTTTGGATCATTGTCTTGCTGAAATATCCATCCCCGGCGTAACTTCAACTTCGTCACTGATTCTTGAACATTATTCTCAAGAATCTGCTGATACTGAGTGGAATCCATGCGACCCTCAACTTTAACAAGATTCCCGGTGTCGGCATTGGCCACACAGCCCCAAAGCATGATGGAACCTCCACCAACTTTTACAGTGGGTAGCAAGTGTTTTTCTTGGAATGCTGTTTTTTTTAGACGCCATGCATAACGCCTTTTTGTATGACCAAACAACTCAATCTTTGTTTCATCAGTCTACAGGACCTTCTTCCAAAATGAAGCTGCCTTGTCTAAATGTGCTTTTGCATACCTCAGACGACTCTGTTTGTGGCGTGCTTGCAGAAACGGCTTCTTTCTCATCACTCTCCCATACAGCTTCTCATTGTGCAAAGTGCGCTGTATTGTTGACCGATGCACAGTGACACCATTAGCAGCAAGATGATGCTGCAGCTCTTTGGAGGTGTCTGTGGATTGTCCTTCACTGTTCTCACCATTCTTCTTCTCTGCCTTTCTGATATTTTTCTTGGCCTGCCACTTCTGGGCTTAACAAGAACTGTCCCTGTGGTCTTCTATTTCCTCACCATGTTCCTCACAGTGGAAACTGACAGGTTAAATCTCTGAGACAACTTTTTGTATCTTTCCCCTGAACAACTATGTTGAACAATTTTTGTTTTCAGATCATTTGAGAGCGGGCTGTCCATGCTCGGCGACCATCAAACTTAACTGAACTTGTATTGTTTTGTAAAGAGGAATGGTCCAAAATCCCTTCATCCAGGATCCAGGAACTGATTAAAAGCTACAGGAAGCGACTAGAGGCTGTTATCTTTGCAAAAGGAGGATCTACTAAATATTAATGTCACTTTTCTGTTGAGGTGCCCATACTTTTGCACCGGTCAAATTTTGGTTTAATGCATATTGCACATTTTCTGTTAGTACAATAAACCTCATTTCAATCCTGAAATATTACTGTGTCCATCAGTTATTAGATATATCAAACTGAAATGGCTGCTGCAAACACCAAAATATTTAGAACTAAAAATGATTAAGATTAATAGGGGTGCCCAAACTTTTTCATAGGACTGTAGGAGCAGTATTATAGTAGTTATATTCTTGTACATAGGAGTAGTATTATAGTAGTTATATTCTTGTACATAGAAGTAGTATTATAGTAGTTATATTCTTGTACATAGGAGGTAGTATTATAGTAGTTATATTCTTGTACATAGGAGCAGTATTATAGTAGTTATATTCTTGTACATAGAATCAGTATTATAGTAGTTATATTCTTGTACATAGGAGTAGTATTATAGTAGTTATATTCTTGTACATATGAGTAGTATTATAGTAGTTATATTCTTGTACATAGGAGGTAGTATTATAGTAGTTATATTCTTGTACATAGGAGTAGTATTATAGTAGTTATATTCTTGTACATAGGAGCAGTATTATAGTAGTTATATTCTTGTATATAGAGGGCAGTATTATAGTAGTTATATTCTTGTACATAGGAGAAGTATTATAGTAGTTATATTCTTGTACATAGGAGTAGTATTATAGTAGTTATATTCTTGTACATAGGAGCAGTATTATAGTCGTTATATTCTTGTACATAGGAGCAGTATTATAGTAGTTATATTCTTGTATATAGGGGGCAGTATTATAGTAGTTATATTCTTGTACATAGGAGAAGTATTATAGTAGTTATATTCTTGTACATAGGAGCAGTATTATAGTAGTTATATTCTTGTACATAGGAGCAGTATTATAGTCGTTATATTCTTGTACATAGGAACAGTATTATAGCAGTTATATTCTAGTAGATACAGACAGAATTATTATATTTTATTTTTGTTCATAGGAAGGCTGTTATATGGTTATACATGTAACTGCTCTAGTAGATACTTAGTATACACTACATTGTTACACTAAATAGACTAATGGAAGATCTTTTTATTTCAAAAAGGACTGAACATATAAAAAATAATGCTCTTGCAACTCAAATTAAGTGAGAAATAAGGATAGTGAAGTGAAACGTGTCTATCAGACAGTGAGCTGTTCAGCGTAATTAATAAGTCTTCCTCTATTCCTCTTTCCCACGACGCACACAGCAGAAGTCACATCATGACAATTGTTGTGTCTAGAACTGAGACTGGGAAAACACCAAGTAACTTTGGGTCACAAGCAGATAGGTTTACTCTAAGCAGAGAGTAAAATCTCTTGAGAGTCGTCTGCTGTCCTAGATACAGACAGTTAGACGCAAGGCATGGGCTGTGCTGACAGTGTTTACCCATGTAAATGAGGAGCCAAACATTAGCAGTATGTACTAGACAGACAATATATGTGAGATCACTGGCATCATTAAACTTGACTCTTCTTCAGAATTCTCCCCATATAAAAGACAATGTGTTACCAGGAAATGACGTTTTAAGGGAAACATATTTTTAAAGGGATTCTATCATTAAAATTGTATTTTTTCTGCCTACCTACTATGTATGTATAAAACAAAAATTCCACATGGAGTGGGTGGATGGGTCAGTGGGAGGTTGGATGGTTTGAGGTACAATAGTCCTTGGGGTCTCGTCGTTCTAGACATTTGGTGGCAGGTGGACAATGAACTTCAGTTCAGTTTCATTCTCTAATGGGAGTCTGTGGCTATCCAAAAGTTATGTCTCTAGACCTCCCCCCGCCCCCGAACCCATTTGATTGGTTTGACTGGATGTGCTCAGTAGCAAGAGTGGAGCCTCAGCAAGACACATTCTGGTTGTCATATCTTCCCCTCAAAGACAAGAGGAAGGGGCAACTGATTTGCTACTGCCCATTATTTATGTTCCCTGACATTTAACTTCAGGCAATTGTTGGGAGGTTCAATATCTGATCTAAAATGTATATCTAGTTTAAAGGGATTACCTCATTCAAATGGTTAAGAAAAAAACACAACTTCATTAATCCCCTGCTGCTTGATATTGTGTGGATACTGTGCTGGTCTCTTATCCCTGAGCCCTCAAGACACACAGGAAAGATTGCTCAGCCATCCACTTGGTGAGGTGGGTCACTGATATGGCTAGCGATTAGCTGGGCAGCTATTTCCTGCCTTTTGAGAGGGACCAAAAACGTAGATGGTTAATAAGGCAACATCAGAATGGGGAATTTAAGAATTGAGTATTGCTGGGGTTTTGTTTGAAGTACGTTTTCTGTCTCACCAGACACTCAGGCGACTACTTCATCCCTTCCTTGTGTTTGATGCTGCAGCTCTGTTTGTAACAATTAGCTGCTGTAGCAAAAGCTCATCAGAAATCCATTAACTAGATAGCTGATCGCCAGCAAGGGCAGAAAGACTATAAACTATAACCAAGTAACCCCCCCCCCTCCCCATAAAAAAAGACAGGGGGCAGCACTGTGGCTCAGTGGTTAGCACTGCAGCCTTGTAGCGCTGGAGTCCTGGGTTTGAATCCTGCCAAGGACAACATCTGCAAGGAGTTTGTACGTTCTCCCCGTGTTTATGTGGATTTCCTCCCATACTCCAAAGACATAGTGAGAGAGAAAATGTACATTGTGAGTCCTATATGGGGCTCACAATCTACATAAAAAATAGTGCATTACTTTTATGTAAAGAAATGATATATAACTAATGACAGGCGATGTATATAATGGCATGTCCAGGTAACCTCACAAGAGCTATACTCCTCCTCACGTCCTGCAAATCTCAGTGCTCAAAAGACTACGCTACATATTGGATAAAACACAAGCCATTTACTGAAAAGTACAGAGCAGGTTTTGCATAATTCAGACAGCTGCCATCTGCTTTAAACTGACAGGTCTAATGAAAGCCACATCCTCCGCCGCAGCCTGCAGGCACCTGGTCTCACCGTCCACACAGGATGACAAAAAGCTCTGAATTTGTTAGTCTCGCTAGGGCATCCTTTCCGATTTGTTTATCTCATCTTCGTCCTTCCTGTGTTATGCTAGGTACAGTCACAGAATGCAAAAACTTTTATGCTCTCCTTTTCAATAAGAAGGAGGAGGTTTTAAAGGGGCCTTAAGGTTTTCATCTCTCATTTTATGTGTTTGGACTGTAAATAGGAGATATAGTTGCTCCAACAAATACAAGTCTACACTTTAGAGTCACAGAAATGGGGGGTGAACATGTAGAAGAGATGAAGGAGGATAGCTGATTCGCTCATTGGGCAATGCTTTGGATCTTATGTCAATTTCCAAACTGTTCACTTCAAAATAGATTTATACAATGTAGCCACTGTATACAAAGAGTGCATAATACTCATATATAGAACAGCCATAGAGGAATATACTGTACATATACTGTAGATACCAGCAATCACTGCAAGCATTGTAGTGGACCAATAATAGATGGCTACATAAATACAATACAGATATAAGGAGAGGAGGGAGGGAAGGGAGGGAGGGAGGAAGAATACATGGAATGAAACAGAGGAATCAAGGAAGAAGGGAAAAAAATAAGGGAAAAAAAATAAGGATTAAAGGTGTTTTCGAATCCAGTGTGTCAGCATGTTGCCTGGAGCTGATCAGAATATATGCAAATGCTTGTACACAATGGACTGATGGTTAGCTGAGTGTTTACACAGAGAGATAACAGACCTGACTTTATCAGAAGCTGTGATAAGCTGCTGCAGGAGCAGTGTAATATAGTATGTAAACATAAATTCATAACAGTCGTGAAGCCATGTCATTTACTGAGATAAAAAGTAGCCTAAGTTTTAATCGAGGTTACAATCTATCTATCTGCTAAATTTCATTCAAATCCGTTCAGCCGTTTTTGCATGATTGAGGAGCAAACATCCAAACTTTCACATTTATAATTTTATTCACATTTATTTATTTATTTATTTATTTATTTATTTATTTATTTATAATATTAAGTAGGAGTAGGATAGGATATATATATATATATATATATATATATATATATATATATATATATTCCGTACATACTCAAGTATAAGTCGAATTTTTCAGCACAGTTTTTGTGCTGAAAAAGCCCTCCTCAGCTTATACTCGAGACAAGCAAAAAAAAAAAAAAAAAAAAAAAAAATATTTTTTATATATATATATATATATATATATTTTTTTTTTTTATTTATTTATTTATTTTTTATTGTATCTTTTTTTTTTTTTTTTTTTTTTTGGGGGGGGGGGGGGGGGGGGTCTATGACCAGCCGCAATAGTAATGCATACAATCTCCCATAAAATAGTGAATAAAAAAATATAGTAAAAAAAGTAAATAATAGTTCTAAATCCCTCCTTTCCCTAGAATACATACAAAAGTAGAAAATGGCTGTGAAACACATACACATTAGGTATCCCTGTGTCTGACAGTGCCCGGTCTACTGAATATAGGGGATCTGCAGTGCTCCTGTTCCGTCAGGTAGGGGTTAATAGGAGCACTGCAGATACCCTATAGTCATCCACGCTGAATTCCAAGTGGGGGAAAAAAAACTCAGTCCTCAAGCTCAGGGAAGGGGCAGACAGACAACCAAAACACCCCCTCCCCCTCCCCTTCCCCAGAACCTACTGCACCCAAAAACTCCGGCCATTTTAATTTTTGAAATTTTCCAGTAGCCGCTGCATTTCCCCCCCTCGGCTTATAATCGGGTTGGCTTATACTCGAGTATATACAGTATATACACACACACACAAACACCCAGGCAATAAACATGGCCACATATGGAGTTGTTACTGGGAATATTACGTCAGCAGTCCTTCATTTCCTAGGCATTAGACAATTCCTATAAGTAACGTACTATAAATACACTTCTACATCTTATATTTCTTCTTTTATTTCTAACACTTCAAAGATGTTGAGGGATTGCACACCACTACAATATCCCATAAAATCTGACATTTATTGCAGTAAAATAACATATGCTATTCTGCAATAAATTGACACCGCCAGGAGGAGGAAGTGGAATAAACCTATATATTCCTGGTATGAAGATCCTGAACATACCGTTCTGGCACATCTTACACATAAAGCCATCCATCTCAGGGTACACGGCAGATGTTATGTATAAACAGGTTACATAAAGATCTGAAAACAAGAACATGTCCTTCTAAACCGTAGGTGTCAGGTCTAACAAACCGGCCCTTACCCCCTCTGTATTTGTATCCTGTTTTGCTTCTCATCTGACCATCTAAAAGGCTGCGAAACCACAAGCGGTGCAAACTAGTCCGAGTACAATAACAAAATAAACAATAAAGGAAGAAAAACACCTAAATATCAAAAAAAAAATTACCAAGTGTGCAGTATAAAAGATGATGAAAAACACAAGAATCGCTTTAGTTTCTGCAAGGCTAGCAAAAATAAAAAAGCAAAATTCAAAATATTATTTTAGCTGTCGAGAACAAGGTTTTGCATGTGTAAGTATATTATCACGGGTTTTTACCGCTGCTTGTAATTTAGGATGTGTAAGGCAACGGGCTCGGAAAGCAATCTGTCCAGTTCTTTTAAGCCCATAGTAAAGAAAAACGAAACAGACAAAATGAGGTGAGAGGGAAGCAAGAAAAACAAAGCAATGGGCAAAGCAAATAGATGGCAAAGGCAGGTAAAGTCCTAGTGAGCAGTAGATGGTCGGGGGATGAATGGAGATATTCTCAATTCTCCGCAGAGAATAAATTAAAATTAAATTAAACTTTCAAGAAGGTGACAAGGACAACTGTTTGACACCTCGGCTCGCACATAAGCCAACAGCTTCCTTTATCGCCTCAGACTGCTCCTCTGCTCGCCGTCATATTCATGCTCCGTACAGATGATGGAGGGACAAGTTTCTTTACCGTCTGGGCAAAGATTTAAGGTCATGGGCGGCAATATATTGCTGATAAAGCCAGGGTGACAGCTGTGCAACGGCAAAAGCATGGACGCTGCAAGAGACTGTGATGTGGGTCAATGTATTCAATGACTGGGGAAGGGTTAAATTGAACAACCTATTTTGTAAACCCTATTTTGGGGTTAAATTTATTTTGAAAGAATTTTGTATATTTAAAGATTTTAAAAAAAATCTGTAACGGGAATTAGTATTTACCACTATATTTAAAATAAGTACTAACTCTGGTCACTAAACCTAATAATAAACTGAAAATTGCCAGTTTTTCTTTGCAGCAGTCACCTTATTTACATTATAGATACGATAGACAGAATTACAATAGAAGGTAACACCTCTAAAGACAACCCCCATAGTGATCCATGAATGCTCCCACAACTGAAAATAAAGGATGTCACAGGTCTCCCTTTTCCTGAACAGACTATAAGGCCGGGTTCACACGGGGTTTTTTGGACTGGAATTTGACGTGGAGGCCACCTCAGATTCCGGTCCAAAAATAGATGCAGTGCACCGGCATCCAGTCGCGGCAATCCGCTCCGGATCGGGAGGGAGTGTCTTCAGAAGAATGAGCATGAATACAATACTGTGGCCATTTTCTCGTGGCCTGTGGGCATGCACGGTCTGCTCTGCCCAAGCCCCGAGGCCTAGAAGTTACAAGCCATCGCCAGAAGAAGAGGCTGAAGATGACGCTGCTGACGAAGAGGAGGTGGCACTGGATAGAGTTCTCTCGCAGCATTGGGGCCGCCCCCAGTGCTGTCTGAGTGCTGGGGCCCGCCCTCAGTGCTGTAAAAGAACTCATTTACATACCGACAAGAACCGGAATTGTAGCTGAACAGCGACGCGGAGAAGACGGTGAAAGGTAGAAGACGAATAGCCTTTCTTAAGGCTATTCCGACGTGGTACCTACAAAAAATTGTGTCTGACTGATAAGAGCCCTTTAAGCAGGCTTGTGACGGAAACCTCAAACGCAGATCAGGCACAGGTATGAATCTGGCCTTAGGGAACATGGCTAACCAATAACAATGACAGATTACAAGCTTCCGGGATAACTCTGATCCCTTCCTCAGGTATAGTATACTATATAATATACTACATATATAATATACTATACCGGAGGAAGGGATCTGAGTTATCCCCAAAGCTTGCAATCTGCCATCATTATTAATTAGCCATTAGAAAATTTATCAACTCCTGAAGACTCAAGTTTTTTTATATTTCATTGGTCTATATGAAAATTAATTCTTTAGAGCAATCACGGCATTGAAAGCTCTAGACTAATATAAATTAGAGAAGAACAGGGCAGCAAGCGCTCAATTCCAGTGCCACCAGAGGGCCATAAAATCCACGGGCAGTCCATGTAACACAGTCACCCTGGGTCCTTCAGAAGAAGACATGCCTTCTACAGCTACTCAAGCTCAAACGGTAACCTGCCCCCCTATGAACTCCCTAATAATGTGTTTGGAAACATGTATTCTAAAACCAGACAACCCCTTTAAGTAATTATTTCATCAAGCCTTATAGTAGTATTAACACAGCTTTTTTTTTTCCCTGTGACATTCGGTTTGGCCAAGAATGTAACCTTCTCCTCTGCCACAATGAGGTGTTAGAAAAATAGGGAACTACCAGTAACCATCCAGTCAAAGCTCCACAGCCAATTCCTGGGTTGTTTTGACAAATATTTAATGGTTTCATAAAGTCACCCAACTTTGTCAGTCACTAATTTTTCCCCTCCCGGGTCATATATCCTCAATGTTATTAGTGTAATTTAAGCCCCTAATGCTTTAAATCCCACCCTCTGCTTTCGTCTGAACACCAGGTCTTTAAAAAAATCCCTTTATTAATGCTTAAATGGCCAACAATGTCAGTACCAATTTAGCTGCACAATATCCATGTTCAGCAGATGAAATATTTTTAGTAGTCATTCTTGGCTCTCGCATAAAGCCCAAACACAGGGAGGGACAGATCCTGAATAAACGAACACAGCGCACACTTGTTTTGGACACCAGTATTAGCCCAATATTAATGTTTTCCTTGCTTATTTTAGGCTGGAGCTTGTTACACCTTCTGTCACTGGGCGATGACAAATTTACTCAACTCGTCCATGTCGGTCTCAGAACATTGCCAGCCGACCACATCAGTCGCTAGGATGTGAAGGCGACCGGCTCTGTTCTGCACGGCTTCTAATTAATTTGCCCATGTTATATTGGTTGAGGTTTTTTATGTTTCCTTGGGTACACAGCGATCACGTATGTTCTGGTGACTAATGAGAATTGCATTTTCTTCCCAAACAGTTTGATGTTCTCAAATGCAGGAATTGAAGACTTGTTTAACACTTCTGTTTTCCTGGTAAACTACAGGTCTGTTCCCAATGTCAGCAGATCTTGTTAATCTTCAAAGGACGTAAATTATTGACGGGTAGGAAGTTACGACTGACGTTGGGTCAATGGTACTCCGGTAGCCATGTTTAGATACCTTAAAGGGATCCTATCATTGGATACCCTTTTTTCTAACTAACACGTAGGAATAGCCTTAAGAAAGGCTATTCTGCTCCTACCTTTAGATGTTTTCTCCGCGCCGCCATTCAGTAAAAATCCAGGTTTTCTTCAGTATGCAAATAAGTTCTCTCGCAGCACTGGGGGCAGTCCTCAGCACTCAAACAGCACTGGGGGCGTTCCCAATGCTGCAAGAGAACTCTCCAGCGACGCCTCTATCTTCTTCTGGAACGCCCTCTCCCTGTGTCTTCTTCCGTCCTGGGTTTTAATCTTCTAGGCCTTGGGCCTTGGGCAGAGCCGACTTCGCATGCCCATGGCCAAAAGAAAATGGCCGCTTCCACCAGCTTACTGGCCATTTTCTTGTGGCCATGGGCATGCGCAGTAAGCTCTGCCTGAGCCCCAATGGCACAGCCGACTGCGCATGCCTACAAGATTGAAACCCAGGACGGAAGAAGACACAGGGAGAGGCCGTTCCAGAAGAAGATGGAGGCGGTGCTGGAGAGTTTTCTCGCGGCATGGGGGATGCCCTCAGTGCTGTTTGAGCACTGAGGACCGCTCCCAGTGCTGCAAGAGAACTCATTTTCATACTGAAGAAAGAAAAACGGGATTTATACCGAATGGCGGCGCGGAGAAAACATCTAAAGATAGGAGAAAAATAATCTTGCTTAAGGTTATTCCTACGTGTTAGACAGAAAAAAAGGTATCCAATGATAGGATCCCTTTAAAGAAGCACCATACCACAAGAACTTGGAGTGCTGACCCATTTCTTGCATTCTTCAGCTAGTTCAGTCAGTGAGGTTAGATGGAAATACTCAGCCCAAGTCTCGATTCTGATAGTGTATAATGTGATAGGGGGATTTCTGATACAAGTACATTGTCAGGTATAGTCTTGCATGGGTCGTATTTACTACAGTAACACACAACTATCACTGTATGACCTGTAGTTCTGATCCAAAATCATCCATAATACCCACTAACCTTTACAGTACAAAACCAAAATTTCATATGAGTTTAAGCTGCGCCAACATGGATCGGAGCGCACAGCCACAAAGTAAACCTCAACACATACTGATGTCTTCTCCCTTAGGGCTAGTTCACAAGGGGCATGGAATGGCGTATTTTGGGCCTGATTTTGACGCAGGAAGCCTCGTCAGAATAGGACCAAAATGTACCTGCTGCGACTGTCGCGGCTTCCCGCTCCGGAGTAGGCTCAAATGAATGGCTCTAGTCCGGAGGGTGCTGCTGTGAGGTGGACGCCGCAGCTGAATCAGCCATGGAATCCGTTTGAAGAAAGGGGCAGCTTGCTTCTTTTTTCTGTGAGCCGGAACATACCACTCACGGAAAAAAGGAAGCTCGTGGTCTACATAGATGTCTATTGTGAGGGGGCGGATTCTGACGTGGATTCAGCACCAAAATCCGCCCCCTCTTGCCCTGTGTGAGCGAGCCCTTACCTTTGCTCCAATTTGTGACAAAACAGAATTTGATACAATATCATGACAAGCTAGCAGGACCTTTGACGGGCTGCAATTCACATTCCACACATAGACTCATAGAATAGTCATGGATTTTTTTCAAAGCTGGGTCATCTTGCACCATACATCTTGGTATATGTCAATAGTAGGTAAGGAAGGGACTCATCTATACATCCACAAATGTATTTTTAACCAAGCCAATCCTATCATATTACTGTCCAGGAGCTACATACTAGGTACAAATAAAGTATTAGACCAGATGTAGATCTCTAAGGTATTAGGAAACAACATGTAAGTAGTATCTGTATGGATTTGTGCAATTGCTAATACAAATAAATAAAACACATAGGCTAAGTTCTCACGGTGGAAAATTAATCCCCATTTTCACTTTTTTTTCTTAGCGACGACATGATGCTGATTGGTATACCACAGCAAAATCGTGCAGGACGAGATTCCAGGCGGGGGAGGAATCTGTGGCAAATTCCACCATGTGAACATAGTGACAGAGCCGGGCCATATTGCCATATCATCATGCCTATTTGGCATCTATTTTTTATTTATTTTGCTTACTTGTATAGCCCCATCATATTCCGCAACTCTTTACAGACATTGTCAGTCGCTCTCCCATCCAGGGCTCACAATCTAAATTCCTTATGAGTCTGTCTTTGGGAGTATGGAAAGAAACCGGAATACCTGGAGGAAACCCACGCCAACATGGCGAGAACATGCAAACTCCTTGCATTCAAGAAATTTCTAAAAATCTTCTAAGCCCATAGTCCTAAACATACAACATCTCTACACCAGGAAGTTGTTGGGTTTACAACAAGATGATATGGGGCTTTAACGAGAGCATTCAATTTAGCAGTAACCAAAACTCTGTTTAGAAGCGATGTTCAGATTTCACTGCAAAAACTTGAACCAAAGACATCGGAAATGCCTGGGTTTTCTGTAAGACTCCAAAAATAATCTGGTTGTAAAAGTTGTTTCCCAACAAACTAGAATCTGCTCCATCAGCTTCCGGGTATAAACGTTACGCCACCACAACCTTCTGGACATCCTCTCATCATGGGCCACAGCACAATCAAAATAGTACATGGAGTCTAAGAGAGAAAATAGAAGCCGTCCATGATGGAAAAAAGGAGGCAAAATCAGATTAGAACAGACTATTTGTTATCCTATTAGCTTGTGCCACGGCCACCAAGGAGAGCTTGCTTACTTTCTGTGCTGTAAATATAGAGCAGTGGTTTGTAACCCCTAGGACTCCAAATTTTGGTTGTAAAACGTCGACTCCTGGTATGGGTACCAGCATGTTGGGAATTATAGATCTTCAACCGCTCGAGAGACATTAGTTGCAGGCCAGTGATATTAGAGGGGCAGAGGTAGTAATGGGGGGCATGTGTTGTAACAGTGACCTCATACAAATGTGTAACATACATGGTGTACGGAGATGGTCCAGGCATACAACTTTAGCATTAGGGCCTGGGAGCTTCAAGCTGCTCAGGTTTTCTTTCTGCATCCTCTCAGGCAGATCCTCCATGAAATCAAAGATGTCCATAAATCATAAAATTTGTTTTGGGTTTGATGCCATTGAACCAGTTGTCACATTCCTTATGGTCCAAGTAAATTTGGTTCTTATCAAAAAATCCCCAATTGCCCTTAAAAAAGTGGTTTCTAAACCACTAATCAAATCAAATCAAATCAAATCAAAAAATGCTTTATTGGCACGTCCGAATAGGTATTTGGCATTGCCAAAGCTAGTAAAGTGGGTGGGTGGGGGGGGGAGTTGGGTTGGGTGGGTATGGGGGGGGGGGGGGGTTCGGTTATAACAGTCCATGGAGTCTCATCTTCCTCTTCGTTGGTGACTGCTATATGGGGAGGTGGGGGTGGGGGTGGGTGTTTTGGGATAAATACTATATACTCGAGTATAAGCCGAATTTTTCAGCACAGTTTTTGTGCTGAAAAAGCCCCCCTCGGCTTATACTCGAGTCAGCAATTTTTTTTATTTATTTTTTTTAGGAGGGGGGGTGGTGTCTATGACCAGCCGCAATAGTAATGTATAGAGTCTCCAATAGAATAGTGGGGAAAAAAGAAGCTTTAAAAAAAAATAAAAGTTGTAAATCCCTCCTTTCCCTAGAATACATATAAAATTAGAAAATGACTGTGACACACATACACATACATCCCTGTGTCTGAAAGTGCCCGGCCTACTGAATATAGGGGATCTGCAGTGCTTCTGTTCCGTCGGGAAGGGGTTAATAGGAGCACTGCAGATACCCTATATTCAGCCAGGCTGAATTCCAAGTGGGGGAAAAAAAAAACAGTCCTCAAGCTCAGGGAAGGGGCAGACAGACAACCAAAACACCCCCCTCCCCTTCCCCAGCAACTACTGCACCCAAAAACTCCGACCATTTGAAATTTTTGAAATTTTCCAGTAGCTGCTGCATTTCCCCCCCTCGGCTTATACTCGAGTCAATAAGTTTTCCCAGTTTTTGTGGTAAAATTAGGGGCCTCGGCTTATATTCAGGTCGGCTTACACTTGAGTATACACGGTCATCAGATAATCCAACCTGAATACTACTCCTGACAACCTCAAAAAGCAGATGCAGAGGGAATTAAATATTACATGGTGGCTATCCAGATGAATAGTCATCCATGCAGTACATGAACGGCCTGTCCTCCAGAACAGTAGCAGCTCGTAAAGAGAGGCGCCATGATCTGGTTGAAAGCGCTGCGGTAAGAACCACAATGCGTTCATGCCATGGTTCTTCCCGCACCGCTTTAGCGCTGTGTTTCCACCCATTGGGGCCTTAGCAAAAAAGGTGTTTTTTCTGCCAAGATAACCCTTTAACCAAAAAAAAATACAGTCCTAATTTTAAGCACCATATGAAAATAGAAGACCACAAATGCTGTATTGCAAATTGAACTTTGCCCATTGATAGCAGTTTTTCATGCAGTCATATGTATGGGTTATATTTGTTAGTGAATAGGACTAAGGATGGGTTTGCAAAGTGTCCGCCCGTGAGCGTCTTCTGGTCTCCGCGGCAAAACCGTTTTTTGTTTTTTTTTAACCGAACACAAAATAGGACAGGCAGGACTTTGTGTCCGGTTAAAAAAAAAAAAAAAAAACGGTTTCCCCGCAGAGACCAGAAAACGCTCACGGGCGTTCACTGACTGCCGGGTTTCCATCTCCTGTCAGCAGAAGATGGACACCTACAAAGCGGAGACCGGACGCAGATGTGAACCAGCCCTAAGCTGTAATTCCAGTTACAGCCATCGACAAGAATGGCGCTATTTCTGGTGTATATCTCCTATAACCTCTGTAAAAATCCGGCTTGAAAGTAAAGAAAAAGAAAAGTGCGCTGTACTGACGTGACCTACAAATGTCATTTATTCTTCAGAAACTTTCTTCGCTTAATCATTTTTCTGACTAAGCACTTAAGGCTCCTTCACAATCACCTAGTGTATTTATAGAGTTTATTTATACAATGTACGCCTGATACATTCCTACTGCACATTTGCAAAAGATGAATGTTTTTTTGACAGTGTCAGTGATTTGCTGTGACATTAACCAGCACACGGCGAGTTCTACAAAGAGAAAGGTGGGGAGGGGAATCCCCCAGATTCCTGGATCGAGTTGCGGCACAAAGCTGTCCCGAGCTCGACTTTCAATCACTGTAGAGGAACTGCATGTTACGTGTGGTTATAGAAATCCACACATCAATCCTTTTAGACCTGAGCCACCAGATGGTTTTCACTTTGACCCTGGCAAGCTGCATGGTTCAGCCACAACTAAGGAGGTTAGTCTAAAATTACATAACAAGCTCAAGGTACTTGGCAACAGAGATGACCTATCTGGGCTTAACATAGGGAAAAAGAGATATATTATAACTGTGAAATACAGAGCATGGCAATCACGGGTGCCCCAATACCATCAGCCAACAAGTGACCACATGAAAGTCCGTGGATCCTGGAGCGCTGAACAAATGATCAATGGGCCAAGCTTTTATCACGGGATGTCAAGGATTGCTTCTGTACAAAAAGGAGAGTAACACAATGTCATGTAGAGAAAAACTTCAGTGTATTCAGAACCGGTAAAACAAATGATCTGGTTTGGACAACCCCTGGTCTGTAGCTGCTTCTACCTGGTGATTAGCTCACCATTGGCCGACCCATTATGGAACCCCGCAAAGGCTCCGTTCAAACATCATTTTTGGTGTATATACTAAAAAGGCTCCTTATACACTTGCTAAATGTATCAATAGTAGGGTTGAGCGATCATGTTTGGAAAAGATCGGATTCCGATCGAGAAAATTTCACGATCGCGATCGGAATTCCGAACACGAACTTTTTAGATGGGATCGAGATCGGTGATTATTTCCCACAATGCTTTGCTACTGGCCAACAATGTTAGCCTTCACACTGAGTATATGCTCCACTCATTCTGAGCGGAGTGTATAGTCAGTGTGAAGGCTCCGCTGCAGTTCCATAGGAATGAATGGAAGCAGCCGGCACACAGCCTTAACCCCCTGCGCACCAGCTGCGTCCCTTCATTCTAATGGGAGACTAGCTAACATCTCTAGTAACTACTTACCTGCAGAGATGGCTGATCCAGTGCCCGGTGTTCTCGTTCTTCTTCGCCTCACTGCCCCCCGCCTCCCAGGTTAGTGTTTAAAGAGCTAGGAAGAAGGCGGGGCTTGTGACTTAGGAGAGTGTGGGCGGGTACAGGGCGGGGAGACGTGACGTCTCCCCTGCCAGTACCCGCCCACACTCTCCTAAACTGGGAGGCAGGGGAAAGCGAGGCGAAGAAGAACGAGAACACCGGGAACCGGACCAGCCATCTCTACAGGTAAGTGGACACCAGGGGGGACTAAGTAGCCAGAGGATTAAAAAAAAAATCCTCTGGCTACTTAGTGATTAAAAAAAATCACTACACAGCGTGGATTCTAACAATTAAAGCGTTTAATTGTTAGATTCCATGCTGTATAGTGAATAGGATTGCTTTTAAAATCCGATCTCTGATTAGTAAAAAAATCCCATTGACTTGCATTGGGATCGGAATTGGGATCGAGATCGGGTTTGAATGAAAAATGATCGGAAATTGGATTTCAAAATCGATCCTGAAAAGTGAAGATCGGCTCAACCCTAATCAATAGATTACCATGAATGTATGCCAAGGGAATGGCTAGTACACGTCGGTGAATAGCAAAGGTGCCTTGTGTCCTAGGATCAAATCTGACAACATCTTCAGAGAGTTTCCATGATCTCCCTGTGTTTGTATAAGTTTCCTTCCAGACTCCATAGACATACTGATAGGGAATTTAGATTGTGAGCCCTATTTAGAAAGTGACAGTAGCAAAAATGAATTGGTGCTATATACTGTATATGTGGAAGAGAAATAAATACATATATAGGAATGTGTAGTTTAATAAATAATCATACAGGCTCATTTTTGTGCTTAATTTACCACTAGATATTGGATCCATCACACTTAGGCATTGTATTATTATGACTCAGATTATCTTTACGAGTCAATGGAGATTAATCTGTCACTTCTAGAGGAAATGAACTTCCTGCAGGATTACATAGATTGCTCCACAGAGCCCAACAGATTATACATGCAAAGTCTCTTAAAGAGTTACTATCACATCATACAATGTGGCCCAGCAACATGTCATAAATTGATTGTTGGGGTTCAAGGTGTTTGTGCCCCACAAGTTGCTGAAACAAATGGCAGAAGTGACCAGCTGAGTCTGTGCCCGGATTTGAAGGATTCATGGACTAACTTTCCATTGACAACGAGGCGAGCTGGGGCAGTGGAGTGTCTCCCACCACCTGGACCCCACCACATGAAAACTTTTGATATGTCAATACAACATGTCACATTTCTGAAATTACGTTTAGAGTCTAGTCAGATGTTGGCAATTGTAAAGTAATTTGAGTTGAACATCTGCCTTGGCTTCTTTTCATTTTCCACACCCAGCTCCCCATGGCAGAATGCTGAAAGTATTGTCATCCCGTCACGACTTTCCGCTGTCCTTTAGGCTCAAATGAATGGATCGAGTCAGCAGAATCTCCAGCCGTGGACTCCGTGGCTGAATCATCAGCAATATCAAGCAGGAGACTTTTTTTTTTTCTTCACCATTCTGGTCCGAACTCTACCGCCCACGGAGGGAGGCAAAAACAGGACAGAATCTGCCACTGATTTTGGGGGTGGAATAGTGAGCCCCACATTTGGTGCAAGTTCCTTTCTTAGACTGATCTGCGCCACGTCTAACATATTGTGTGAATGTGGGTCATGCTGGGTAGGTTATGGGTAAGTTCACACGGGGTATTTTGGACCAGAACCTGAGGTGGAGGCCGCATCAAGTTCTGAACCAGAATACGTGTAGCCGTGACTGAATGCCGGTGCACTGCACTGATATCTAGTCGCGCACTCCGCTCCCAATTAGGCCCAATGAATGGGCCTCGCGATTCGGCCTGAAGAATGAGCATCTCATTTCTTTTTCCGGGAGCCGGAACAAAATCCTGACCAAAAAACTCAGTGTGAACTTACCCCCAGGCATCCAAACTTCATTCCAACAGATTTATTAGAACTTACCAGATTTCTGGTGTGAGTTACAATGGAAATCTACATCAGTTCCTGCCTATGTAGACCTCCATTCTGGCCACAGAATTTTCATAAATCTCTGCACCAGCCAGGCCGTGTATTAAGACTGGTGCACAATATGCCAAGCCTAATAAATTTGCCCCAATGAGTTACAGGTACACATCATGAAGATTCCACTTCAAGGTTCTAACGTCTGATACTTTGTATGTTCCGCTCTCTTAGTCTTCACACGGTGAATGAAGGTCCTATAGATTTGTTTGTAGTAAACATAAGAATCTTTTCCTGGCGCGTATGGGAAAAGTAGGGTTCAAGTCATATCAAAGGAAATATGTCTAATAAAAAGCTGCATAAAATGAAAAATCACAGTAGCAGATTGAAACATGGTATTGTAAATGCTGAACACTATTGGGTCTTCTTTGGAGTCTGTTTATTTACCTAAAATAACCGGCTCTAATAAACTGTCAGAACAGATCTTTATATCTTCTCACTTGATTGGTTTACATTTAGTCCAAGATTCTTGTTTAAAGATATACCTTGTTGTCTGTGCAAACTGCCCTCGCTAAAGTAAACGGACTGTGGAGAAGAGCTGTCTGTACTCAGGAAAGCACAGTGGTTGTCTAAAAATGTATCCATGTTATTCCACGTTGAGGTGACAGTTGCAGACAGTCAAGTGTTTATAGAAGGCTAACTTTATCGGGACCATCAAATCTGAAAAAATTTGAGTCGGAAACTCTCGGTGTGCACAGAAAGATTGCAGTATACAAGGATCTGCTGTAATCCTCTGTCTTGGTCAAGGGTCCTACTCACAAGATTGACAGCTACTCAAGCCAGTAAGTGTTCTAGTAATCATACATAATCTCAACGGGATGTTGTATTTATGATTTTTCCACTTGGCAACACCGGGACACGTTTCAATTATTTTAACACATTAAAGAAATTTTTTGTCTAAAACTCTGTGGTCGTTCTTAATGGGGTTTTTTAAAATTAATGTATGATAAAGAGGAGATATAAAGAAAGGAAACTAAGGGGGAGGGTAAGGAAGATGAGGAGGTGGAAAGGCGAATATTAAAAGAGAAAGAAAGCAGAAAGATGGAGGTGAAGAAGTAGGTAGGGAGACAAAAATTTCAAAACTAAAGAAAAGACTCCTATTAGGAGAGATCGGAATTTACTGGGGACACAAATCCTATCATCAAGTAACGGAGCTTTCTCTCCATCATAAATCTTGTGATCCAATAGGATCGGTGTCAAGTTCTATCAAAAATATCAAGTTAAAAATTACAAAGCAACCCAGTTTCAACGTGGTGCGTGTTAGAATCCAGAAAAATGTCTTGATTTTGGTAATTGGTTTGTTATGAACGGACTGTACTGTAGAACCTACGCAAAGGCTGTTCTCATCCTCCAACAGGTCCAGCTCTTTACATCATTATATAGGCGCCGCTCCACTGATTCCAGAACAGTTGGCCTTTTTTCTGTAGCCCCCACCGTTCCTGAGCAGTCAGTGCTGTTAGTTTTGGTGCCTGATATACTATTTAGTCTCTGTACTGTCAGGTGGGCGGGGTCAGGCAGGAGCAGACAAGGGCGGTGATTCTGAGCTATGACACTGGCTGCCTCTGATTGGAGCTCTGAATCACACACCCCTGCCTGACACCGCCCACTTGACATAACAGATGTTAAATAACACATCAGGCACCAAAACTAACTGCAATTGTTGCTCAGGAACCATGGGGACTAGAGAGAAAATTCCAATTGTTAATGAATTGAATTGGTGGAGTTGGATAAGGTGCTACTACTTGTCCAGCAGTTGCTGTTCACAATTTCAGATCAGTCATTTTCAGCAGTGATGTCTGAGACACTGGCCCAGAGTTACTATTGTGGATAGGGGCGTAAACATGGCACATCTTGGCACTTCTAATTTGGGCTAATTTGCACCAAAATAATGTTGAAAAATTCTGGTACAAAGTAAGCCAACTAAAAGGTGGTATAAATACAAACTAGCCAGCCTGAAGTTACTCCAGATTTATCATCTGGCATCAGCCTATGTTTGCACTGTTTAGCCAGAACAGAGCAGAGTCGGCCATGTGACCGGAGAAGCAGCAAGGAAGTCAAAGGAACAAGACTTTAGATCTCCCTTTCTGAGTTCTGCAAAAGCAACCTGGTTATATATCACAAATAAAGCTTATTCACTGCAGAAAATGCATTGCCAAGCTTCCTTTTTCCCAGTTCTATCCATTCTAGGCCTAAAGTGTATATCACAGGTATATATTAGGAATTTTCATTAACTTATATCTCCTAGCATGCCTTGTATCAACGTGGAGCGGTATACATTGGCCACAACCTATTAAAAAAAAAAAAGTATATCCAAACTCGAAAACTTATTGCATACACATTTTAGAAAAAATGGGTAATAAAATAAAATCCAGGCCATGACATGGTTTTTGAAGGTTCTTCAGTTCCTCTGAGACAACCATCAGCCTTACAAACAATTCATATTATACGTCGGCAGACACGAGCCAGAACTAGAGCAGCGAGCCATGACGTTTGGTCACCAGCCGCGTCTCAGATCACAAAGCCACACGTCCTTCATTTAAAAAACGGCTTCCAAAATAAAGCTGTAGCACTAAATACATCAGTCGAAAAAATAAATTCATCACATGGCCACCCATCTCTAATCCCAGAATTTGTGGGATCGTCTGTTTGTTTTATTCCAGAACGCTCCGTTTTCTTTCTGCAGCTCCACTGTTTCTCCCTCCAGTTGGATTCGCCAATTGCTCAGAAGTGTTTTGAATTTTAATAGAACCGATTTACTTAAGAAAAACCTCAGGCAGTCTTTTAAGTCTTCACCTTGCCACAAGGATTCTTGGCCTGTTTGTATTTATTTTACTACGAATTAGATTTTTTTTTCTCTCTCTCTCCGCACTAGAACAGTCCGAACACCAAGAAATAAAAATGTTGCTAATTTTCTTTCAAGGTTAATGTTTAATGTAATTGACTGTAAAAGTGTTACCTTAACTACAAGCATGAACACCTTCTTACATACAGAATGGTGTGCAGATTACTTTCCTAGTATACATGGGTAGGTACTAGGGCTCTTCTTAGTGTTGCGGAAAACCAAATCCCTTGATTCCCTCTGTAGCAACATTAAAGCTAAATATTGTCTGCCCACAGTCACCACTAGGGGGAGCTTACTGAAGAGGAATTATGGGATTTAATTATAGATCTTACATAATTCATGTCTGTAATCTGCATAGTATAGTACGTCATCAATATGTCATGTTTAAGTCACCCCCATGTGGCATCCCACTGTAAAAAAAAAAACAGGAAAAACCGCTGCAGACTGATTCACTTATATCTATTGGGAAACTGCTGGGGTTTCCATACTGTAGATATAATTCACATGCTGTGATTTCCAAAACCACAACAGTTTTGGAGATCGCAGCTTTTTTGCTCCGCGTATCTTATTGTAAAGCAAATTCTGACCTCCACATGTGAAAAACTCTATGTAAACTGAGTACAACACTGTTTTTTGAGGGGGGGTGTTATTCAAAAAGGAGAATAAAGTAGGGGAACCCCTTACATGATTACTGGGATCTCTGGGGACAGCACAATAATAAAGGGCCAAGCTGAATGTATCTATAGACCCAACAACCATACCATATAATATAACCCGCTCCCACTGCAGCCTTTTTTTTTTTTTTTTTTTTTTTTACTCCCAAAACGTTGTTATACTCTTCTATAATTTTTTTATGCTTCTGGGTATGGCGGAGTGCAAGGTGGGGTTTTCTATACCGTTTCTGGTGAATGACAAACACTTTGATCACTTCCCCTCAAGTACAGTATTTTGGGGAGAAGTGAAATAGTGAAAAACATTTTAATGGAATTTTTTTTTTTTTTTTTTTTTTTTACTGTCAGTGTTCGCCAAATTGGATGCCTAATGTATTAATGTTTATTTTTTTCTACATTCTACGGAATGGGGGTGAATTGGACACACACACCTATATAGGGCTCACAATGTATGTTTTTTTTTCCTATCAGTATGTCTTTGGAGTATGGGAGGAAATCCATTCAAACATGGGGAGAACATACAAACTCCTTGCAGATGTTGTCCTTAGCAGGATTTGAGCCCAGGACTCCAGCACTGCAAGGCTACAGTGCTAACCACCGAGCCACCGTGTTGCCCCGACTAGCAGCTTCTTGTACCCAGAGACTGGCAGAACAGATGATCTGTACAGGTCTAGGTGCCAGACCCCAATAGATTACATGCTGATAATTCAATTTGAGTCCAAAAATCCCCTTTAAGTCAAATATATTAGCTCCCAAGCAATGGCTTTATTTAATCAATGTGTAAGGGCAGTATGTAGGGTTGAGCGATCGGGATTGGAAAAGATCGGATTCCGATTGGCAATCAAGTAAATTTCAAGAGCGCCATTGGAATTCCGATCCCGATCTTTTCCAGTGGGATCAAGGTCGGAGGTCAGTTCCCACAATGCTTGGCTATTGGCCAATCATTGTGGGAAAAGCTAACATTAGGGTTGAGCGATCGGGATCGGTAAAGATGGGATCCCAACCGGCGATCGAGCAAATTTCACGATCGGGATCAGCTGGAAAATAATAGTAAATCGGATTTTAAAAATCATCCTGAAATCTCAAGATCGGCTCAACCCTAGCAGTATGGTATTGTAACAGGCATGCTATCCTATTAGTGAAACGGTGAAATTGTGTTAGGCAAATAAATGTGCTGCTTATCTAATAGGAGAGATTGAAGAATATACCAGGCACATAGTTTAAGCGTCCGAGCAGAGCGCCCATCCACACCTGCACCCTCACTTGTCTGCAATGTATATATAGCAGTCCCTTGATCATTGGTAGGAGGAGGCAGGGAGAGGTGGGGAATAATCCCCTGAGCAGTGATTCATGGCCGTCTGCTGTGTTCCTGGCCACACACCACCCAGATCCAGTATATAAGTGAGCGCGATAATTAATGCTATGCTTGGAGTAAGGCGGCCTATTAGGGACATCATCCCCTCAGTGGAAGGCAATAGGCCTCAGATTAAGAATGAATGCAGCTTCTGGTAATAGACAAAAAGCGGTCTTCAGAAAAGAACTGCAACCAATCTAAAAATACTGTCCCACAGCTGTTTAAAATTTATTTTTTTAGACCATAGCAACACTGTTTGGTTGTTTCCAATTTTTAAAACCACAAATAGTAAAAGTGTACTCAGTCTACTGCAAACATAAATAGCAAATGCACGCTTCAGCACTTTTAAAAGGATATGGAAATTGGCAACAAAAATGCAGTTCATGTCGAAAATTTACGAGGGCCCTGCCATATTTCGGGAGAAATACAATCAGGTAAAAATTAGGAAGATCTCTACCAGCTGGGTGGCATTTTTTGTGTTTTTATACTTACATTTTTTCCCTTAACTGAAAGACTCTTATTCTACATTTTCTGGCTCTCGATAAAATAGGCCAATGGTACCTTCGCTTTGACCGCAATATTGCTAGTTAGGTTTAACTTCTACAAACATCTTTCACCTTAGATATCCTCTGGAATCACAATGTTAGACTCGAAATTCTCCAAGACATGTTACAGAAGCTCCGGCTAAATTAATCTCTTTTAAAGCTCTAAGGTTTGTTGCACAAATTATGTTTAGGATCATGTTCCGTCCCAAACTCCCCGAGCAGCATCTATCCCGTTGACGGAGCTTTAGCCATATGTGCACTGAGCGAGCTTATATCTCAAAACATATCCCGGATTTCTGCATGAAAGACCCCAGGATATGTTACTCCAGCGGCAGAGACGTTGGCTGGATGTTTACATTGCTTTATCACCCCCTCCTTACCCCTGCAAAGAACACTTTCGGTTCTGTATCGCCATAGATTTAGCACGCTCACACACAGGCTATCCCAGGTTTTGTGGTTACTACATCTTACCTATGGTACTTTAAGCACTGTCCAGCCCTTCGTCAAGGTTCTGATGTGAAGCCAATGGGAAAAGGCTTTGAATCACTTCGCTTGCCTCTCCATTTACCATCTGCCAATTTCTGCTGGGTCCCATTCAAAAATTTTATAGACTTCTAATACTAATTCAACGCCAGGCTCATCCTGGACCATCCTAATGCCGTGTTATGAGACTCATTGCCAATACCGTATTCCAGGAATGGCTAACAGTGAGACTTCCTTTGCTCATAAATCGCAACGGATGACTTTCTTTGACATGTAATACACAAAACCTGAACATCGTAACTACAGACTATTCCACAGTTTACAGGAAAATTTCCATGGTAAAAAATATTGGAATTTGAAAAAAGTTGTAAATGGGCCAATACGTAAAAAGACAAGGACATAACCATATGTGCGGGACATCAAACCATCACCTAGGACGGATGGATGGAGAGTCACTCTACAAGAGTGGATGGAGAACTGGTGGACATGAGTCAGACATGTATTGCATAGGCAACTTTCCGTCGGAATGATTTCCAAGGCTTCTCCTGGTTAAAGCAGTTGTTTTTGCTGGGTGACCTGGACCTCTGAATGTAATTTTTAATGCACCACAGTTTCGTAAGTATATCCAGATCTGTGGTCTTGCAGTGCTGGAATTCTAGGAGCAAATCTGACAAGGGACGACATCAGCAAGGAGTCTGTAAGTTCTCCCGATCTTTGCGTAGGTTTCCTCCAGGTACTCCGGTTTTCTCCCGCACTCCAAAGACATACTGATAGGGAATTTAGAGGGCGAGTCCTATAGGGGTCAGTGACTGCAACAATACTGTGTAAGCGGCCATTTTCCTGTGACCTGTGCACCTGTGAAGTCTGCTCTGCTAGAAGTTACTACCCCACGCCGGAAGACATTGAAGATGACGCGGCGGACGAAGAAGGAGGCGGCGCTTGGAGACACTTCTCTGGCAGCGGTGGGGACGCCCTCATCGCTGTTTGAGCGCTGGGGCCCGCCCCCATCGCTGCGGGAGAACTCATTTGCATACCGGTATTTCTAAGGAATGGCGCGGCGGAGACCACGTCTAAAGGTAATAAACAATTAGCCTTTCTGAAGGCTATTCCAACGTCTTATCCACAAAAAAAAAAAAGGTTTTAATGGTAGAATCCCTTTAAAACCTTCTATGTGTTGCAGTGAAATACTTGGGACATTCTAGGGCCAGAGGACTAGCAACTAAGGAAATCTCCATGTAGCTTAAAGGTTTAGTATATTATGTTTAATGAGTGACAAGGATAAGGAAAATACCTGTAATCCAGAAAAGCAAAAAAAAAAGCTCATTCTAATGGGGATACAGTACCAACGCAATCCAGAGCGGGCAATAAACACACCGTGAACAGGCACCGTATTCACAACACCCCTTTTCACCCCATTAATTGGCCAACAAACACATCCATTTATATTCTCACTACAGACCATGCCAGTGAAAATGGCTCCCAAACGCCCCCGCTCTTCAAAATAGAAATATTTGTACAAAGTTCATAAAACGACTTTTATACCCTATAATATAAAATGCTGTGTACTATGCGATTTCTTTTTAACATTCTTGGCTTATGATTTTCTCAGTCAAGGATCATAATCTGCTAGGTATGCAAATTTTATTTTTAGCCGGGTAAAGAGGAGACTATGAAACAACATGGCTGTAAAGCTCTATGCCGCCTCTATTTTTATTCATAAATACAGCTCACCGCAATTTCAATCATGGATGTCTTGTGCTTATATATTTAACCCTGATCAATAAAGCTAATGGAGGAGGAGGGTCTAGTTAAGTATAGGGCAATAAAACTTACATAAAACATGCCTGGAAGACCTACAGCAGTGGATTTCATCAAGTCACCAACAAAAATTAACATCAACTTGTTCCTATCTACTGCACTTAGAAGACCGTACAGTCTGGATTGTAAGGGGGTTTACTACTACTAGAAATTATTGCTTATGACTAGGATAGGCCATAACGCCTTGATCGGTGGTGGTCCGACTGCTGGGAACCCCAGTCATCTTCAGGCTCCGACACAGCAACTGTTTCAGCCACCCATGGTGCAAGGGACTGCAACAAAGCTCCATTGAACTGAATAGAGGTGTGTCGTACCCACAAAAGTTTCACTGTGTAGGAGGAAAAAAGACAAAAAGACTTCAATCCATTCACAGGACTGATAAGAGATCAAGAGATCAGAAAATGACCAAAGTTAGTGGGTTGAAAAAAGACCCTGGTCCACCAATGTCAATCGGATATTCCATAACTTGAAAAGCTGGTAATACCCTCATAATGACACAGATAACGTTATACAGTCCTATGAAAAAGTTTGGGCACCCCTATTAATCTTAATCATTTTTAGTTCTAAATATTTTGGTATTTGCAACAGCCATTTCAGTTTGATATATCTAATAACTGATGGACACAGTAATATTTCAGGATTGAAATGAGGTTTATTGTACTAACAGAAAATGTGCAATATGCATTAAACCAAAATTTGACCGGTGCAAAAGTATGGGCACCTCAACAGAAAAGTGACATTAATATTTAGTAGATCCTCCTTTTGCAAAGATAACAGCCTCTAGTCGCTTCCTGTAGCTTTTAATCAGTTCCTGGATCCTGGATGAAGGTATTTTGGACAAACAATTCAAGTTCAGTTCAGTTAGATGGTGGCCGAGCATGGACAGCCCGCTTCAAATCATCCCACAGATGTTCAATGATATTCAGGTCTGGGGACTGGGATGGCCATTCCAGAACATTGTAATTGTTCCTCTGCATGAATGCCTGAGGATTTGGAGCGGTGTTTTGGATCATTGTCTTGCTGAAATATCCATCCCCGGCGTAACTTCAACTTCGTCACTGATTCTTGAACATTATTCTCAAGAATCTGCTGATACTGAGTGGAATCCATGCGACCCTCAACTTTAACAAGATTCCCGGTGTCGGCATTTGTCACACAGCCCCAAAGCATGATGGAACCTCCACCAAATTTTACAGTGGGTAGCAAGTGTTTTTCTTGGAATGCTGTTTCTTTTTGGACGCCATGCATAACGCCTTTTTTTATAACCAAACAACTCAATCTTTGTTTCCAAAATGAAGTTGGCTTCTCCAAATGTGCTTTTGCATACCTCAGGCAACTCTATTTGTGGCGTACGTGCAGAAACGGCTTCTTTCTCATCACTCTCCCATACAGCTTCTCCTTGTGCAAAGTGTGCTGTATTGCTGACTGATGCACAGTGACACCATCTGCAGCAAGATGATGCTGCAGCTCTTTGGAGGTGTCTGTGGACTGTCCTTGACTGTTCTCACCATTCTTCTTCTCTGCCTTTCTGATATTTTTCTTGGCCTGCCACTTCTGGGCTTAACAAGAACTGTCCCTGTGGTCTTCCATTTCCTTACTATGTTCCTCACAGTGGAAACTGACAGGTTAAATCTCTGAGACAACGTTTTGTATCCTTCCCCTGAACAACTATGTTGAACAGTCTTTGTTTTCAGATCATTTGAGAGCGGGCTGTCCATGTTCGGCGACCATCTAACTTAACTGAACTTGAATTGTTTTGTAGAAAGAAATGGTCCAAAATACCTTCATCCAGGATCCAGGAACTGATTAAAAGCTACAGGAAGCGACTAGAGGCTGTTATCTTTGCAAAAGGAGGATCTACTAAATATTAATGTCACTTTTCTGTTGAGGTGCCCATACTTTTGCACTGGTCAAATTTTGGTTTAATGCATATTGCACATTTTCTGTTAGTACAATAAACCTCATTTCAATCCTGAAATATTACTGTGTCCATCAGTTATTAGATATATCAAACTGAAATGGCTGTTGCAAACACCAAAATATTTAGAACTAAAAATGATTAAGATTAATAGGGGTGCCCAAACTTTTTCATAGGACTGTATAATGTGCTCCTAAAGAATGACTGAAGTCAAACAATAATAAATTATATCCAATAACAAACTCACTAAGGGAGATTTACTAATAATGGCTAAAAGATAGACAGTGCAAAGTTAGGCCCCATTCACACGGGGCTAGGGACCGCATATTTTGGTCCTGATTCTGATGTGGGAAGCCGCATCAGAATAGGACCAAAATGTGCCTGTCGTGGCTTCCGATAGTCGCACCTTCGCGCTATGGAGTAGGCCCAAATGAATGGGCCTAGTCCGGAGGGTGCTGTCGCGAGGCGGACGCTGGGGCTGAATCAGCCGCGGAATCCGCCTGAAGAAAGGGCAGCTCGCTTCTTTTTTCCATGAATGGGAAAATCGCCCTCACAGAAAAAAGGACGCTAGCGGTCTACATAGACCTCTAGTGTGAGGGGACGGATTCTGAGTTGGATTCGGCATCAAAATCCACCCCCTCTTGCCCCGTGTGAACGAGCCCTTAGACTACACAGTCTTAAATTTAGACTATGCCTACTCTCCACTAAGCAACACCCTGTATAAGCTTTAATACTGTCTAACAACACTTGAATAACATGGTACAAGGCATGCTAGAGAGTTTTGCAGCTGCCCGTGCTGGGTTCTCTCTCTGATAAGCAGAAAGAAAATGGTTGTTCAGACTGATAAGGATCCCTGCTTCTTTGACTAGGGATTCAGCAGAAGCTGTACTGTATTCTACCACATAAGCACAACTAATAGAACAAACTTGAATCATATGCCCAGGGGGTGGTAATACAAGATGATAATTGAAATATCTTTCTTAAAGAGAACCTTTCATGTCCTCAAGAATGTGCGGTTTTATATATCGCTAAAAAGCAGACAATGCACCGAAATCAGCACACTGTTGGATTTCCTGGGATATGCCCCGGTGGTGGACATATATCGGTGCCATTAATTTAGGCACCAATATCTCCCCACTGTCAGAAGGGTGGGCCTTACAACCTTGTGGTGTCGCTGAGATGTGAGGAACATTCCCCACTGACCGTTCTCATCCATAGATTTATACTGGAAGGGTGATCCTCACAGCTCAGTGTAATTGTTGGGGGGGGGGGGGGGGTGAGCAATGATGCTGAGCTATGAGGAACACCCTTTCTGAGAGTGGGGAGGTATCAGAGCCAAAATTAACGATATCTAAGGCTATATAAGGGTGCTATCAGCACTGATTTCACTTACTACTACTTGTTACTGTGCATCCAGTAACCCCCCAAAAACATGCAGCCAATAACAAGTACCAGCCTATAATCGATTATACCAATAGTAGAAGTAGAAGTTAGAACGTCCCAAGAAAACATTTTATGCAAAGAATACAAAGAGTAATCATCAGTTCGGTGCCCACTGGTACACGTGTATAACCCAATCTATAGCGGCTATGAGCAAGGATGAGGAGAACGATTAGGAAACAACATAATAGCACAATTCAGTAAGCAGAGCCCTAGGCTTCTGGAATCTTCTCCTTCAGACTGAAGTCTTCCCATCACCACGTCTTGTAACTGCTGACATTATATTACTCAGTGTACATTCGTTACTTCTAGACGCTCGGTCCGTGTCCTGTTGGGTTGGCTAGCATGACAGTCTTTCCAATGAGTAATCCAATTTTTACATAAAATGTAAACCTGGTCTATTGAAAATAGTAACAAAAATTTGGATCAATTTATGTTGAATAATATTATATCGTCCTGGGGCAAAACTGCAAATGCCAAGTCTCGTCTATGTCCAAGACTCCTGCCTGTCTACTTTTCTAATGTAAAAAAAGGAACATTGCTCTGCATTGGGATATTGTTGTTTTTTTTTCAACAATTTAACAAATACTAGAAAATAACTCCAATAAGAACAGTGTCTAATATATTAGTAAAGGATATTATGAGGGATTAAACGTTCTGGTAGTAAAACTGTTCTGGCTACAAGTAAGGCTCTATTCACATTACATCCATTTACAGGATGACAAAAAAATATGGATTTTTTTTTTTAACATTGTCGTCTATGTAAATGGACGGCTATTAGAGATGAGCGAACACTATTCGACTTGGCTATCCCTTGGCATCTGACATGATCTGAATAGAGCCTAAGAGTGATGTGAACCTGATAACGTACAGCTGAGAGGTCGTCTCCCACTTCTCTGATATTAGGGTATGTTCACACCAGCGTTCAGGTTTATGTGTTTTGGATCAGCATGGGGACCTGAAAGACAGAAACCCTGTCCGCGTAAAAAGTGATTACATGTGGAAACCCACGGAACCCATAGGTTATAATGGGGTCCGCCTGGTTTCCACCAATTTTATACTGATTCAGTGGCAGAGTCTCCAGCGCTAGTATGAATCCAGCCTTACACAGTAACACAGCCCCAACATATCTACACTGATTGTATTTGCAGTATTTTTAGGCATATTAAATAGGTTCTTCCTACTTGCTACAATAATCTGACATTCTGTTTTACCCCTCCCTCTAATACCGGTCACCCCAATCTCCTCCTCTGCTCTCCGGCCGGACTCCAGCTTCTCAGGACGCTGATATTAGTCATAAATGTGCAGAATGATCTTTGAGGCGCCAGTACTGTTTAGATCCACTGACCTAGGCCTACTGTAAGCCTTTAGACCCTGGTTTATTTAAGGAACCCATACCTGCCACTGTGGGCGTAAGAAGAGCTTCTGTCCACATACATCGATATTAATCTGTCTTGTTTTTGGCCATGTCTGTCTGTTATCTGCTTGTATTCCACTATAGGGGGGCATTCGCACGGAGTAACGCGGCGCTGATTCTTGCAAGATAACTCGCGTAAGAATCAGCGCTGCAAAACAGAATCCCATTGACTTCAATGGGTTCCATTTAACGGGCATAACACATTGAAATCAATAGGTTAAAAAAGTCTCCCATCGATTTCAATGTGTTACGCATGTTAAATGGAACCCGATGAAGTCAATGGGATTCTGTTTTGCAGCGCTGATTCTTACGCGAGTTATCGTGCCAGAATCAGCGCCGTGTTACATCATGTGAATGCCTCCTTAAAGGGATTCCACCTGATCTCTGTATGACAGACCACAAATCAGTGTCTCATACAAATCAGTTATTACTAGCAGAGACTACTGTGGATTCCCTGTGGAAAAGTCCACATCTACAAGAAGGATAAGGGCTAGTTCACATGGGGCAAAATGGTCAGGATTTTGACGCAGAATCCGCATCAAAATCCAGTGGTTTTTTCCCAGTCATTGGAAAAAAAAAACAAGCTGTCTTTTCTTCAGGCGGATTCCACGGCTGATTCACCACCCTCCGGATTAGACCCATTCATTTCAGCCTAATCCAGAGCAGAAAGTCGCGATGGAATGTGTTTACGAGGAACCCCATGTGAACTAGCCCTTACAAAACCAAATCTGGATCCACACCATCTACGGCAAGTCCTATGACATCACATCACAGGTTGCCCCACAGTGATCGGCTACAATCTAGCAGTAAGTGTCAAGTAACACGGAAGAACCACAAATTAAGCACTAGTCAGTCCCCATTTAATGCATAGAAGTTTTTGGTCCTCCGTAGAGAGACACTCTTTGCAGTCACTGTCCACAATGGCCAGGTGCGCGCGGACTCTCTCTCTCTCTCTCTCTCTCTCTCTCTCTCTCTCTCTCTATATATATATATATATATATAATGTATATACAGTATATATGTATACATTAGATTTCGATAATCTTTTTGTAGAGTAAAAGCTGCTCCATGAAATATTTCCAAGTTTTGTCCAACATTAAGTCAACGTAGGGAATTTATCAATAGTGTCATATTGCGAAAAACAGACACTTTTTTGACTGCCCATTCTTCATGTATGTCAAAGATAATGACATGTTTGCCTGTTTTTACAGACACACAGAATACAAATCAATAGATCCATTTCTAACTGATGGTAAACAGACTGACATCTGCGTCACGCCTGTCAAAAATGGACTGAAACCGGTCAGAAAAGAAGGACGATGAAATGAATCCGTTTTTATCTCTCACCATTAAAGGGCACCTTCACACGGAGTTTACGCTCCGTGTATTCTGTATACACTCCGCTCATTTTGTTCATTTTACACGTGTAAAATGTATTTAGCCATTGAGTTCAAAGGCATGTTTGTATAACGCGCGTCTTTTTGCGCGCGTTATACGAACATGCCATTGAACTCAATGGCTAACTACATTTTACACGTGTATTTTTACACGTGTAAAATGTACAGAATACACGGAACGTAAACTCTGTGTGAAGGGGCCCAAAAACTGATGCAAAGTGGATGACATTTGGCCACTACAAACTGAAAAACGTAACGGGCGCAATATGGCCATTGCAAACAGACAGGTTTAGCCATTTTGAAAGCTCTTAGCTCTGTCAAAAATGTCAGTGTGTGAATAAGACCTTAGACTTAACAATACTCCATGTATTTCAACGCTATTCACTTAATAAACCCCCTATATATTTTCACTAAATAAAATTCTAATGTCTTCGCAGACAGAACTGAGAAAGTTATTTTCATAGCAGATTTTTTTTTTTTTTTAATTATTAAAACCAGAAAGTGAAATCACTTTTTTTCTAGTCTGTTTTTATTTTGTTATTGTAATACTTACTGTACATGATTATGGGAGCGGCCATCTTGCCCGAGCTTCTCATCTGTTCCATTAGCAGCATTTAGTGATCTGCTTTACAGCATCTCCATGGCCATAGGTAGGAATAGTCTGAAGCTGACTCAATGAGATGTATAGTAGAGGTTTCAAGGCATACTCTTCAAGGAGTAGTGGATGCGATGATGGGTTAGTGGTATTATCTAGAGATGAGCGAATATACTCGATCAAATACCTCCGCCGCATAGCTCCCGGTGACAGGGACAGTAAATATTCGATGCCCTGGAAGTGATTTTGCATGGGAAGCTATGCGGCAGCAGCTATTCGCTCGAGTATATTCGCTTATCTCTAGTATTATCTATAGAGGTGATGTAAATGAGGTGACTGCTGCAAAGAAAACTTCTACAGAAATGGCAAGTGTCAGGCTATTATTAGGCTTAACGGCTATAGTGAAAATTGCAGGATGTAATACTTAAAATGAATGAATGAATGAATGAATGAATGAATGAATGAATGAATGAATGAACTGGACAGGGACAAGGAAAAAATAAAAGGGGCAGTAAATATTCGATGCCCTGGAAGTGTTTTTGCACGGGGAGTTATGTGGCAGCAGGTATTCGATCGAGTATATTCACTCATCTCTAGTATTATCTATAGAGGTAATGTAAATGAGGTGACTGCTGAAAAGAAAACCTCTACAGAATTGGCAAGTGTCAGGCTATTATTAGGCTTAACGGCTATAGTGAAAATTGCAGGATATAATAATTAAAATAAATGAATAAATAAATAAAATGGACAGGGACATGGAAAAAATAAAAATAAGACCACCAAAACGTATTGAAAAGTTAAATTAACATGAAAATATGTTATTAAAAATAGGGAAAAAAAAGATCATTCTAAATGTAGGAAAGCGCGGCATTACCAATGAGTGTCATTTCAGACCACTACCTCCTTGAAGATTTCTCGGTAAGGTACACAGCACGATTCCAACATATATGTAGTGTTTTATTTTGTTCCTATTAAAAGCTACACAGGGATTAGATACAAGCTTGCGGGTTCGCTGTACTGAAAAGCTTTACAGAAAGCGTTCGCCATTAATTCTTCCTTCAAACCGTGTTTCACAGAAGCTGCTCAGTCACTCGAGGTTACAACCTTGCCAAGGAATCTTAAAATTAGGTGATAATAGGAGCAGTTTTCAGGATAAAAAAACCCTTGTTATAATTACAAGATATTCCTTTTTTTTTTTTTGCTGGGCTGATTAAATGAATCATGGAGAAATATGAGAAATATGTACAGCGAAACCCTAATGATGGGCACATCAAAGAGCCAAAATTTATAGCCCAAGATGGCATAGGATAAAAACAAAATATTTAATGTGCCTCCAGATGCCTACCACAGTGTAACTGCATTGCCTCGGTCTGCTCATCCAGCAGCAGATATTACTAAACGATTTACAACATGTACCGAGAAGCCGAGGCTTTCTGCAATTAAACAGAAGCTGCCATGTGGAGGATATTAAGAGTCCTTTTCAGTCGGTAGCATCCCATGTAAAACTAAAAGCGTCTATTCCTCCATGGCACACAGGCTCCTTTTATGCAACGTACAGGGGTGAAGAAAGATGTGTGGTCTTCGCAGAGATCTTCAAAGCTGGCGTGAAAACTCAATCGCTTTTAAAAGGATTTATCTCCTCCATTTAACACGTTCCCACTGCAACGCAAAACGTAGGCAAGCTGCCTTCGCATAGAGTAACACAAATGAAACTTGCAATATAACAAAAATCTGAAAAACCGCAAACGGATTCCATCTTTGTTTCAATACATTATTAAAAATGTACAAAGAAAGTGAACAAGAACGCAATTCATTTGTGATTTAGTTTTTTGTCTATAGGCAGAGAAAATATAAAGAAATGAAATAAGATTAATCACAAAAAAAAAAAAAAAAAAAACCTTTATAAAAATAATAGAATTAAACTAAATAGATCTATGGGGTAGGACTGGAGGATTATAACAAATGGAGATTAAAGGGATTCTATCATTAAAATCACATTTTTCTTCTCGATCACAAGTAGGAATAGCCCAAAGGATTTGTACCGAACGGCGGCGCGGAGAAGACGCCTAAAGGTAGGAGACAAATAGCCTTTCTTAAGGCTATTCCTACGTGTGATCAAGAAAAAATGTGATTTTAATGATAGAATCTAGACATGAGTGAGTATATTCGATCGAATACCTTCCCTGCATAGGTTATTGTTGCAAAATAAAAAGCGTCAGGGAAGGCGGGAGGGGAATGGAAGTTACTGCGTGGTATTTGACCGAGTACGCCAATAACTATGCAAAGGGAGGTATTCGATCGAATACAACTCACTCATCTCTAATAGGATCCCTTTAAGTGAACATTTTACTTTGATTACAATGAATGAACAATTTTAGGAAGTTCTGTTTAACAAGCCACAGTCCTCAATCTATATGCCACTGAATGTAGGTGTTGGGTATATAAAAGCAATCCCGATTGGCTCGTGTACAGTCACTGACACATCTTTTAGCCAACGGCCACGTCAGGTTGGATGACATCAGTGAAAATAATTGCAATAATGAAAGCGAGCAAAATCAAGTAAATAAGTTAAGCTTTCATCTTCAGTCTTTGTGTGATTAGCCCTAATAGGCGGTTACAATTGGAGGAGAAAAGTTTGGGATATCTGTCAGGCACTCCCAAGACATACAGCTGTAACCAAATCGGACAAAATTAGTAAATTCAATTTTAAAAATGTCACGCTTATTTGGGAAGTTACATTTCACGGTTGCTTTCTACTTTATCAGAAGTCAATTCTTTGACCACATCTTAGATTTAGGTTTTTTTTGGGGGGGGTTAATCTAGAAAAATAATTGACCGCAGTAATTTGTGACAAATATTAATTAAAAAAACATCAAATATATTCTTTATTGGATAACTTGTTAAATCTCATTAGCCTGTTAGGGACTTTGTAACCATACCATTAATATATATTTAAAATGAAATAATAAATTATTTTTTTCTAAATATATATATATATATATATATATATATATATATATATATATATAAATTTATAATTATTTCATTTTAAATATAAATATATATATATATATATATATATATATATATATATATATATACACATATACTCGTATATACTCGAGTATAAGCGGACCCGAATATAAGCCGAGGCCCCTAATTTCACCACAAAAACTGGGAAAACTTATTGACTCGAGTATAAGCCGAGGGGGAAAATGCAGCAGCTACTGGTAATTTTTCAAAAATTAAAATGGTCGGAGTTTTTGGGTGCAGTAGTTGTTGGTGCTGGGGAAGGGGAGGGGGTGTTTTGGTTGTCTGTCAGCCCCTTCCCTGAGCTTGAGGACTGGATTTTTTCCCCCACTTGGAATTCAGCCTGGCAGTGCTCCTATTTTATTTTTTTATTACATTTTATAAAGCTTCTATTTTTTTTTCACTATTTTATGGGAGATTCTATACATTACTATTGCGGCTGGTCATAGACCCCCCCCCCCAATAAAAATAATAAAAAATTTTTGCTGGACTCGAGTATAAGCCGAGGGGGCTTTTTAGCACAAAAACTGTGCTTAAAAATTTGGCTTATACTCGAGTATATACAATATATTTCCATTTAAAATGATTATATATATATATATATATATATATATATATATATATATATAATGAAATAATAAATTATATATATTTATTTATAAAAAAAATAATTATTTCATTTTAAAGAAATCTAAATATATATGTATATTACTATTAAAATAATTAGTAGAAATAATAGATTTGTTGTAATCACACCAGGTTAAAGGAAACAAATGCAGGATGTATAAGAGGCAGATACAGTATCCTGGATTGTACGGTTACGAGCTAATCACTATAGCATGCTTATGGAGAGTAACCTGAGGGTTCAGCCTTTGAAAGACAGACAAATTACATGCAGCCCTTCCTTGTCAGTGACTGGAGAGCCCTGCAGCGCGGAAGAAAATCATGTAACAAGAGCAAATAATGAAGCCCGTCTTGTAGAGTCTACTGTACAAATGACAGAACACATGTTCATCAGCAAAAACCCGGTGGCTGGACGGATTACCATTCATGAGAATCCATCACTTGAACATGTTTATCTGGGGATGAACACGCACTCACTCCCTGATGTTACATGATCTTCTTGAGTAGACATTGTTTAAGTGTCTAGTTCCCGGTAGACATCGGCCTGATTGAATAATGCTGTGTTTTATCCCCTTGAGTTTTCTAATATTCCCATTAGTCCTCTTAAATCCAAGCTAAATATACTCAATGTAACCAATCTTTCCATGTAGCTCGCACCTGAAAAACCACTAATTATTTTTCTTACTCCAAGCTGTTCTTTGGTAAGTCTCTAGGCCTCTCAAGGGCCGGCGGAGTCGGCTACAAGTCAGTAAGACTAACAATCCTGGATCTTCTGTGGCAGGAGTAACATCTTCTTTAAAAAGGACTTTTTGTAAGTCAGATAGAACTTTTGAAGGTTTAGTAAATGACAAATGGGATTTTACTAGCGGCACGCTACTGCGCGTGCTCCAGCGCCAGCTCTCAATGTTTTCTATGGGAAAATGGCGCTGCAGTGTGCGCAGTAGTGCGCCAGATGGAGTGCAGCGCCTTTTTAAAGGCTATTCAGGCATATCTTTAGCTAAAAACACGAAAATCTAGTAATAGGGCCCGTTTATAGGGTGCATATATATGTCCTGCATCAATAGGGGGTAGACAGTTTAGAGTCATGTCTTCTGATGGGCCCCAAGGGATGGATATAAGCAGCTTACTATTTTACAAGTACTTCTAAAATCTCTATGTTAGAGTTCATTCACATGGAGGAAAATGGCGCTGAAAAAAAACCCTCCCATTGATTTCAATGGGTTCTGCTAGATTTATTTAACGCTAGCGGAAAAAAAAAAAAGCTAGCAGCACCCATTGAAATCAATGGAAGGCTTTGATTCAGCGTTGAAAATTCAGCGCCAAATAAAGCGACATTTTCCTCCATGTGAATGGACCCTACCAGTCTGCGCTCGTTATTGGGCACTTTCAGCATATTCTGCCTCTAGATTTGCTCTTGTTCACAATGTGCGGCTCCTGATGTCACAGGCTGCTGTGTGTTGTGTTGTTGCACCTGGTTTAGCCCATAGGCCAGACAAGTTCACCAGTGAGCTATTCTCAGCCAGTCCCTGACAAGTGAGTATTGTTCATCTCCTTGTCCTGTTCCACCTGCATACATGCTTCTGTTTTGGTCTGTTCTTAGCTCTAGTCTGTTGCTTTATACCTGTAGCTCTTCTCAAGTATATATCCTGTATACCTATAACCTCTAGACTTTCTGCAATATATAGCCTGTATAACTGTAGCCTCCAGGTTTTCTCTATGTTTTTTTTTTGTTATATCCGGCTTCAGTTTTAGCCTGTTCCTGTCTGTGTACACACTCTGCAGTTTTATGCACTTTAACCTGCTCTGCAGCACAGTTCTGCCTGGTCAGGTACCACCAATCTGGGAGCACTTCAGGAGGTAGCGGCCTGGTGGACTTAGGGGTGGCCCCAAGCCCAGGGGGTCCACAATTCGCTGCCTGTGACCCTACATCAATTTGTGTACAACACCGATTTCATCAATAACATGTCCGAGTCTATTTATTATTGTTGGGTTCATCTTCATGCCTACATTTCCAAAAATCTGTATATTTGGGATAAGTACTACCTTTACAGGTCAGGCCAAGGTCGACATCTTCTCATTGACTTTTACATTCTATAGTATTTAGTGACGTAAAGACCATTTTATACTTTTAATTGCTCTATTTGCGTGTTCTAAAAGTGTGCCATGTATGCAAGCTATATCTTTATAATATATACAGGAATCTATATACCACCAGTGCGACTATGCAGTGTTTGTATTTTTCTCACCACCAGGGATCCCATCATGTAATAATTTTCACCATATGGCTTTCTATTATACTGACCCTTGTTTGTCAGCGGAAAAATAAAAGTTGATCCCTGCTGGGGAAGGATGAAATAAAAGTAATAACTACATCCAGCTGACTGTCATGGCTCCGACCCGGAAACACCACCAACATGTTACGTCCTCTACACTCTGGTCCAATAGGCAGGCACCTTATACACGGCCTTATCAAAGCACCAGGGTCTCAGGACTTACACAGTCAAGATTATTTTTTACCACTTGGAATCCAACATGAAAGTGAAAAATGGAGAGTTAGGGACAGCCAAGCTGCAGGACTGGACTGCCCTGGGAGGACACCAGAGCCTTGAGGAGAGGCGAGTATGGGTTTTTTTTTTTGTTTTCTTTTTCACCTTCCCCATCCTAATTAGAAAATATTATTTAGCCTGGAAAACCTCTTCCAACTGTGCAGTGATATCTAAGATTGTACTATAGCTAGCTGAGGATCTCGTCTTTCTTACGATAGGCAGAACCAGTTTTCTAAGTGCTTAGAGAATTGATAATGGGAAATATACAGCCTGTTTTCAATGAAAAGGAAGTTTGATAGAAAAAGTGTTCACTGCCCCCCTGACACAACAGCTAAAGAAAAAAAGTGTGTCATTCGAATGGGACTTACTTTTTTTTTTACCCCAGAGCAATGCTGTATCTATCTGGTTCTAATGGTGAATATATATTCAGTGTTTACAGATTTTTGCCTAGGTTACAGACCACCTCTGCTGTCTAACAGCAGTGGCCAGGATGGCGACATCAGTCCTTATTCCCAGCCACTTCTTACTCTCCTTTTCACTGTGATCGATGGCTAATAGAGCACCCTGTAAGTTATTGAAAGTGCACTTGACTACTGAGCCCCGATGGGTATAGCACTACCTTAATCAGTGCCTCAATACAGCGGTCAGGCTGTGTAATCAACATCAGGCTAAGCGGAGATCACGTCGCACAGAGAACTAAATGATCCTGAGCAGTGTTGAGCGAGTAGTATTTAATGGAATACCTCGCTGCCATAGGAATGCGTGTAAACGGCCAATCACCGAGGGGTTAAGTGCAGTGAATATTTGATGTGCTTAACCCCTTGGTGACCGGCTGCTTACACGCATTCCTATGGCAGCGAGGTATTCGATCAAATCTCTAATCCTGAGTCTTCCTTTCTCTTCTTAGTTGCTATGACTCCTAGTATCTTTTCTATCTGCTATGAGCTTGTATGTGTCTCTCTTGTAATATATCACTGTATTAGTCATGCTGCTGTAATTCACTGAATTTCCCCATGGTGGGACTATTAAAGGATTATCTTATCTTATTTTCTCTATATGTAAATCCACAAACAACAATGTACAGTTTAGTCTCAGGAGTACACTGCTGGTGTTACTTGTCATCACATAAGCTAAGCCCACCTACCCATTTATCACAAAAGCCAGGAAGTGGAAGGGAGTGGAGGCAGGAGAGCAAGTGAAACTCTGAGATGGAAAAACTGCTATAAAGCTCCAGTACTACTGCATAAAAAAAAGCCTCCATCAAGGCTGTGAAAATCCACTATGTTTCATAACGTCCTGTTGTGAGCGCATCATGAAAGTTTCCAGTTTTTAAAAAATCCTGTGAAGATTTCGATTCACCATGTAAAAGATGGAGCTGATGCTTCTAGACATCATACCTAATTAGGCTCAGTTTAAACCATGCATTTTTGTACAAAAAAAATGCAAAATGTGTTTTTATTCTAAACTGCATGGTTTTTTTAAAACAAATATTGTTTTCAGAGCTTCATGTGTTTTTCAGAAATGCATACATTCCTTGAGAAAAAAAAAACAAAAAAAAAACACTAAAGTAAACCTAAACTAGTCTCAAACAAAGTTTTGCCTAATTATTACACAAATCCTACAGGTTAACTTTTTTTTTCCTAAAGGTATGTCCACTCACTTTTGTGTCCTGTGCTTTTTGTTTCTAAAGATATAAAATTTCAATATTTTTTTTTATTTTATTAAAAAAAATAAAAAATAAAAAAAAACATTACTTTGTTACAATAAAAAAAGCAAATAGACATTACTCCAAAGCGAATCACTACTAAAATAGTCAACTTATTTCCATGCGTTAGAGACAAAACAGACTACAGAACAGAAAATTGCAGGTTTTACTAACAAAAAAAAAACCAAACAATTTAATACAGCAGAGTTCATGAATATATATAATACTTATAACATGAAGACAAACAAATATTGTATAACATACCATTTAGGACATAATTCTACAAAACGGAAGTGTTAAAATCCACGTTTCATAGTAGAACGAGGTTATGGTCTCAAATATACTTCATAGGGAACAAGAAAGATAAAAAATAATAAAAACCCGGGATATCTATAGAGCGCTACTGTGTGACAGTAAAACAGAAGCCAATTGCATGCAAAAATAAAACCAAATTATTGAGTCTTTATTGAATCCAATTGACAGTAGAAAAATAGGCAAAAATGTAGGCTACATTTTTGCCTATTTTTCTACTGTCAATTGGAATCAATAAAGACTCAATAATTTGGTTTTATTTTTGCATGCAATTGGCTTCTGTTTTACTGTCACACAGTAGCGCTCTATAGATATCCCGGGTTTTTATTATTTTTTATCTTTCTTGTTCACTAATCTCCACCACCTCACTGGTTGGTGTCCGGGTAAGAGCTGCAACTGTTTATTTTCAGCCCCCTTCTAGGGTATTCTATATACGGGAGCCAGGTAACTTTTTTTCTTCTCATAGGGAACAAGCTATATAACATAGAGTCCTCCTCTACGATAGATGTATACTTTAGGGTAGGTGCCAGCTAAGGCAATGCTACGGATTTGGAAATCATAAAAACTATGCTTAGTGACAGTGGGGAAAAAAGTATTTAGTCAGCCACCAATTGTGCAAGTTCTCCCACTTAAAAAGATGAGGTCAGCCTGTAATTGACTTCAGACCTCAACTAGGAGAGACAACAAAAATGAAAACGCTGCACTTGACTTCTCACTAACATCACTGAAGTCCATAGAGTAGATGTAATCTCAATGTGCAGCTCCTCCACAGTGTACAAATAATATTAGTGTCCTAACCAGTAGCTCATGTTCCTAGAATTTATTATTTAGTCTTTCAGAAGCCCCATGCGTCCTCACTTGCACTGTAATTCTCTATGAAAAGTCCAGAGGGAGTTGAAGACTGAGCATTCACGATTTATGGATTCTGGTGACAGTCGCCAAAGAACATTGCAATAAATCAGCAAGCAAGTATGCCAACTAGCAGTGATCAGAATCACAAAATAGGGAGTTTATGTTTATATATTCTGCAATAATGATCGTTTTTTTGCTTTGAAATGGCAATTTAGAGGTTACAGTCTATAGAGCTGAAATGAGCCTCGGAGTTCTTATTGGATACAACACATTCTATTCATAGGATAGGAAATAGATGTCTGATCTCTGGGTATCTTACTAGTGCGCCCCCAGAGATCAGGAGAATGGGGATTCCCCATTAATGTGCATGTGGCACCATTCCTCCATTCAGCTATGGTCAGTCATGCTCAGGGACCCCAGGTGATAAACTAAAAATCCTGTATGGTGCTGTCAACATGGTGAACCCATCTCCACCCCTCCAGTTTTCTGTTATGGCTTTCACTTGCTGACTTGGATCAGATGAATGGGCCTAGTCAGTGAAGTGGTATGGGTTTAGTCCAGAGGTTCCCAAACTTTTTTCTCGTAGACCACTTTCAAAATTTTTCTGGTTTTGGTGGACCCCCTGGTGCTACATTTCTACCATATTCCCAAAACTCGTCAAAAAATGTGAAGATTAGATCTAACGTAGACCCCCGTCAAGTCTCTCGTCGACTCCTGGGGGTCCACCTGGACCACTTTGGGAATCACTGGTCTAGTCAGTGGACTGGAGTGTTGCGGGCCTAGTCACTGGAGTGGAGTGGTATGAAACTTGTCAGTGGAGTGGAGTGATATGGGCCTAATCAGTGGCGTGGTACAGGCCTAGTCAGTAGAGTGGAGTGGTACGGGCCTAGTCAGTGGAGTGTTAAGGGCCTAGTCAGTAGAGTGGTACGGGCCTAGTCAGTGGAGTGGTACGGGCCTAGTCAGTGGAGTGGTACAGGGCTAGTCAGTAGAGTGGAGTGGTATGGGCCTAGTCAGTGGAGTGTTAAGGGCCTAGTCAGTAGAGTGGTACGGGCCTAGTCAGTGGAGTGGTACGGGTCTCGTCAGTTGAGTAGTACAGGCCTCGTCAGTGGAGTGGTACGGGCCTCGGCAGTGGAGTGGTACGGGCCTCGTCAGTGGATTGGTACGGGCCTCGTCAGTGAAGTGGTATGGGCCTAGTCAGTGAAGTGGTACGGGCCTAGTCAGTGAAGTGGTACGGGCCTAGTCAGTGGAGTGGAGTGGTATGGGCCTAGTCAGTGGAGTGGAGTGGTATTGGCCTAGTCAGTGGAGTGGTATGGGCCTAGTCAGTGGAGTGGTATGGGCCTAGCCTAGTCAGTGGAGTGGAGTGGTACAGGCCTAGTCAGTGGAGTGGTATGGGCCTCGTCAGTGGAGTGGCACGGGCTTAGTCAGTAAAGTGGAGTGGTACAGGCCTCGTCAGTGGAGTGGTACAGGCCTTGTCAGTGGAGTGGTACAGGCCTCATCAGTGGAGTGGTACGGGCCTAGTCAGTGGAGTGGAGTGGTATGGGGCCTAGTCAGTTTAGTGGAGTGGTACGGGCCTAGTCAGTGGAGTGGAGTGGTATGGGGCCTAGTCAGTGGAGTGGTATGGGCCTAGTCAGTGGAGTGGTATGGGCCTAGTCAGTGGAGTGGAGTGGTACGGGCCTAGTCAGTGGAGTGGAGTGGTGTGGGCCTAGTCAGTGGAGTGGAGTGCTTTGGGCCTAGTCAGTGGAGTGGTATGGATGGAGTCAGTGGAGTGGTACGGGCACAGTTAGTGGAGTAGTTCGAGGCTCTGTGGCTGAAACAGCTGCAGAGTCCATGGCAAGATTGAGCAGGCCTCTTATGTTTTCTGTGTCCTGCTTTGCTCTCTGCCTCCCAATGAATACAATAGAGGGCAGATTCAGGGCCATATTCGGTGCTGATTTAAAAGCATAATCTGCCTCAAAAATCAGAAACAAATTCCACTATGTGAACATATCCTAATCATCACATTATCAAGTCTGACCTTCATACAAGTCCTATTGTATACTCCTATATTCCCATCTTGTTGACTCACAGGGTATGGGAGGTCTCTTAAGTGAATGTGAACAAATAAGATAAAGGAAAGCAAACAAGTTGCAAGCAGCCGGGCATAATTTTATACCACGTTTAATCATTTCTTGCTGTCTTTTATGACTCTATATGGACTGCATTATGGGAAATGTAATTCACACATGCTGTTTTTCATTCAGAGGAAAATACAGATGAGGCTACAGTATGCAGCGAGCCAAATCTTCATTCAGATCCAGGATCCATGGACGCCACTGTAATTGAGAGACATTCCCTACCAGATAACTATAGACTTTCATTTTCCTTTCAAATAATAGCTCTTCCGAAACGGTTCCAAGGAAAACATTCTATGTTCTTTAACTTACAAGCTTACAGCCTTGAGCTGAATTTCCTACAGATTACACAGTTTCTTGCTTTCATTTGCCAGAGTACAGTTTATAGACACACATTGCTCAAAGCTTTTAAACATGTAAGCTTGTTTCACAATATTTCCGTTCAAATGGTTTCTGTCTAATGAAACTCAATGTAAGGCAATAAAGACGCACTTTTTTTTTTCGCCGGCTACACTTGGAAACCTCTCCCGCTCGGGTAGCAATGGATATCCCTTTGATCTTATACAAAAGGAATTAGGAAATATTAGTGTTTCCTAAGGAGATCTGCATTGTCTCACTGAGGCGAGATGTTCATTTATTAACCTCTCGCTGCCATACATGACATCATCAGGATCTCTGTCTGTCAGCCTGAATGGTACGAAGCTTGTGGGTTTGTCAAACGGGTGTCGAAGGGTGCGGCACACTCAAAAGATCCTATTGCCAGGGTACAGATCTCCTAGACAGCTGGCGCCTATTGATGCTTCCTTATCGAAACTTTGCTGGCGGGGATGCGGTCATGAAGGAACCCTCCTACATATGTGGTGGGAATGCCCCACGGTACAGGCCTTTTGGATCGCCGTTTTCCAATTTATGTCCTCTGTAGCTGGTCTCCCTATTTCCCCCTCTCCAGGGTTGGCACTCTGCTTTTTGGACACTGGGTCTTTTCCTACAGGCACGCACGTGGTACTGGACCAAAAATGCCAGATCTATGATGTAGTGGAAGTTTACTCCTTGTTTGACCATCAGTGAGCTTACTCATCATGTGGACCTGGCTTTCACTCTGGAGCTACTAAAAACCACACTTTCTCTAGTTTTGCTCCAGATAGGCCCTCTGGTTCTCCTTTATGGAGGACAGGAGAGGTCCCCCTGCCCAGACCTCACTTACACTTTCTCCTTCTAATGCAATTCCGCAGTGCCCTCTGCAAGCTGGCTCATTACTAATATTATGGTTGCTGTTCTCTTCCCTCCAGGGGCCATGTATGTATGTATGTATATGTATGTGTGTTTGCATATTTACTTGTATACTGCCCTCCTTACCACACTCATTAGCACTGCACCATATTGCTCTGCGGTATTCTTTGTTATCAGACTGACTTTAATATGCCAAACTTGGTTTTATATTTCTGTTTTTCCAATGTTTTATGCTCCCTATCTCACACTCTCTCCCTGCCCTTTTTGCCCCCTTTCCCTCCCTTCTTCCCCGCCCCCTTATTTTGTTGTAGGGTCTGCCAGATCATTATTAATTGTTGCCATGTATCATTGTGTTTGGTGACTCGTATTGTACAGCTGTACAGCCCACATAGACCGCTGTCTTTTGTATGTTTAATACTTTTGACCCGTTGTTGATTTGTCCTTTTGTTGTATAGACTGAAAAATCTTCAATAAAAACTTAAATTTTCAAAAAAAAAAGGATTCCTGTCTGTCAATGTGTTTTCAGGCTTATTAACCATAGATCTATGTTACATTTAGGGTGGTGACACAGGATGTACCTGATGCAACTATAACTGCGTCCAGTCCATGGGTCGCCAATGATTTCACTTTTCTGTAAGTGTTTCATTTCAGCTTTGTGTTATTACTCAGTAATGAAAGGAAGGAGGCAAGTGGCTGGAGATGGACGTCTGCGCTTTCTGGTCCACAGATTGGAGTGTTGACAAGGTGAATAAAATATATGACCTTTATTGGACAAAAACGTACTGCACAAGCTCCACAAGCTCTTCTTCAAGAGCACAATTACTTGCCAGGTGAGGTCACATCTTGAAACGCGTTGTGCACTATGTTTTTGTCCAATAAAGGTCATATATTTTATTCACCAAGCAAATTTCATGATCAGTATCGGCTGGAAAATGATCGGAAATCGTATTTTGAAATTTCAAGATCGGCTCAACCGTACTGTAAATATAATATACAATTAGGGTTGAGTGATCGGGAAAGATCGGATCCCAATCGGCGATCAAGCAAATTTCACAATTGCGAATGAATGGAAAATGATCAGAAATCGGATTTTAAAATCGATCCTGAAATCTCAACCCTAATTATGACCCCTTAATTTTCAGCACCAGTGTGGGGCAGGTAGTTTCCTAAAGTTTGAACTGTTAATAAAAATGGGACAGCAAATTCTAGCAACAAATGTCATTTTATAAGATCAGACAAACCCTTTAAGACGACCCCTATGCACAAAACCATGCTATATGGGGTATATAGGTGTACTACAGAGCAGGCAGGCCCATTTCTCCATTACATCTATGTAAGGGTGTACCGTAGAGCATTAGTAAAGGGGCCGTCTGATTTTCATCTACAAGCTGCAACAAATAGGTTTGAACAACATTTTGCAAATGAAATAAACACTAAAAATAAACATACTGTGAAAAACATGTAAATTATATAGAGAACCGCTACAAAGAGTACACAACTATATATTTTCCTAAACAGCGACATATATACATTTAGCAGTAACGTGGCAGGGGCAGGTTACTCGCTCTCATAACACAGCTGTGTCACCTCACTTCAACTTCTCTACGGCAGTAAATGGTGGATTAGCAGCGCTTAGCTACTAAGTGAATGGATGTGGCAGTCAGGCCTCGGCTTGGTGCATTTATATAGAAGAAGGAAGGAAGGAAAAGGCCACCTAATAAGCAGGTAGAGAACTGTACAAGAAAATTGGGATCGGTTTATCCAAGCGTTAAAAGTAACAAGTGCCTGGCAATCTTGTCTGGGCTATTTACTTCTATAGGAAATGGAATTAGTCAGGAACCATTGGACTTCTCGTCTACAGACTGTAACTGCACACGGATATCAAAAGCCATTGGAAATGTACAGTTGAAGTTCTGTAACACACTGTAGTTTCATGTCCTCGCAGATCAGCAGTCTTATATACCACTAGAAAGCCGACAGTATCTTGAATTCAGTGCACTGTCAGCTTTGCCGATATGCACCTGTGAGCCAGAGATAACCACACCAATTTCCTTCCATTATTAGAGAGGCGCCATCGCTGGGCTGTGAGGTACGCCCCCTGACTGTACTCTTCCATAGCACTGTTCTGTCACGTGTGGTATATCTTACAACCTTGTCATGACCCTAGGCTGTATGTCCCACCCTTCTGACAGTGGAGGGATATAGGTGTTGAAAGTAAAGCACCGATATCTCTGACACTTGGGCATACACCGGCAAAGCTGACAGTGCGCTGAATACCGCTCATTAGAAAGGACACGACAGGTTCTCTTTTAATGTATAATTGTCAAGGTAAAGTTTTCTACATCTGCTTTTTCGGCACTTGCTATGACAAAGCAATCACTAAGGGCTAGTTCACATGGGGTTATTTGGGCCGGATGTTGATGTGGAATCCACATCAGAATCCGGCTCATTGAAATTAATGGGAGCCAGTCATTTCCTTTTTCCGTGAGTGGTTTGTTCCCACTCGCAGAAAAAAAAGAAGCGACCTGCCCTTTTTTCAGGTGGATTCTGCGGCTAATTCAGCCTCGGACGTCCGCCTAGTGACACCTCCCTCCCGACTAGGCCCATTCATTTGGCCCTAATCCAGAGCGGAAAGCTGAGACTGTTTTAAAGCGTGACAGTTGTGGATACCGCAGTAGGCACATTTTGGTCTGGATTCTGACGTGTCTTCCCGCGTCAAAATCCGGCCCAAAAAAACTATGTGTGAACTAACCTTAACACATTCTCCCTAATGCGTAATATTATAGAAGGTATGTCCCAAAATATTATGTGGTATCCTAATCTAAATCACATGAGGACCTGTATATACCCTACCAATAAATGGTAAAAACTGTGGCAGAAAAGATTTCCAGTGACACAGATTAATGCAGTCCAAGATATTCAATCCGCTCTGTAAGACATCACGAATCTCCATTTGCTTCTTCTCTGAGGTTCTGGACAGTCCTGTACCTTCTCTTAGTTGCAGCGGCTTTTCTCATCCTGTGGGAGGATCAGCTTGCCAGTCGGTTCTTAATCGAAGAACCAAATTGTGATGTAACATGAACAAACATCTCAACACTCGGGGCAACATGGTGGCTCAGTGGTTAGCACTGCAGCCTCGCAGCGCTGGGGTCCTGGGTTCGAATCCCGGCAGGAACAACATCTGCAAGGAGTTTGTATGTTCTCCCCGTGTGTGTGTGTGTGTGTGTGTGTGTGTGTGTGTGTGTGTGTGTGTGTGTGTGTGTGTGTGTGGATTTCCTGCCTTTCTACAAAGACATACTGATGGGGAAAAAATGTACATTGTGATCCCTATGGGGCTCATAATCTACATTGAAAAAAAAAGGATCTCTACCCTCAGACTATCACTGCGCTCCCTCTTGGACTACAAGGTTTCAGAAGGAATACTTCCATGTTCTTAACGATCAGTTCAGCACTGCCTGGGAAAGCAGCATCCAGGACTTGTACTTTATTCACACCAAGACTTAAAATATTTTTCCACATTGTGACTCCAACTCAGTACTGGCGTGGATCACACATGGGTCACCACCGCCAAGAATAATACTACAATACTCAATCAATCCTGACATTGTAAGAAATAGAAATAGGCCCACAAGTTGTACAAGTTCAAGAACAACAAGTCCACATAAGCACAAAAAGTATCGATGACCCTCATTCATAGGCCAGATAAATCCAAGGAAAATTAAAATAATGAGAAATGAAAACTCAAAAAAGGGTATAATAATAATACAAACATGAGCAAGAAAATAATATTACGCATCTCTTGTCCCAAGGGGAAGGGTCTACAGGCCATAGGCCCTCTACACAGACCCCAATCTCTCCTGTAAATCCCAACATGGTCCATCTCCCATGTATCTTCCCACTCTCTTCTGCAGTTATTGTTTTGCCTGCAACAACTCATCCCATACAGAGTGACATCTGCTTAACCCCTAATAATTGCCCCTACATTAACACAATTTGCCATACATATTTACATACTAGCCTCTGGCCATGACTTCGTCTGCGGGTTATTGGAGTGGATGATTCGCCTATATTCAGCAAATTGATGCTGTCAATGGTTTGCCCACTCCGATGTTTTGGCAGCTCTCAAGCTGGCCTGCTTCTGAACTTGTTCCTCGCACCGTGCCTGTGATTGTTCCGGCATCTCAGCAGCTCATATGGGACGCCATATAATGAGCATATTGTTGGTGTTGATGATCCGCCTGCTCCAGCGTTTCGGCAGCTGTCAAGCTGGCCTGCCGCTGAACTCGTTCCTAACACTGTGCCCATGATTGTTACCGCATCTCACTGCAATGCCATATAATGAGCGTGTTGTTGGTGTCTATGATCCCCCTCAGCTCCGCTTGAGGAGAACTCTGTTGACTTCTTCATAGCTCTCGTTGTTTACGACAAATTAGATTTTCTTTTTCCCGGCATGTTTAAAATTGACAAACTGCCAATTTGGATTAAAGGTGTTTGCCAATGTCAGTTTGTCTGCACTGCCTGGAGCAGATCAGATAATATGCAACTGCATGTATGCAAACCACTGAGGGTTAGTGTATGTTTACACAGAGAGATAACAGCCCTGGGACCTGAGATAAGCTGCTGAGGGAACAGTGTAATAAAGTATGTGAACATAAATTCATAACAGTCATGAAACCATGTCATTTACTGGGATAAAAAGTAGCCTATGTTTTAATCGAGGTTACAAAGTATCTATGTGCCAAATTTCATCCAAATCCGTTCAGCTGTTTTTGTGTGATTGATGAACAAACACACAAACATCCAAACTTTCCCTTTTATAATTTTAGTAGGATATTACCTTATATTTTAGGCTTACTTAAAAACCCCACACTTTGAATAAAGTCAAGAAAATAGTGTCAAAAAGACAGACACAGCATATTAAAAAAGTATAGTAAACTTTTGCCTTCTATAAACTAAAGTTTCATCTGGGTATTAACCGGTTAAAGCCTAAATATTTGCTGCAGCCAATGAGTCTGACAGTAAATTAAGGCGAAGGCCAAAACAGTGAGCAATGCTCATAAACCATAATTGCTATGGAATAAAACATGAGGACTTTGACAAGAATAAAAAAATCTCCCCAATCCTGGAGTTCTAATAATAAAGAGGTAGTAATCCTGCAAAATAGATTTTCTGCAGAAAAAAAATTAAAAACTAAAAAACCTCCATTCCAATCTAATGTCTAAACTCTGGATAACAACCAAGTTTTCTACAAGATAATTATATGTGGAGGTTAAAACTAAACTTCATGTGCGTGCTCAATACTTTTCGTTTTCTTCATCTGTCCAAAATATGACAAAATAAAAAAAAAAAAAAATTGAATTTAATGTTAACAAGAACGTGATTTGAATTTCCTGTATTAGCAGCTGTGATATCAAAATCTTCAGGGAATGCATTAGATAATATTTTTATACATGGATGGATTATAGCAAGCTCAAAGGGTTAGTCAGACGTGACAGCAAATACATATCTATCTATCTATCTATCTATCTATCTATCCATCTATATATATTGTATGTGTGTGTGTGTAATTTATAAGTACTTATGATACAAAAAGAACTATTTTATATTATATCTAATTAAAGTCACACACATATATGTGTGTGTGTGTGTTTTATATGATATAGATATAACCACATGACTATTCATCTGCAAATGACATGATCCGTGTTATGGATAGGATTTAAATGTCTTGCACTGCGTATTGTGAAGACTCAGGATACCAAGTATTGCATTTTGGCTGCAGTTTTGAACCTCTGAAATGCAAAAGTTGAAAACTTGGACAAACCTCTTTGGGACTGCAACTGAAAGTTAAAAAAAACAAAACAAAACAAAAAAAAAAAACAGAACAGCCTTTTTCCATGGGGCACCTCCCTCAAGAGGGCAGAGGACAACTGCAATAGTCTGCTTTGTAGGCAAAAATTTTAATTATAGGAGTCTGATTTAGGATTATGTATTATTTTTTTATATTTTTTTTCCCCATTAAGAATGGCTTCAAAAAGGTTTTATAATGCTAAAGCCCCACGTTTTGGAAACAGATTTTTTTTGTTGTAGTTTTTTTTAGCCAAAGCCAAGAATCGCTACAAGTGGAATGGGAGATCAATATAGTCGTTATAAGTCTCCCTTTTGCTCCATCGACTCCTGACTTTGGCTCAAAACACCGCAACAAAATCTGCAACAAAATAAGCTGCGTTTCCGCAATGTGGGGCTTTAGCCTAAGGCCCCATGTTGTGGAAAAGCAGCGATTTTTCCACTTTTTTTGAACCAAAGTGAGGAGTGGCTTTAAACAGAAGAGAAATCATCTAATAGCTTTCGATATATTTCCTATTCCTTTTCAAGCGACTCCTAACTTTGGCTCAAAAAACCGCAGCAAAATCTGCAACAAAAAACGCTGTGTTTCTGCAAGGTGGGACCTCTGCCTTAGATAGCTATTGCTATGCAGGATGGCACCAAATACAAGTGCAAAACAAATTATAGTCAAGACTTTGATGGAACAGGAAGAAACTAAGACTAGACCCAGTAACAAACTGCCTCGGCTACTCTGGAGAAGTTCAGGTCCAAGTTCCACTTTTTGATGGCAAGTCTAAGTAGTATAAAGAAAGCCAAGGAGTGGCAGACTCCCAGCAGGCTGTGTTTTCTAGGCTGGAAAGAAGAAGACATTTTGAAGGCTATATAAATGGCCTGCACTAACAATAGGTGTCTCATTCAGATTTTTTTTTTCCAAACACAGGCACATAGGAAAAATACAAGTGGGCACTAGCACACATATGTATGGGCTCGTTTGGAAGGAGTCTTAGCTACACTGGAATATTTTAACAAGGAGCTGGTGAGTGGACATGGCCTAGGCTCAGGATAAGTTTTCCATCTCAAAATGTAAGAATGTAAGAAGCTTTCCATTCTCGTGCAAAAGAATCAGAAACTGAGACAATCCTTTAATGCTTAGGGCAGGTTTCCATCTGCGCCCGGTCTCCGCTTTGTGGGTTTCCATCTTCTGCCAACAGGAGACGGAAACCCAGCAGTCAGTGTCCACCCATGAGCGTCTTCTGGTTGAAACCGTTTTCTTTTAACTGGACACGAAGTCCTGCATGTCCGACTTTGTACGCCGAAGGATAGTACGGGGTGACACTGTTGTACCCTCGGACTGCAGGGCAGCTTGAACTTGTTTGGATGTTAGTCGAGGTTCTTTATCCACCATCCGCACAATCTTGCGTTGAAATCTCTCGTCAATTTTTCTTTTCCGTCCACATCTAGGGAAGTTAGCCACAGTGCCATGGGCTTTACACTTCTTGATGACACTGCGCACGGTAGACACAGGAACATTCAGGTCTTTGGAGATGGACTTGTAGCCTTGAGATTGCTCATGCTTCCTCACAATTTTGCTTCTCAAGTCCTCAGACAGTTCTTTGGTCGTCTTTCTTTTCTCCATGCTCAATGTGGTACACACAATGACACATGACAGAGGAAGAGTCAACTTTAATCCATTTCCACTGGCTGCAAGTGTGATTTAGTTATTGCCACCACCTGTTAGGTGCCTCAGGTAAGTAACAGGTGCTGTTAATTACACAAATTAAAGAAGCATCACATGATTTTTCAAACAGTGCCAATACTTTTGTCCACCCCCTTTTTTATGTTCGCTGTGGAATTATATCCAATTTAGTTTTTTGACAATTCTTTTTGTGGTTTTCCATTGATGACAAATTAAATGAAGATAATAATACCAAAAAATTTGTGATTGCAATCATTTTCTGGAAGAAAATGAGTATTAGCTGACAGAATTGCAGGGGTGCCAATACTTTTGGCCAACACTGTATGAAGAACATATGTAGAGAAATACTGGTCTATACTAATGTGAGTATAGTGCTTTGGCTGTGTTAGTTTTTGTTTAGCTCTAGCATCAGATTAAGCCGGTCTTTCTTCTGTTTATCTCTTCTCTTTCTGCTCACTCTCCAAAGACATCTATGGACATGAGTAATCCGTCAGCAGACCTGCAGTCAATCTCGAGATGGCTAAAATAGTGATTTTCAGAGTGAAAGGCAGTTTAGCACAGGGTTGGGGTGCAGGGAAAGAGCCTAATAAAGGAAGAAATAGGCATTTCTCTGATAAAATACATTATGAATTTTTTTTTTACAATTCCAGTACCATACATTTATGTAAACTGTAAATCGAAAGTAATTAGTTGGGGGGGGGTTTTAAGGAATATTTTATTCTTGCAGAATTATTCCAGGGATAAATAATGTTCCGCTTCATTAATTTTATAAAATCCTTTCACATTGTGAACATAAATTTAAAAAGATTTTAATTTTCTTCCTGTGAAAGATGGAAACTGGTATTTTATGATTTTAACCTTCCTACTGCACGAGAGGTGTGCAAAATACTTGAGGTAAAACTGTTAATCTGGGACTAGCCTATAAAGCAGCTCAAGTAACAGGACTTAGACAGATCTGTTTGAAGTGAGCAGTGTTAGAAAGGGCAGCAAGTGCCCGCAGATGTAGTCACCACAAATTCCTCCCCCTCCAATGTCAATAGAACAGAGAGAAGTGTAGAGCTTCAATGCTCACATTCAGCCTTGTGTGTGTTAATTCAACAAATTGCTGGCCTTCCAGTGTATTCTCGCCTGTGCCGATTGGGTCACGTGGACCCCCAAAGACAATAAACTTTTGACCCCTGAAAATCATCTTGTAATGGACTGTGTTACATTCATGTTTGCAGTGTCTTGTAAAACACAATAACATAGCAAAGTTAATGAACAGGACTTCCCACCTTCAAGATGTCTTCCTCTAGACGTTACCTACTGTAGACAATGACATCAATGTGATAACTTAATAGGGCAATTAATTGAAAAATAACCAAAACCATCTGTCAATCTGGTTAATTTACGTGATTTTGTACAAATCTGTTGTTTCAATTTGGTTATTACAGTATTCAGAAGGATTTACTTGCAGTTTCACTCAGACCAAAGAAGACGTCCGAACCAGAACTCTGGGGTCTCCTCAGATCCCTACAGTTTAAATTTAGCAGAGGCTCATGGGGGGAAGAGCAAATATTTATAAGAAAGAAACAAAATACAAATTGCTAACTCGCCTGGGCTCTACTTCTACTACAGTTCCTCATGCTCTTCTGGCCTCCTGAATGACGACATGGACCGCTGAGGCCTGTGATTGGCCACACCTCCTTTAAACTCTTGTAAAGACTGGCCACACCTTCTATAGACTCCTGTAGTGATTTGTCACACCTCCTGTAGTGACCACACCTCCTGTAGACTCCTGCAGTGATGGGCCACACCTCCTGTAGACTATTGTAGTGATTGGCCACACCTCCTGTAGTGACCACACCTCCTGTAGTGACCACACCTCCTGTAGACTCCTGCAGTGATGGGCCACACCTCCTGTAGACTATTGTAGTGATTGGCCACACCTCCTGTAGTGACCACACCTCCTGTAGACTCCTGTAGTGATTGGCCACACCTCCTGTAGACTCCTGTGCCTCACGACAGTAATCTACTGTATCTACAGATGCCAATACAGCTGATTACAAGGCTGGATTATAATGGAGCAAATAGGCAATTACTTGTCATTGGGCCCCAGGCTGCTACATATTTTCCCCCCTGGGAGTGAGGTGACAAAAACTGGGTATGACTTTAAATAATTATCATCGAGGTAAATTGCCCATTTAATCGCAATTTTGGCTCAGGTCATAATCCCCCAGCCCAAGCTGCTGAAACAAATCCCATGTTTTTCTGTACTTTACTTTCACAATCTATCCGTCACATAGCAACAGAAAGGACACTTGCACCTGCAAGGAAATCTACACTATTGATGAAATGGTTAAAATTTCAGGTATAACTCAGGACCGTTTTCTATAGTGGGTTATAGTAAATCTGTCATGTCAAGGCACCCTCTACTCTTGCCCACCTTTGGTTCTGCCCACTTTTATAAAAATAAAATCGTGAATGGGGCACATAACGTGGAAACCCCCTCACTACAACCAACAATACTTGGAGCAAAAAAGGATTGTGCACAAACATGAGCCCCATCTACTCGCATCTACAGAAAACTGATATAATTTTGGGGTCCCCAACTGGGCATTAGGAAGTACAGGAGCCACATCTATGGTTTCTATGCCTTGTAATGGCCCAGATAACACCACTTGTACAGAGAAGCTGAGGTCTATAGGACTGAAACCTTTAGAAAGGCCATTCCACACCTACCTTTTGTATGTAAATCACCTCAGTGGTTTTTAAATGAGCCAGTTTTTATGCATATGCTATCATATGTTAATTAGCCTCTGCCTATTGTTTCCTATGTCTGTGTACAGCACAGGTGTTAGGATTGGGTCCCGCAGGGTCCACTCTCAGCGCACAGCGCCACCTGCGGGTCAATCTAACCCTCGGCCTCATGTAGTGAGGTGTCTGGAGTGTAAGTCCAGATTTCGGCCCACTGAGCATGCTCAGGCCTATTGGAGTCGCTCACAGGCTGAGTGCCACTTCTTGCCTACTGAGCATGAGCAGTGAGCTCATAGCCACCGCCCTGTTGGGCGGAGACTCTCCTTTAAAAAGTGTGAACCGACGCCCACCCAGCGCTCACACTTTGTATCAGAAAGACTGAAAAACCGAATGACAGTAGTTGCAGGGAAAGGCTCCAGTGTCCAGGCAGGGTTCCAGACTAGGCCTCAGTGTGGGGTTCCTCTGCTGTTATCTGGGTGCCGGGTAGTTAAGACTGGTAAATCCTGAATTTCTGTCAGCTCTACACCAAGGCTAGGAGCAGTAGAGACTGTTCCAGCACGTATAGTTGCAGCAGGTTGGTCTCAGGAGATAGCCTCACTGTACCGTTAAACTTCAGTGTTATACTCCTAGCTGTTGCAGGAACGTTTGTTTGCTGACCAGGGGTGGCGTTAACCCTTGGCAGCCTAGTTACTTCTGCAGTACAGGTGCACCTGGCCAGTGAGTTTAACTGGCAGGTTTTAATTGCACCCTGTTCACATTGGGGGCTGCACCGTCGCATCCGCTCAGTGAACTTAACTGGCGTTTGTGTGTTGCTCCTTGTGCACACTGTGCTGTACTGCCATATTGTTGCGCTCAGGCAGACGGCTGCCCATCATAGGGCCTGTGGACCTCGCTGCAGTGCCTTGCAGCCCAGAGGTTCTGTTGTTTAAAAATTATTATTTTATTTATATACACAGAACCGTAACAACAGGCTGCTGCTGATGACTTCATGCTTCCTGTTTGCACACACAGATAAGAGAGAATAGCAGAGAAGTAGTGCTGCTGGGAATTTCCTGTGCTGGCTGGAAGCTAATTAGCATATGAATAAAACGGTCTCATTCAAAAACCACTGAGGCAATTTACATACAAAAGGTAGGTGTGGAATAGCCTTTCTAAAGGCTATGCAAGGATGTGATTAGTTAAAAATGACTTTTCCCAATGATAGAGTCCCTTTAAATGTCCCATTGGTTTCAATGGGATTTGATCTGATAGTGTCCATTTTCACAAAATCCATTTTTTTTTATGGACAATATCAGAATGGACATCCAATGGTAGTGTGAACGCCCCATTAGCTAATGAAAATGCACGAGTGAGTGAGTTTTTTTCCCATGGACAGAGCTTCACTCACTCATCTTCCGTCTTACAACTTAAAGTCTAAGGAGAAATAAAGTGACAGCCCTAGAGTGGTAGAGGGGTTGTCTTGAACTATGAGATTGATCGTTATAGTCTCTTTACTACTTATCAAACACCGTGTCATACATCAGTCCCAATTGAATAAGACCAAGCTGTCTGGCCATGTGACCAAGAGATGGAATGACTGGCCTAAAAAGAGAAAGTAGAGCCCAATATCATAGTCCTGGACAACTCCTTAGAATTCCTACTCATGTTACATTGACTCCAGTGATGAAATAGTGCAGAAAACAAAGCCTGGCCTTTAGGCTTTCAAGTTTTCTTTTATTTCCATAAGTGAATGTCCTACTGTAGTATTAACAATAACCCACATTATAACATCTTGGAGGGTCAGTCTATTTTTGCCAATAAAGCATCCCCAGGAGAAAGTAGTTTGTTTTCTTCTGCAGAAGAGACAGAGGCCACAATGAGATGAGAAATACAAGTTGCCAGTAAGATGACGTGACAGTAACCACACACTGCTGGAATGGTCAAGAATTGCTTCTGTTCCAAACACATGAACCTGGGAACTGCAGAAAGTGACAGATCTCCACCCTGCAGTCACAAAAAATACTAAACATGGTAGAGATATCTGGGTTTTATTCATATTTGACCACACATAGGCCTAGAAATAACGGTGAGGACTGAACCGATGGGTTTGGTGGTTCTAATGTCCAGCATCTAGCTGTTATCACCAGGGACATCTGTGTGCGGTCACTCATCTCCCCCACAGCAATCATTACTGGTTAACATAGTAGCCCAAGGAGAGGTGAGTGACACATTTTTATAAGGTTTTTTTAAAAAAGGTTTCCTCGCCGCTAGGGTTGAGCGATCGGGATCAAAAAAAGATCGGATTCCGATCGTCGATCGGGCAAATTTAACGATTGATATCAGGGGCCAAAACAAAGAATGGCTACAAAAGGAATGGGAAATATATAGGAATTTCTTATACTTCTCCATTCTGCTCAATCCCCTCCTGACTTTGGCTTAAAAAAAAAAGCAACAAAATCTGCAACAACAAAAAAAAGCTGCGTTTCCACAATGTGGGGCCTCAGCGTAAAAGTGACTTTTCCCATAGAGAAGCATTGAGTCAAGGCTTCTCTATTAGGGTTGAGCGATCAGGATCAGAGAAGATCAGATTCCGATAGGCGATCGAGCAAATTTCACGATCGGGATAGGCTGGAAAATGATCGAAAATCGGATTTTAAAATCCATCCTGAAATCTCAAGATCAGCTCAATCCTACTCACCTCCCTTGGGGTTGCACCAATTACATGCTTTGGGGTTTGAAGAGATCCCAGAGTATAATAATAATAGCAGTTCTGGTTTGGAAGTTTTTGGTTTGAACGAAATTGCCAGACGAACCTCTCGAGGCTAATCTTGAAGTTCACCCAACACACACTCCAAAATGGGCATGGCCCTAAATAATCGCTTGTTAATTGTAATTGAGGTAAAATACCTGGTTAATTTTGATTACAATCACCCCATCCTAGTGTACGGGCACCTTAACTATTCTCACTTTTTGATATGACAAGTCTCAAAGCCTTGAACTTCAATGCTAAACATTAAAGTTGGGCGTACTTATTGCCATTTTATTATCAAGGAAATATATACTTATGCCATCAGACATCTTATGATCCTAGATAAAAACCTATGCAAAATGTTATACACAAAATAAATCAATGATGACGGCTTCTTCATAAATTGGATTTTTTATGCAATGGAACAGGCCAAAAAGTGGAGCCTATTGGTTTTACCAGCTGGCACAAGACTGAAAATATTAAGGCAATGCTACATAGACTGCAAATATAGATATTGTTCATCGGAGAGAGCAGGCGGTCTCCTGGGAATAGGAAACAGTCATCTTGGTTACTGCTGTCTCCTGTTTATTTGGAAGTGTTGTTGACTTGTGTATAATTATACCGGCCAGACATGGATCAGACAACTCACAATTCCTATCAAGGACTGATTTAATTGCGCTCATAATACTATTTTCTATATTGAGATTTCTCTGTCATTTTTGTAGCTGTTTAAAAGATCTGATCTACTCTAAGAAAATTATGAAAAAATAAAGATGAAAAATTGAGCCAAAAATTGACCAATAAAAACATTCACTAAGTAAAATGTAACAAAGAATAGACACAACTTAACCTATGAAAAATCTTCCCTTGATAGTAGATTCTCAGCACATTCCCAAACTAAAAAATTCACCCTATGCTCAGTGCTATCTTATGTTATACTTTGTCGTTTCCATCTCTTACCCAAATATTTTTTTCTTATCCTTAATCTTTACAATTGTACTATAGATCCTTCAGTCATTTAAAGAGGACCTATCACCACCTCCATGAACGTCAACCCTTTAGATCCTTCAATCTACAGCGAAACCGCTATGAGACGACAATCCAAAATTGAAACAAAAAGTGGTCTTCTAGGGAATGGTCTTTTCAAAGAGGATGGCTAATATGGAAAATGGAAAATTTATCGCAGAAAATGTAGACAGGGTAAAGGGGTCTTCTAAAAGAGATGGTATTTATGCTCCGTTCATACTAGTATTAGAGTTTCCATCTTTCAGGTCTGCATGAGGAGAAAGAAACCCTGTCTGCTTAAATAGTGGTTAAATGCTGGGAGAGAGAAAAGTCCTCCTTGCATGACTTTTCTCCCTCCCGATTTTAAGCAGAATCTGGGACAGAGTCTCTTACGGAGACTTGAATGCTAAGGTGAATCTAGCATTAAGAGAGGTTTCACTGTATGCCACTCTACTGTTTCTGGAGTTGTTGGATTTTTTTTCTAGCCCCCACACCCACTAAGCAAAATCAGGCATGCCATGTGGTGGCGGGTCCTAGACTGGAGCAGCCCAGAGACCACTCTGCTGACAGTAGCGAGCCTAAATAGCATATTGGGTGCTGACACTAACAGAAATGATTGCTCATTAATGGTGGAGGCTAGAAAAATAATAGTGTCGAAATCAGTGAAGTGGTGACTATTGGGAGATACAAAGAGTTGGAGTTGGTGGAGGGGATGAAAGGTCCTCTGTACAGTGCACCTGGGAAAGATTTCTGTAAGATAGGTGTTCTTGGGTAGTTTCTAGTGTTAATTCTAATGTGTCACCTTTTCAGAGAGTTATATGATACTAGATTATATTGGGACCTTTTCTAATTATTATTTTTTTTTTAATTTTTGCTGCAAATTTTGCCGAAAATCAAACTCTATTAATGTTTTACAGTCTGGAATTTTATAGATCTCACTTGATGCATTGAACAGGGTGTAAAAAAAAATAATTAAAAACATAAGGAGCAAAATGTTGGCTCAGTGTTTAGTACTGCAGTCTTGAAGTGCCGGAGTCCTGGGTTCGAATCCCGCCCAGGACAACATCTGCCAGGAGTTTGTATGTTCTCCCTGTGTATGCGTGGATTTCCTCCCATTCTACAAAGACATATTGATAGGAGAAAAAAATGTACATTGTGATCCCTATATGGGGCTCCCAATCTACATTAAAGGAAAAGAAAAAAAAAAAAAACATATCCACAGCATGCCTTCCATTCTGCAGCATGTGACTTCACCCATATGTTTTGTGTTCTTCTATTCTGTGAATGAGAGAGCAGAGGGGCCATCAAAATGTGCTCCCTAATATAATAGCTTAAGCTTTCCTAGCTTTCATGTGGTAAAGAAATTCAACGTTTATTACCCGCTCCCACTAGAAAGAGAATTAACACAGCGACGTATTAACAATATCGTCCCACAAAAATTTTAAGCTGAGGAGCTGCACATGATTTCATTATAAAATGATGATTATGGCAATAAAACTAATGAACAAATGAAACATTAAAATTGTATTCATTGAAATCCCAATTCCAATAAAGTAATTACAGTAATCGAATCATTTATTTCTTAAAAATATTTGAAGGCAAAACCTTGACAAGAAAGTGAAATAATAATATAAACGCAAGTAACCACAAAAACTGTAGAAGAAAGGAATAAAGGGCAGCGTGTTCAGGCAGGACACAGTTTTCCATTGGAAACACATCCACTTTACATTATTTTCCATATGTATAATAAAACAAAAGTTGGATACCTAATTGTGTATGATTAAAGGTCTTTTTTTTTTTTTTTTTTGCCATTGACATCATCAAAAGGGGTATTTTTTTTATATATTTTTTTCACCAGGTTTGAACAATAAAGCTATATATATCTAAAAATGAGAAAAAATAGCTTAAAGCTACATTATCATAACGTTGTACGGCCACCCAAGTACAGTCAAAATGTATAAAACAAAAAAATAAAAAAAACGTAAATTTAATGTAGCCTGACCACACACAGATTGTGGCGATGTCTATATGTATATTAAGGGAAATTGTACAACAATGTAAGGGAACATAAATGTTGAATGTGTGCCATTTCCTGACTGATAGCTTTCGGGAAAGTTTAAAACTATAAAATTTCAGGTTTGGGAAGGAGGAGAAAAAAGTGACAAATAAACAAAACTGATTTCTAAAATATTTTGTAAATTATTATTTTGGGATTTAAAGGATTTTGGACAAATCTTCAAAAAGATTTATCAATTTTCTTCCCGTCTGTTTTATTATGGCCAAGGAGTTAATAAATTACAAGTCATAATTTTAAGTAACTACAGAAATGCAAGAGTCTCCGGGACTGGTCTGGAAATAAAACAAGTACTAGGAGAAGACTAATTAAAATAATGTGTAAAAAAATGTTATGTACAAAATAAAATTCTGCTGTGGCCGAAATATTACATTAAAATGAAATAAGAGCCTAGGCATTCGGTTTTATTTATTGTATTAATCTGTAAGGGGGGAAAAACAGTGAAATTTATGGGAGAAGGAAAAGTTTGTGGAGTCACAATATTAATTACCTAACGGATGCGTGCGCTCACAAAGTACACAAATGAAAGCTGATAGAGGAAGCTTAGCCTTTATGGTTTGTTCGGGGTAGACCAAGTCTACAAATAGTGGCTTCTGTATAATGGAGAGTGTTTTATGGTGAAGGATTTTCATGTTTTCGCTTATTACATTGCACTTTTTTTTTTCTTTACCCGCCTTAATTTTTTTTTTACTTTCACGACACAAAACAAACAGTTGTTGTTCGCTAAACCTACGTCTACAGAGAGGCTATTTATGCTGATTTGAAGAGGGAATATGGCACCTTCAGAATAGGGGAGGAAAAAAAGGAGGCTAATGCACAAGGATGGAATCTAAAAAAGCCCATCATTTAAAACATATAAAAAAAATTTAAATATAAAATTATCTTCCATGATAAAAGGTCTCATTTGGAAAACAAATGTAAAAAAAAATTGATTAAAAATATGATAAAATTTTAATTGATTAAAATAAGGATGAAATAAAATCAAAGTCGTCTTTAATATAAGAAATGATTAAGGCTATAATTGGTGTATAAAAAATCAGAATCTGCAGCAGCTTGGATGACACACAGGCAGCGCAGAGAATAATCTCTAATACATTCGTGTCTGGCACAAGACAGGCGTTTACTTTAGATCTCTCTAATGTCTCATGCTCTTTTCATTAAGGGAAACTGCAGAGCCGAGGCAGAAGCGGAAGCATGTAAATAGATGAAGTGTCATCTCTAGGAAAGAACAATTATTAGAATAGATCATTGTGGATAATAGATAATTAGAGGAGAACGATGAGATACATAACTTTATACAAATCTAGTAATAAATAAGATTGCAGCCTGTGTCTCACACTATGGTGGATGAAGTACATTGAACATCTGCAATACAAAGTGAGCTCTGAAAATATCTTCTATCTTCCGTGCACTCTAAGAACATCAAACCACAGGAGCACGTTACTTCAGAGCTCCAAATAGTTTTAATAAAATACGAGAGATGGAGATAAAACAAAAAAATAAATGAAGATGTTATGTAATATGGCTAGAGATAACCCCATGTCATAAGAAATCCACAATATTGTATACTATAGGTTAGTCTCTGTTCATACCTCATTTAAGATGTCCATACTGTAAATGTCAGGAAGATTTACCAGCGTATGCGGCCGTATATTATCTGCTGTTTTAGTCATATCCCACGATGAGCCTGATCTGTGCTGTTAGGGGGCATTCGCACGTTGCATGGTGAGAAGGTGGCTTGTATACCACTAAGGGGTAGTAAATTGGCGTGTATTTTGGCGTGTAATTTTACACATGTAAAATAAGACTCCCATTGACTTCAATGACATGACATGTATTTTGATGTGTTTTTTTATTTATTTTTTACACGTGTAAAAAAATGTCATTGAAGTCAATGGGAGTCTTATTTACACGTGTAAAATTACACACCAAAATACACACCAGTTTACTCCGTGTGAACTACCCCTAAGGGGGCATTCACACGGAGTAATGCGGTGCTGATTCTGGCACGATAACTCGCGTAAGAATCAGCGCTGCAAAACACAATCCCATTGAGTTTAATGGGTTCCGTTTAACGCGCATAACACATTGAAATCAATGGGAGGCTTTTAACCCATTGATTTCAATGTGTTATGCGTGTTAAACGGAACCTATTAAACTCAATGGGATTCTGTTTTGCAGCGCTGATGCTTACGCCAGTTATCGTGCCAGTAACCGCATTACTCAGTGTGAATGCCCCCTTAGTGGTATACAACCCACGATCTCACCATGCAACTAGATGCCTAGTTCAGGCTTCAAAATGGTCTAGGATAAGACCAAAACCTCGCCTATTCTTGGCCGGGACCTTATATACTTGATATTGGTGGATGGATGGATACCATTGTAACGTACAAAAACTCACAGCAGTGACATGCTGCACATACCACTAAGACACTACTTGACTTAGTACTAGCTTCCTGAATATTAAAGGGGTTATCTGGTTTCTTAGATTGGCGGCCTATCCTTAGGACGGGCCATCAATATTAGATCTGTGGGGGTCCTACTCTTTGTAACAAAATATGCAACAAAATAGGCAGCTTTTCTGTAACATGTGACCTCGGCCTTAGTGGGCAGTACCACTGCTCACACTGTATGCCGCTCTATAGGGATCACAACTGGAAAAGGAAAAAAAAAAATCATATGATATGTAGATTTTCTACTTTTGTCTGCACAGAAAGCCTTCATTTTCAACTGGTAGGGGTCTGGCTAGGCAGCCCTGTCCATCAACTGGAGAGGCTGTAGTTGTTGTGCGAGTGTTGTGATTGGTTCGTTTACATCATGTGATATACTGTCCTTGCTAAGAACACGGCACTTTTCCTCGAGGCTGCTCTGGGTATTGCAGCATTGACTTGTGAACAAAGGAACACTACAATACTCAGAACAGGGTTGTAGCAGAACAACAGATGTAACCAAAGTAAAAGATGAGCTCACACAGCTGACAGGTAAAGGTACCAAGGGTTGGACCCCAATGATCTAAAACAGATGGCTGTCAATTTTTAAGTTAAAAGTTGGATATTCTCTATAAAATGATATCAATAACTAATGATTGCAGACAAAATAATCACTGGTAATATATGAAGTTATATTCATGTAATATGGCTACAATTGCTAATATTTGGCATAGAGTTACTGCCGATAAATGGCCCGTCATTCTCTGCTCACCTCCTATCAGGAATCTGTTATGGTCCTAAAGAGGATTATCAAACTTCAGAAAGCCAACCTGAGATAAGGCCGTCTGGGGTTTGAACTGTGAAAGTTTTTCAGCCCTTTGGGCAGGAGTTTGCTGTGTGGTTACAGATGAAGAATTCTCGTATATTCATTGTGGTGAAGAAAGAAACCAGAAGCAGGATTACCTCGTCTAACAGGATGAGGCAGAAGCGTCTTGTCAAAAACCTTACACAGTCTTCGGGAATAAGACGCGTAACTTAGTCTCTCCGCTCACATCTGAACTGTGAAAGTGTTGTCTTCAGTGTTTACAGAAATGTAAGAAAATGATAGGTGCGTGTCTATTAGATTCTTCTAAGAATAGACATACCTAGAGAAAGTGACTTCGTTCTGTCCACAGTGAGGGAAAGATTATAAAGGTGTCGTTTTTGTGGCAGAATCTGTCGAAAAATTTCTGACATCCATTTATTACAATGGGAGGCAGAAAAAAAAAATCGGGAGAAGAAAAACATAAAAAAATAAATAAAATAATAATAATAATAATAATAATAATACAGTGCCTTGCCCAATCTATAGGTGGATTTTACTAAACCCATGCCCATTACGAACAGGAGAAAATATTAACATTTTTCTACAGTGCTGCCTTAAAGAGGACCTTTCATGTCCTCGGCACCTGTGGTTTTATAAACCACTAGAAATCCGACAGTGCCATGAATTCAGCGCACTATCGGCTTTCCCATTCTGTGCCCCTGGTGAAGAGCTATCTGTGACGCTGAGAGGTGAGGAATACCATATTCAATAATCTAAATGATCCTGATCGCCAATATTTATTTGGCTACACATTTTGAATGTGAAAACCGTTCACAAGTTTTTTGAGTATTTTTTTTCATTATCAACTGGTATTCCATGGAAGAGACTCAATCACATCTTTGGTGACAGGGATACTGCTACTGCCTTGGCCTTATATCTGGTCAACCACATAGAAGCCCTATATTGGTCAACCACATAGAAGCCTTATATTGGCCCTATATTAGTCAACCACATAGAAGCCCTATATTGGCCCTATATTGGTCAACCACATAGAAGCCACCTGAAGAGAAGTTGACCTTTGTTAGCCATGTATCTCTGACCCCTGTAATGCAGATAAAACCTTGTATTACACTCTATGCCTATTTCATGAGGCTGTTTGCAGTCACATCTCTGACAACATGAGAAACTCTTCATGATGGCTCACAGTTCTGGGTCATAGATTAAGGCCCTATGTCAATCTATAAGTTTATCATACACCCTACACCCCCATGGAATGGCCTTTTGGAAATTCAGATACCATAATAATAATAGATCCAGTTGAGATAAAATGTCTGAGACATATGAATAATATCACCTTTTATGTAAAAATATTAAAAATCTCCAAGTATGTGCACCCCTAATATAGTAATGTTGATGCTAAAATTAGCTTTTTCTATAAACCAACTGAACAAAACACCAGAAATATAACCTCACATTCAACTAATGTTTTGTAGAGACAATTTCTATAAAGCACTTACGAGGACTCGATAAATTACCGGGGCCAGAAGGCCAATGACTCGAGAAGAATTACATCTGGCAAACAAATCATTCAAATATTCACTTTTATTGAATATATTTTTACAACAAGTCCTTGCCGTATTTGTCTACAGAACCACTGACAAACCCTAAAGTGCTGCGACCTGTCCAACAGTAATTCTTCTAAAAACACGGTGCGGTTCCACACATCCTCCATACTAGAATCTGCTCCGACTAGGATGTCAGGACTGTAGGTAAACTCATCCCAATTACTAGGAAGAGACACACTGTAAAAATACTACGGTACTTTAGGAAAAGTTACAGATTTTTTTTTTTTTTTGGGCAAACCCATCGCTCCAATCTGCAGGCAGCATGTTATAGTGTCGGAGGAACTGATCAGACAGCTGTGTAGTTTTATGGAAAAATAATATTATAACTAATTTATATTTTTTCTCTCTCTATGCTTAAAAAACAGTGATGGCTAGTGACATGGCCAGTGACTAGTCATGGCCTCTCTCTGTACGCACAATCATACTTAGAGGATTGTCAATAACTATGTGGCTTACCTACTGCCGATCAGTCTGCATTTACATAGTGATGTTAAAGGGATTGTCCTGGATTTACTGGTACTGTCCCTGCTAATGCCATGGCCCTCGGTGGTTTTGTTTCACCGCCATGGGATATCTTTGTGGATCCCTCCTTGGGTTGTGCTGCCAGATTCTTATTTCTCCACCCATAGGTTAGGTTTCATTTTTTATTAAAATTGAGAATGTCCCATAAATGAGAGAAAAAAAAAATCTAGATTTTATTTTTTGGTAAAATCTTCCAGCTAATCATAGTTATTTATTTCTCCTTTCCATTGTTATTTTGGAAGTGATTACTGTGTAAGCGGCCATTTTTCTTGTGGCCGCGGGCATGCGCAGTCGGCTCTGCCCGAGGCCTACAAGTTTCACCACCTGCGCCAGGAGAAGACACGTGAAGAAGCCGTTCCAGAAGAAGATGGAGGCAGCGCTGGGGAATTCTCTCGCAGCATTGGGGACACCCCCAGTGCTATTTGAGTGCTGAGGACCGCCCCCAGTGCTATTTGAGTGCTGAGGACCGCCCCCAGTGCTACAAGAGAACTCATCTGCATATCGGCAAAAGCCGGAATTTCTACGGAACGGCGGCGAGGAGAAGATATCTATAAAGGTAGGAAACGAATAGCCTTTCTTAAAGCTATTCCTACATGTTAGGGACAAAAAAATTTGATTTGAATGATAGGATCCCTTTAATGGTCAAGTACCTTTCCCGTATCTCACACTTACTTTTGTCAAAATCTGGCAAGTTATAATTTTATTGTAAAAAATCCTAGACAGAATCTTTCCAAAAACAAAAAAAAAATACATACATAAGTACCAAAATGTACTGAATGCGAAAGATCAGAATCCAAAAATATAAGATCTTCTTCCATATGAACTAAGTCAGCCACGTGGGAGCGATGGCGGCCAGCCAAGGCTGATATAAAAATGTGAAAATGAGGATTGGCAAGTGGATGGCTCTTTATATTTCTCTTCCACACATTGTTGTGATATTGAAAACGACGGCTTACAAAGACTTTCCTCCAAATACCAATAAACACATCCATCACATGTGTAATCCAGGCTTTTGAAATTCTAGAGTCCTGTTGATTTAACTGGGAAAGTTGTCACAAATTAAACCCTGTAACATAAGGACCTGGCACCAGAAACTTTCTGCAACCGAACCCTCGAAGAGCGGCCTGATCAGCAGCACAGAATGTAAACAAACTGAAGATGAACGAGTCGCCCACAATAATCACATGATTGTATTTCTCTAAGGAGGAGACACTGAAATTGTAACGTCTCCGTTTCATCAGCTCACGTCCCAGACAGCTTGTACTTGCTTAAACTCTCTACTTACCAGCACTACAAATCTTGAAAGCTAAAAACACAAGGGTGATATGAATGTGGGGTATGACGGTAATGTGTTTCTACCAACAGAGAGGCCTACCATAAATACCAGCTCATCTGCTAACTACAAGGCAGCGCCATTTGCAAATAGTTTGGGGACAAGAATGGTTTTCATTACCTCGTCACTGTCATATAAGAAAACTGTCAGTGTCTTTCAATGACCAAGTAAACTCTAGGGGGGGGGTTTACAAAAAGCAGAAAAAAGGGCTCAGACTGGGATAGGAAAATATAAGAAGTCATACTTCCTCAGCCTCTGTTTTGATGCTTACCAGATCCCTGCTGGTCTCTACTTCTTGGTCCTGTCTCCACACAGGAGGTGCTAGGAAATAGCCATACCTATAATGACTGGCTGCACTGCTACCTACCACAGTCAGTGACTGGTTGAGCGAGCACTTCCGGTGTGTCAAGTATAAGGGCTCGCTCACACGCACGGAGACAGAGGGGGGGGGGGATTTTGGCGCGGAATCCACGTCATAATCCGCCCCCGCACAATGGTGGTCTATGGAGACTGCTAACATTCTTTTTTCCGTAAGCGAGCTGCCCTTTCTTCGGGCGGATTCTCTGACTCGTAGCACCCTCCGGACTAGGCCCATTTATTTTGGGCGTACTCCGGGGCGTACTCTGCAGCTTCCTGCGTCAAAATCAGGACCAAAATACGCTATTCCGTGCCCGTGTGAACTAGACCTAAGTGAGTAGGGACCTTGAAAGGGTCTAGTCGGCACTGTTCTGAATCAGTGCACAATCATATATGGGGGTTGTCAATCACTAGGCAGGATACTACGTTTTCATGGTGACGGTAGATAAGTTAGGGTCACTTGAATCAAACTGTTTTTCCTTCGCTGTCTCCATGGCCAAGATATCACAGTTTTTGTCAATATACAAATGAGCTTTTTGGAGGAATAAGGGCACTGTCATTGCTCCAAAGAGGTTAGTGACAACGCCCTAGTTGCTTCCAATAGCTCACTTGCATCAATTGCAATTTCTCAGCAGCAAAGGCACCAATCTGCAAAGCTGGGTTGATATGGTGAGTTCTACCAAAAAAAAGCTCCCTAAGGCAGTGCAATGTGGGAGCTCATATGACAGTAACACCACCAAGTCACATGATTGAAAGAGGACTCTGGGTCTTAAAGGGGTTGTACAGGATTGCAAAGACATGACTGTTTTCTTTTAAAAACAGAGTTATACCAGTCTATAGTGAATAGGGCTGAGACGCAATACAACATACAACATGTAGACAGGTACGGCGCTGTTTTTAAGAGAAAGCTGCTCCCGTTTTCTAATTGTGTAAGACCTCATTAATAACCAGAATTTGTGGCCCAATGACAGGTGGTGAAAAGTTTACCAATTTATTTTTTCTGCAACTAAGTATTGAGTATTTGAAAGGAATAAACAGGTATATAAAATATATTTAAAACGTAACGCCAAATAACTCAATTTAGATAAATAACACATTTAGATAAGTCAATAAGTTGAATGACTGATTTTTTAATATTAAATTGCAATTATATTTTATATTGGTGAAAATACAAATATGTCCTTACTACAGAGAATAGTGTTAGGAACTACCGGGCAAAATTGGATATTGATATTTGGTTTACGTCTGTGTGAAATACGCCCATGATATAATTTTATTCCATTTTATTTAATTTTTATTCTACAATATTTATCTATATATTTCTACTAATTTACTGAATGAATACAAATGATTTAAACCCTAAAGTTGGAAAAATTAAACTATTTTTTTTTCCGGACAACAAAAATAAAATGCCTATGCAACTTCTATACACACACCTACATAATAAACACTCACTAGAGCCAGTGATACACAAAACCATCTCTGTAAATCCACAGATCGGTGTATACGTACTCACATCCAAATCATTATCTTCATAGTTCATATTGTCATATTGTCTCACAAAGTAACTCTTGTAAATTGAATTTGCTGCCCCCTCAACTCTTTTGTGGTTTCTGATGTGTTTTACTTGCACGAGAGTCAAGTTTCAGCGTTCCCTCAGTTCGGAGGCTGTGTGCAGTTAGAGCGCAGAGGCATACGATTTCCTCAATATAAAAGTCAATATGAAATTATAACTGTGAAACACTACATTCAATAAATCAGAAATCTGCCAGGGCAGTCGACAATTAGGAGGAGCTACTCGACAGGGCTTACATGGGAACTGCTGCCTAATGAGACCAGCCCCACACTCCTGTTTCTCTCCCCTCCTGACTTATCCTGTGAAGGCTGGGTGGTCTTCGCCGACTTGCAGCCCTCACTGAGCTTGTAAATATCTTTTGCTAAGAGGTGGAACTTTTTGGTTTTCCCCTTCCTTGGACAAAGGATCCAAATTCTGGTCTTCTTGTTGCATAACCGCTGCTTGCATCCAAGCAGTTCATATTTCCTGGCCTTTAAACAAACAGGATCATTATAGTACTTCCCAAGTCTTTCCCTGGCAGCGGCATCTGACTACTCATCTGCCTAATCAATTCATGTGCTGTTGGGCTTCTCTGAAAGGTTGCCACAGGCCTTGCTACATGCTCATCCAATTCAAACAAGATGTATTTATTAAAGTGGTTGCTACAAATGCCTCAAGAACCATGGCAGTCCTGTGCACAGCCCTAAACAGAGCGGCTTAAAAGACTCCGGTACTGTCAGCAAAACATGAAGTTGGCATCGGCCTTCTTCGTTAAGACTTATTATACAGCGCGCTAAAGACATTACAGATATTCCCTCACAGCTGCTGTCCGCTGGGCATGTGCAATGCCTTTTAGATTCCAATATGAAATCTGAAAATTTTGGTCCATCTTTTTGAAAAGTTTGGAGCTTTGAAGGCTTGTCCAAAAGTGAGCACAATGGGGATTCGATGGCTCGAACACGTGTCTGTGGTTGCTAGACTGCAACTGCTCTTTGGTCGGAGATGCATGGTTCTTGCTTTACCAAAAAATGCTGTAAATATCGTTGACATCAGGGGATCGGATTGGCTGAGGCTAATACGATATATTAATATACCAATCTGTTTTAATAGAAGCGTTTTACGGTAAAGCAAGAACCGTGCATCTCTGACATAAGACCAGTTGCAGTGTAGAAACCACAGTCACGTTCAAGCAATCGAGTCCCCGTTGTGTTCAGTTTTGGACAACTAAAGCTCAGTGATCAGACCGCTGGTGCCATAACGAATGTGAAGGAATATTCTGGAATTCTTCTTAAAACATTGTCAGAGCTGCATAGCTAGGTGGTAAGAGTCTGATAACTGAGGGTTCGACTCCTACTGTTAGAATGGTTTGTGGCTCCATTCAGAGGATTTGCATGTTCTTGTCATCGCTTTAGACACACACTTCTCACCTATGTATTGTGTGGACAGACAATAAGCTCTAGGTCAGGAGTGCTGCTGCTCATTCCACACAGCCCCTTTACCCAATATTACTGGCACTCACGTTGGTTAGAAGGTGACTATTTCATAAGGCAGTAGTCAGCTGATAACGGCAAACCTGGCTCCTAAAATCAACGTCAATTTTCGAGTAAGTTCAGACGGAGTTTTTTGGTCCGGAGCCAAAAACCGGGTAGCCGCAACTGAAAGCCGATGCATCGGCATCCAGTCACGCACTCCGCTCCGGATTAGGCCCAATGAATGGGCTTAGTCCGTAGGAGGGAGTGTCTTCAGGCTGAATCGTGAGGCGAAACGGCCTGAAAAATGAGCATCTCGCTCTTTGTTTGTTCCAGCTCCCGGAAAAAAAGACCTGAGTGGCTCCCATTCATTTCAATGGGAGCCGTCTTTTTGGTCAGGATTTTGAGGCGGATAGAAGGGGAGTCTGGTGTTGGCTTGGGATTTCCTTGGGGTGTTCAGGGTTGGCTGTGTTAAAAGGAACAATTATCCTTTTATGGAGAGCCGGGGTCTATTCAAGGAGGATGGAATAGCATAACCTATCCATGTGGACCATATCCTTAGAACCTTTTTGTGCCTGTCCGAATAGAAGAACATTTCCTAATATTCATGTACCAGTTTAGTCTCAAAATGTAGATTTTTTTTTTCCCCAAGCAAAGGCTATAGATTTTGTAGCTAGCTAAAGCAAAAAGGAACTCAATCTACGTGAGCTTTGGGGGACATTCTCTATTTGTTTATTCAATAAGACACCCCAGGGGTCCTTTCATATAGAAAATCCAGTTATTAATGGTATGAGGTAGTAAACTTACTGTATATACTCGAGTATAAGCCATCCCGAATATAAGCCGAGGCCCCTAATTTTACCACATAAAACTGGGAAAACTCATTGACTTGAGTATAAGCCGAGGGAGGGGGGAAATGCAGCAGCTAATGGAAAATTTCAAAAATTAAAATGGTCGGAGGTTTTGTGTGCAGTTGTTGCTGGGGAAGGGGAGGGGGTGTTTTGGTTGTCTGTCTGCCCCTTCGCTGAGCTTGAGGACTGGGATTTTTCCCCCACTTGTAATTCAGCCTGACTGAATATAGGGTATCTGCAGTGCTCCTATTAACCCCCCCTCCTAAAAAAAATAATAATAATAATTTTGCTGACTCGAGTATAAGCCGAGGGACAAAAACTGTGCTGAAAAATTCGGCTTATACTCGAGTATATATGGTATATCTAAAATCATTTGACTTAAGGACAGGACTCTTGGTGAAGGGAACCCCCTTTACTATTTCTTTGGAGACCTTGGTGCCTACTAAAATTGTCCGTACTATACTAAGTACCAAATGAATAAAAAAGGAAGTTTCTAACATGGGATTATTCTGGGTGCTTTTGTAGGTTGCCTCTCAGATCTGGGCCCATTGTCAGTACTGAAGCCTGTCATGTGACTCCCTTCTATCCGAGCGGGGGATAGCCTTCCCAAGACTTCCCCTTTATCGAAGCCTTTATTTAAATATGTCTCAAACATGAAAAAGAGATCAAAAACAACCACAGTAAAGATCATCTTGCATCAATTGAAGAAGTACTTCCACAAGTTTGGCTAGGCCGACAGCACAATCCTATAGTATACCCATCAATGACATATTTAAAACATATGCCATCAAACTTTTGTCGTCAGAAAACCACAATAAAAAATACATTACTGAAATAAAATATTTAATAAGACAGTAAGCAAAGATGCCACAGTAGTTCATTAAGATAACAGACCCGTTAATAGAAATATAAAACAAAATAAATATTATAACCATCTTAAAAAAAAAAGAAACTGAAAATGACAGCAGACTCAAATACAGTAGAAGAAAGTCACATTAGGAATCTCATCAGGAACGGTCGATCTTTATCAAGAAGCCTAGTAAAATAACTTTAGTCGGAAGAAACCCTGGCAAGATACCAGCAAGACTAGATGAAAGACAACTGCGGAGCCACAGAAGTCTGAGCTTGTTTACTGTATACTTTTTCCCATAAGCCACAACAATGGCATATTACAGACTGAACATTCGACTTGGAGTTGGAAGAGCCAAAGTTCTGTCAGAAAATGGTCACAATCAGAGAACCCTCTGCGGAGGCGAAATCCAAAGAAGCAGCTCTATCAATATATCACCAGTCCGACTGTAGGTGGATACAAAGTGATGGATATGGAGACTTTCTGACTTTTGGTAGTTGGCGAGGACACTAGATGTTGGATATATTTTTTTACTACTGTAATGGTTTATTACACGTAGTGTAAAACTGGATATGGACATTTTGATTTCATGGTTGTGTTCTGTCAGTCGTTCAACTACGTGCAAAACAGCACATGAATGGCATCTGTGTGCTGTCCATGGACCCATAGGGGGAGAATTATTAATCAACTATGTAGGGCTGAGTGATTAAAACCTCGATTAATTGAACATTTTATATCCAGTACAATTAATGAAAGATTTTCTAACACTTCTGCAGTTAAACGCCACGAAGAGACTTCTGTCCCTTTGTTCTCCGGATTGGCAAGGGTCTTCAGAAGTCAGACGCCTACTAATCCTTATTTTATGGCCCATCCCTATAAATCATCAACTCTATCACGCTCAATCCTAATTTTAATGGGACACAGCCTTCTCCTCTAATAGCAAAGTAATTTCCGAAGACCAACATGTACAGGGGCTTTTTTTTTTGTTTATATTCTTAAGAAAGAACATTCTGTGTAAAGAAAAAAAAAGAAAGCGACCACATTTTCACAGTACACTGCTCTACAAACCTGTAATTGACATTTTTCTGGATTCGTTTATGTTACCTATTTTCATCCAACCAGAAAACAGCAGCAGTGTGGTCGAAAAAAACAAAATGCATGCCCTATTGCCGAATAATATGGAGGTATCGTGTTGTTCCTGGCACTCTCATCCTCTTTGTAGGTGGGAATGAAAATACAAGTCTCTTTTACAGTATTCTGCCACAAGCAGAAGTCGCTCTCCATTTGGGTTGGGTCTATGTTCTTATTGTTAGATTATTTTCTGTTCTTGACATTGCTTGTGCGTACAGGAAAAAAAAGTCGATGCAGACAATCTATGACGAAAAAGTGGAGCACTTTCAGTTAAAACGGCGACCCCATTTTATAACATTATGACAGCTCAGTAACGCTAGATCGATATGACCAATGGTGGGGTCTGACCCCGGTTGATCAGAACAAATTAAAACAACATCGTTCTGACTGTATTGTAGTTCTGGGTATTCGGGATTGGTGCAGGCCATCACTACAGTGGGAATACCCTTTATATACTGAAGTCACTTTATAGATGTTCATGCTATTCCCAATACTATTATTTCTCATACCGACCACATCCAGGAGAAAAAGCCTGCAGCGTTTCAGCTGGAAAACTGTATAACATGCTGCAAACTTCAATAGTCAGTGTTGTTTTAACAAGCTTTTCATAGATGAATAGGACGGACAATTGTAATAAATTATGTAATATAGCCTATGTAAGCGGCCATTTTCTTGTGGCCCGCGGGCATGTGCAGTTTTACCCAGTACCGGAAAAAGACACGAAGAGAGGCCATTCCAGACGAAGATGGATGTGGCGCTGGGGCCCGCCCCCAGTACTGCAAGAGAACTCATTTGCATACTGACGAAAACCGTGATTTCTACCAAACGGCAGTGCAGAGAAGACCTCTAAAGGTAGGAGAAGAATAGCCTTTCTTAAGGCTATTCTGACATGGTAGGTAGAAAAAATGCAATTTTAATGATAGGATCCCTTTAAACATATTTCTCAAAAGACAGTTCTGCAAATGTTCCAAATATCTCAATGGGGTTTGCAGGTATCCATGCACATGCTCATGTAAACTTACCATAAACTTTTTGTTACTGGATATATAAAACTGGTAACACCGCACCTTAGAAGTCTCTGGAGTCACTGTACCTCTATAGGTGTATGAAGGGATAAAGCTTTTTCTCATCAATTTAAAATGAATCTTACAAAGAAAATACTAAATTTCACTACGTTATATCATGGAAGCATTCACCCTTGAAACCATTGCTTTAAGGCTAAAGCCATACACACTGCGTTCTTTTCCGCAGCAATTTCTACAGAAAGTCCTCCAATTTTTCCTCTGCGGACTTTCTGCCTCTCTCATACCTACACGGAAACAGTCAGAGTTTTGGTAGGTTTAAAGGGATCCTATCATTCAAACTCATTTTTTTCTCACTAACACGTCAGAATAGCCTTAGGAAAAGCTATACTTCTCCTACCTTTCGATGTTTTATCCGCGCCGCCGTTCACTTGAAATCTCGATTTTTGCTGGTATGCAAATGAGTTCTCTCTCAGCACTCGCAGCTCAAGCAGCACTGGGTGGATCCCCAACGCTGCAAGAGAACTCTCTATGGAGTACAGAGCGTATTGCGCCTGCTCGCGTAAGTGGCCACAAAAAATGGCTGCCGGCAAGTGCATTCGGGTTCTGGCAGAGCTGACTTGCGCATGCATTGAATTTTGACCCCCCACGCGCCGGAGGAAGACGAAAGAAGAGGCCATTGCTGAAGAAGATGGAGGCGACGCTGGTGAGAGTTCTCTTGCAGCATTGGGGACGCACCCAGTGCTGTTTGGGCGCTGGGACCCGACCCCGGTGCTGCAAGAGAGCTCATTTTCATACCGATAAAAACCGGGATTTCAAGCGAATGGCGGCGCGGATAAGACATCGAAAGGTAGGAGAAGAATAGCCTTTCTTAAGGCTATTCCGAAGTGTTAATTTGAAAAAAATGCGTTTGAATGATAATTGATACCCTGCAATTTACAAAAACACATTTTATGCAATGTGTGCATGAGATTTGCCAGAATCACATTCACTTTGCAAGCACTGTAAAATGCCATGTTTTTGCTGCAGAAAAAAAAGCTGCGTTTTGGCAAAATGGGGCCCCTGGCCTAAAGGGGTTTTCCAGCCCTAAACTGACTTTTGATACTGATGAACTATCCACAGAATCTGTGGGGTCTGACAGCCAGGCCACACAGAGAGAAAATGGTGCAGGAGCCTCTGGAAACAGTCAGTGAACAGGAAGCATGTACAGGATCGCTCGTGTACAATAGGAGCAGCTCATCTGTCCTATAGCAGTACTTCCAGGGAACTGCAGAGCTTCTCCTATTACTTGAATATGAACGAGTTTGCATACAATGCCAAAACCTGCAGCCTGCTGCAACTGCTGATCTGTGTAGGTCCCCCAAACACCTACGCAGATCAGTATGAAAAAATTATTTGGGGTCGCAAAACCTCTTTATGAGAAAAATATAGTGCTACATGTCAGTAGCACACAAGGATGCATACTAAAATACAGAACTGCAGGGACTCAGCGATCCATCATTAAGGTCCACGAGGTCTTCATCTCCCCCAAAACACCATGGATGCAGCTGCTTGACTATAGCAACCCACTTTATGAAGCTTCAGATACACTGTTCTAGTGTTGATGTCACTTCCGCAGTCAGTATGGCACGCTGTAGAGAGTGATAAAACAAATAATATTTTACAAGATCCCCTTGGTATTTGGCAGCCCTGTTGTGACTTTGCAAGGGCTTCCAGTTTGTGACTGAGCTGCTGTCACTCCTCGATGACTTCCCTCCACAATAATAGCGGCTAGGGTTGAGCAGGCAGATCTAGTAAATCAGAAGGTGCCATTCTATTACAGTATCATGACTAAATTCCCAAAGCCTAGCAGTATAATTCATACTTTTCATTTTATACACCCGTTTGGAACGAGTGTGACTGAAATACCCAAATGCAATTAGGTGGGGTGTCCACAAAAACCCATATTCTAGCTCTAGATCTCACACTGGTGCAAACAATAAGGGCCCTAGCATTCATACCATGATCTATCAGATTGCCTAGGTGGCTTGGTTACTGCTGTGAGCACCATTTTAGAAGGATAACTTTCCCATTTTCATATGGGAGGCCTTCCTTCACACTTTTCCTAGATGGTACTCCACTAGGCCCTGCCTACTTGTACATTTCCAACGATACACAAGAGTCTCTTTCTTCTCCAAACCTTTCCTCCCTTTCGATTCTTCCCATTTTCTCCCCACCCCTGCTTGCTGGGCGTGGGCTTTCATGGCAACACGCTATTGTTAAAATTGTGTAAAATATTTTAATAAATATAAATTGGGAGAAAAAAAAAACCTGTCATCTGGCAAAAAGAACTTTTATTAAAAAATAAATAAATAAATGGATTATTAAAGAGGACCTTTCACCACTTTTGGGCACATGCAGTGTTATATACTGCTGGAAAGCTGACAGTGTGCTGAATTCAGCGCACTGTCGGCTTTCCCGATCTGTGCCCGGTGTGAAGAGCTTACGGTCCGGTACCGTAGTGCTCTATAGTCAGAAGGGCGTTTCTGACCATTAGCCAGAGACGTCCTTCTGCCTCGCGGCGCCAATCGCGCTGTACTGTGAGAGCGGGGAGGAACTCCCCCCTCCCGCTCCTGATAATGCTCGTCTATGGACGAGCTGTGTGAGTAGAGGGAAGGGGAGTTCCTCCCGGCTCCACAGCACAGCGTGATAGGCGCCACGAGGCAGAAGGACGTCTCTGGCTAATGGTCAGAAACGACCTTCTGACCATAGAGCACTACGGTACCGGCACCGTAAGCTCTTTACACCGGGCACAGATCGGGAAAGCCGACAGTGCGCTGAATTCAGCGCACTGTCAGCTTTCCAGCAGTATATAACACTGCATGTGCCCAAAAGTGGTGAAAGGTCCTCTTTAAATAACATTTGAAGAAGAAATGTCTCATAATCCAGTCCTTGACAGGCCCAGCTGATAACGTAAAGAGATTCTACCATTAAAACACTTTTTTTCTGGCTAACACGTCGGAATAGCCTTAAGAAAGGCTATTCTTCTCCTACCTTTAGATGTCTTCTCCGCGCCGCCGTTCGGTATATAATCTGGTTTTCGTCAGGATGCAAATGAGTTTTCTCGCAGCACTGGGGGCGGGCCCCAGCACTCAAACAGCACTGGGAGCGTCCCCAATGCTGCGAGAGAACTCTACATTGACGCCTCCATCTTCTTTAGGAACGTCCTCTTCATGCGTCTTCTTCCGGCGCAGGCGGTCAAACTTCTAGGCCTCAGGTAGAGCTGACTGCGCATGTCCACAGGCCACAAGAAAAGTTGGCTCTTCCCGAGGCCTACAAGTTTGAGCACCTGCGCCGGAAGAAGATACGTGAAGTGGATGTTCCTGAAGAAGATGAAGGCAGCACTGGAGAGTTCTCTCGTAGCATTGGAGATGCCCCCAGTGCTGTTTGAGCGCTGGGGACTGCCCCCAGTGCTGTGAAAGAACTCATTTCTATACCGACGAACACTGGGATTTCTACAGAACAGCGGCGCGAAGAAGACATCTAAAAGTAGGAGAAGAATAGTCTTTCTTAAGGCTATTCCTATATGTCAACCAGAAAAAAGTGTTTTAATGATAGAATCCCTTTAATAGCAACATCCTCTACACATCTTTTTTGAGCCCTCTGATTGGCTGTGATATACCGATGATTCTTATCTGCCATAAATTTCTGAATTTCCATATGTTTATTTTTACTAACTCCCATTTTACTTTCTGTAGGGTATGGAAAGGTTGCTGATTTTTTAATAGACTTGGAGAAAAAGCCCTCTTTTCATCGTATGTGCCGATGAATTATTACCAGTTGGACTCATGTACAGAAGCTCTCTGACACAGTTTACCCAACAGTATTACAGTAGGAATAATATTGTTTCTCTCTCCTCTGCTCCCACATCACAAGCTGACCTGCTGTGCACTGGCCATGAAAAAAAAAGTGTCCGACCCCTCCTCTCCCAAGGTGACTTCATGTGAGCGTTTTACCCAACTGTGCTTGCAAATTGCACTTGGATCATAGTAGAAAAAAAAAGAAAGAGAATAAAGGATGGCATTTTTAATACAAGATTACAGGATATGAATTATAAATGGCATGCTTTTCATATGATTAGAGGAAGGCTTGTACATGCCGGGGTCCACATGCTGTGAATGCACACACAGCGCCCGTAACACCTACATTTAATGCTATATTGTGGTTTCCAGCTGGATGTGAGTTTTGCTCATTTAACATTTTCCATGTTTTAAATAAGAAAAAAAAAATTAACTCATCCAGATTTATCTCTATTCAATAGTTCTTGCATCTCATAGGATTTATACAGCACCGAATGGGAACTGTCGGATTATCAAACACTCACTGGTTAGTGCATAGGACCTCCAGACTCAAAATAACACTTTAACACAAAATCTGTCGCTATCCCTTTGTTGGCATCAGATCTTCATTCCATATTATACGGCAGTTCTGTGCCGGATTATCCAACTTTCAGGATTATTTATATCGGATTAAAGGAATTCCACTGTCAGTTTCACAGACTCATACAACAATATGATATACTGTATGTTATAATATAGAAACAAACAAATGAAATTTGTCTCCCCATCGCTCCCCACCCATATTCTGTATTTATATATTAACCCTTACAAGTCAACACTAAATATTTGGTTTATACAACTAATAAGTTACCATTTGGAGGCACATATACTTTTGCGCATAATTTTTATTGACTTTTTTTTTTATTTGACTTACAATAAGAGTACACGTGTAGCAAGTCATGGTTTGACATTTATGGGAATTTAAATATGCGGGAGTTATGCCAATGTGTGTTTCTATTAAAACAAAATGTATTTTTTCGTCTAATTTTGTATCCACTTTTTTTTTTTTTTAAATCATACTCAAATAATATATTAAAATAAAATACTCCTACTACTATTAACCCCTTCCCGCCGATGGCATTTTTTGATTTTCGTTTTTCGTTTTTGACTCCCCTCCTTCTAAACCCCATAACTTTTTTATTTCTCCGCTCCCAGAGTCATATGAGGTCTTAATTTTTGCGGGACAATTTTTTCTTCATGATGCCACCATTAATTATTCTGTATAATGTACTGGGAAGCAGGAAAAAAAATTCAGAATGGGGTGGATTTGAAGAAAAAATGCATTTCTGCGACTTTCTTACGGGCTTTGGTTTTACGGCGTTCACTGTGCAGCCAAAATGACATGTCCCCTGTATTCTGTGTTTCGGTACGGTTCCAGGGATACCAAATTTATATGGTTTTATTTACATTTTGACCACCTATCCAAAATCCAAAACGGTGTTAAAAAATTTTTTTTCTAAAAGTCGCCATATTCCAACGGCCGTAACTTTTTTATACATAGGTGTACGGGGATGCATAGGGCGTCTTTTTTTGCGGGGCCGGGTGTACTTTTTAGTTCTACCATTTTCGGGAAATGTTATTGCTTTGATCACTTTCATTCAAATTTTTAGCAGAATTAAAACAGTGAAAAAACGGCGGTTTGGCACTTTCGACTATTATTCCTGCTACGGCGTTTACCGAACAGGAAAAATATTTGTATAGATTTGTAGAGCGGGCGATTTCGGACGCGGGGATACCTAACATGTATATGTTTCACAGTTTTTAACTACTTTTATATCTGTTCTAGGGAAAGGGGGGTGATTTGAACTTTTAATACTTTTTATATTTTTTTATATTTTTTTTTACTTTTTTTTTTTTTTTTGCATTTATTAGACCCCCTAGGGGTGTTGAACCCCAGGGGGTCTGATCACTAATGCAATGCATTACAATGCTAATGCATTGCAATGCATTGCAAAAAAGCATCATCTCTTTTGCAGGCTGCATACACCAGCCTGCAAAAGAGAGAATTTGCAGACTGGCTGGGAGCCCTTAACAAGGCTCCCGGCTGTCATGGCAACGGGGGGTCGGCCCTGGAGCATGCTCCAGGAGCCGGCGATCCCTGCCAAAATGGCGGCGCCCATGCGCCGCCGGGAAGATGGCGCCTCCGGCGCCTTTGATAGCAGCGCCGGAGGGGTTAATGCCTCCGATCGGTCCGGGGACCGATGGGAGGCATTAGAGCCGGTTGTCTACTGCTTAAAGCAGTAGACACCCGGCGGCTATGACGGCCGCCCGGCTCCCGGGCGGTCGCCATAGTTACAGACCCGACACGCGCCGTACTATTACGGCGCATGTCGGGAAGGGGTTAATTATTATTACTACTATTATTATTACTACTGATAATAATAAAAATAATTAATAATAAATATTATTATTATTATTATTATTATTATTATTAAACTCATGGTGGGACTTTCACTTAGCATTATACTGGCGTACTTATGTACAATAATATATGTGCATACAACTTGTATGTCTTAACACACTTTTTACTATAGAAGTCCTGGGAAGTTTTACCTGGTGTCGGCCATCTGTACAGGCTTTCATTGTGCCATTGTCAGGATTAACCACAACACCACTACATACTTAAGCACAGTGACAACACAACTACTTGATGCTCTTGATGTACTAAATAATACATCAAGGTAAAGAAAGGTTAAAAAACAAAATTCTGTACACGCCATATACCCAGTGACAGATCCCACATACTGTACCACTTAAAGGGGTATTCCCATGTATATAATCATATCTATATTTGTAGATAATTAAAAGTTAAACACTTTTGCAAATATAAGTAATTAAAAATTCTGCAAGGTTTTAAAGATTTTCTCTAACTTTCTTAGTTATTTTGACTGGTTGACAATGGTTATAACCACTAATGCAGAAACTTTCTATGGTCTGGGACTTGTCAGGAACCCCGCTATGATTTGTATTGTAGCTGGGTTTATCAGGCGGGGACACTACATGTATCAGAAGATATCCCGGCCACAATAAAGAAATCGTACCTGATTTTCTGACCTTAGAAAGTTTCTGCATTCATGGTCGTATCCAAAGGCAAATGATCAAGACAACAGACTATGACCACAAGATATTTAGAGAAAATCTTTAAAACTCTGCAAAATATTTCATTACTTATAATTGCAAAAATGTTTAACTTTTAACTACTGTATATACTCGAGTATAAGCTGAATTTTTCAGCACAGTTTTTGTGCTGAAAAAGTCCCCCTCAGCTTATACTTGAGTCAAGCATTTTTTTTTTTTTTTTTGTCTATGACCAGCCGCAATTGTAATGTATAGAATCTCCCATAGAATAGTGAAAAAAAAGAAGCTTTAACCCCTTCCCGACATGCGCCGTAATAGTACTATGTAACTATTAGGGTGCATTCACACTGAGTAAACGCTAGCTTATTCTGTAGAGTAAAATTCCACTTGTAAATTTTGCTATCCCATTGACTTCAATGACATTTTACAGGCGTATTTTTACAGGCGTATTTTTTACAGGCGTATTTTTTACAGGCGTATTTTTACACTTGTAAAAAAATATCATTGAAGTCAATGGGATAGCAAAATTTACAAGTGTAATTTTACTCTACAAAATAAGCTAGCGTTTACTCAGTGTGAATGCACCCTTAGAGATGAGCGAACAGTGTTCTATCGAACTCATGTTCGATCGGATATTAGGCTGTTCGGCATGTTCGAATCGAATCGAACACCGCGTGGTAAAGTGCGCCATTACTCGATTCCCCTCCCACCTTCCCTGGCGCCTTTTTTGCTCCAATAACAGCGCAGGGTAGGTGGGACAGGAACTACGACACCGGTGACGTTGAAAAAAGTAGGCAAAACCCATTGGCTGCCGAAAACATGTGACCTCTAATTTAAAAGAACAGCGCCGCCCAGCTTCGCGTCATTCTGAGCTTGCAATTCACCGAGGACGGAGGTTTCCGTCCAGCTAGCTAGGGCTTAGATTCTGGGTAGGCAGGGACAGGCTAGGATAGGAAGGAGAAGACAACCAACAGCTCTTGTAAGAGCTAAATTCCAGGGAGAAGCTTGTCAGTGTAACGTGGCACTGACGGGCTCAATCGCCGCAACCCAGCTTTCCCAGGATCCTGAATGGAATACACTGTCAGTGTATTCCCGTATACCCGATATATACCCCCGATACCCGTTCCAACGGTGTGCCCCCCCACCTTCACCCCAGAAATACCCTGCAAGTCCCCTAGCAATAGAATTGGGGCTATATACACCCACTATTTTTGCTACTGCCATATAGTGCCATTGTCTCACTGGGAATTCAAAGAATATATTGGGCTTACATATAACTTCAATTCCAGGGAGAAGCTTGTCAGTGTAACGTGGCACTGACGGGCTCAATCGCCGCAACCCAGCTTTCCCAGGATCCTGAATGGAACACACTGACAGTGTATTCCCGTATACCCCATATATACACCCCAAATCCCCGTTCCAACGGTGTGCCCCCCCACCTTCACCTCAGAAATACCCTGCAAGTCCCCCAGCAATAGAATTGGGGCTATATACACCCACTATTTTTGCTACTGCCATATAGTGCCATTGTCTCACTGGGAATTCAAAGAATATATTGGGCTTACATATAACTTCAATTCCAGGGAGAAGCTTGTCAGTGTAACGTGGCACTGACGGGCTCAATCGCCGCAACCCAGCTTTCCCAGGATCCTGAATGGAACACACTGACAGTGTATTCCCGTATACCCCATATATACACCCCAAATCCCCGTTCCAACGGTGTGCCCCCCACCTTCACCTCAGAAATACCCTGCAAGTCCCCTAGCAATAGAATTGGAGCTATATACACCCACAATTTTTGCTACTGGTATACAGTGCCATTGTCTCACTGGGAATTCAAAGAATATATGGGGGTTATGTGCACCCACAATTTTTAATACTGCTATACAGTGCCATTGTCTGACTGGGAATTCAAAGAATATATGGGGGTTATGTGCACCCACAATTTTTAATACTGGTATATAGTGCCATTGTCTGACTGGGAATTCAAAGAATATATGGGGGTTACGTGCACCCACAATTTTTAATACTGGTATACAGTGCCATTGTCTGACTGGGAATTCAAAGAATATATGGGGGTTATGTGCACCCACAATTTTTAATACTGGTATACAGTGCCATTGTCTGACTGGGAATTCAAAGAATATATGGGGGTTACGTGCACCCACAATTTTTAATACTGCTATACAGTGCCATTGTCTGACTGGGAATTCAAAGAATATATGGGGGTTATGTGCACCCACAATTTTTAATACTGGTATACAGTGCCATTGTCTGACTGGGAATTCAAAGAATATATGGGGGTTATGTGCACCCACAATTTTTACTACTGGTATACAGTGCCATTGTCTGACTGGGAATTCAAAGAATATATGGGGGTTACGTGCACCCACAATTTTTACTACTGGTATACAGTGCCATTGTCTGACTGGGAATTCAAAGAATATATGGGGGTTATGTGCACCCACAATTTTTAATACTGGTATACAGTGCCATTGTCTGACTGGGAATTCAAAGAATATATGGGGGTTACGTGCACCCACAATTTTTAATACTGGTATACAGTGCCATTGTCTGACTGGGAATTCAAAGAATATATGGGGGTTATGTGCACCCACAATTTTTAATACTGCTATACAGTGCCATTGTCTGACTGGGAATTCAAAGAATATATGGGGGTTACGTGCACCCACAATTTTTAATACTGGTATACAGTGCCATTGTCTGACTGGGAATTCAAAGAATATATGGGGGTTATGTGCACCCACAATTTTTAATACTGGTATATAGTGCCATTGTCTGACTGGGAATTCAAAGAATATATGGGGGTTACGTGCACCCACAATTTTTAATACTGGTATACAGTGCCATTGTCTGACTGGGAATTCAAAGAATATATGGGGGTTACGTGCACCCACAATTTTTAATACTGCTATACAGTTCCTTTGTCTCACTGGGAATTCAAAGAATATATGGGGGTTATGTGCACCCACAATTTTTAATACTGGTATATAGTGCCATTGTCTGACTGGGAATTCAAAGAATATATGGGGGTTACGTGCACCCACAATTTTTAATACTGCTATACAGTGCCATTGTCTGACTGGGAATTCAAAGAATATATGGGGGTTATGTGCACCCACAATTTTTAATACTGGTATATAGTGCCATTGTCTGACTGGGAATTCAAAGAATATATGGGGGTTACGTGCACCCACAATTTTTAATACTGCTATACAGTGCCATTGTCTGACTGGGAATTCAAAGAATATATGGGGGTTATGTGCACCCACAATTTTTAATACTGGTATACAGTGCCATTGTCTGACTGGGAATTCAAAGAATATATGGGGGTTATGTGCACCCACAATTTTTAATACTGGTATATAGTGCCATTGTCTGACTGGGAATTCAAAGAATATATGGGGGTTACGTGCACCCACAATTTTTAATACTGCTATACAGTGCCATTGTCTGACTGGGAATTCAAAGAATATATGGGGGTTATGTGCACCCACAATTTTTAATACTGGTATATAGTGCCATTGTCTGACTGGGAATTCAAAGAATATATGGGGGTTACGTGCACCCACAATTTTTAATACTGCTATACAGTGCCATTGTCTGACTGGGAATTCAAAGAATATATGGGGGTTACGTGCACCCACAATTTTTAATACTGGTATACAGTGCCATTGTCTGACTGGGAATTCAAAGAATATATGGGGGTTATGTGCACCCACAATTTTTAATACTGGTATATAGTGCCATTGTCTGACTGGGAATTCAAAGAATATATGGGGGTTACGTGCACCCACAATTTTTAATACTACTATACAGTGCCATTGTCTGACTGGGAATTCAAAGAATATATGGGGGTTATGTGCACCCACAATTTTTAATACTGGTATACAGTGCCATTGTCTGACTGGGAATTCAAAGAATATATGGGGGTTACGTGCACCCACAATTTTTAATACTGGTATACAGTGCCATTGTCTGACTGGGAATTCAAAGAATATATGGGGGTTATGTGCACCCACAATTTTTACTACTGGTATACAGTGCCATTGTCTGACTGGGAATTCAAAGAATATATGGGGGTTACGTGCACCCACAATTTTTAATACTGGTATACAGTGCCATTGTCTGACTGGGAATTCAAAGAATATATGGGGGTTATGTGCACCCACAATTTTTAATACTGGTATATAGTGCCATTGTCTGACTGGGAATTCAAAGAATATATGGGGGTTACGTGCACCCACAATTTTTAATACTGCTATACAGTGCCATTGTCTGACTGGGAATTCAAAGAATATATGGGGGTTACGTGCACCCACAATTTTTAATACTGGTATACAGTGCCATTGTCTGACTGGGAATTCAAAGAATATATGGGGGTTATGTGCACCCACAATTTTTAATACTGGTATATAGTGCCATTGTCTGACTGGGAATTCAAAGAATATATGGGGGTTACGTGCACCCACAATTTTTAATACTGCTATACAGTGCCATTGTCTGACTGGGAATTCAAAGAATATATGGGGGTTATGTGCACCCACAATTTTTAATACTGGTATACAGTGCCATTGTCTGACTGGGAATTCAAAGAATATATGGGGGTTATGTGCACCCACAATTTTTACTACTGGTATACAGTGCCATTGTCTGACTGGGAATTCAAAGAATATATGGGGGTTACGTGCACCCACAATTTTTAATACTGGTATACAGTGCCATTGTCTGACTGGGAATTCAAAGAATATATGGGGGTTATGTGCACCCACAATTTTTAATACTGGTATACAGTGCCATTGTCTGACTGGGAATTCAAAGAATATATGGGGGTTATGTGCACCCACAATTTTTAATACTGGTATATAGTGCCATTGTCTGACTGGGAATTCAAAGAATATATGGGGGTTACGTGCACCCACAATTTTTAATACTGCTATACAGTGCCATTGTCTGACTGGGAATTCAAAGAATATATGGGGGTTATGTGCACCCACAATTTTTAATACTGGTATACAGTGCCATTGTCTGACTGGGAATTCAAAGAATATATGGGGGTTACGTGCACCCACAATTTTTAATACTGCTATACAGTGCCATTGTCTGACTGGGAATTCAAAGAATATATGGGGGTTATGTGCACCCACAATTTTTAATACTGGTATACAGTGCCATTGTCTCACTGGGAATTCCACAAATAATTTGGGGATTCATTCACCCTACATCTCAGGCTCTTGCCATATTCACCCAGGTTGTCAGTGCTGCACCAGCTCGTTCCCAGACAGCTCGGCCCGAAAAACGCGTTACCTATATAGAGGATTTGGACAATGAAGACAACATGTTCTAAATCTAATGTCTGCACCTTCTCCAGAATTAAAATAAAGGCAGCGTTTAACTTTCAAATAGCACTGCACAAAGGAAGAGCTTATCAGCTTGTCTCATGACATGCTACTGAAAAGTTTCATTTGTGTATCTTAATGTAAATATAGTTGTATAAGCTTTTTGGGTTTTAGGCACTGCCAAGTTATTTATTACCACCCACTCCCTTATAATGATGATGACGCCAAAGTCACTGTGGGTGTTCAGAGCTCACAGCTTTGGGTGACATTTGTCTTGCTCTCTGTCGGTACCAGCTGTCTTTTTGGATACCGTAAAGTTATGTTGACTTTATTAACAGCTATAGAAGCTTTAGCCAGGTTGTGACGGTGTGTAACCCTAACAACACTAAGTGGGATACACATTAATAGTCAGTCTATGTACGCTAAACGTATCACTGAAGTAATTTTTTTTCCCTCTCCCCTAATATAAGAAAGGAACAGACATTAGACCTAGACCGGGGTTCGAGGCTTGAAAAAATCCAGTATTATTTGTTCTTCATGATGTGAAATATGTGTTGAAAAGCAACCCAAGATGAAGTCAGCCATGTGTGCCAGTGTGTTACTTGGCATGCCTTTGCTGGCCCCAACTGTAAGGGTCACTCTCCATTTCCTCCATTTTCTACTCCCCTTCACACCATTTGTGGTGAAGCAATGGGATGCACTGAAGTGCACCCTCTAGCCTCGTGTGGGATAGGGACATCAGATGCCACTCCAACCCCCTCGTCTTCCTCCGCCAGCCAACGGTGCGAAGATGAGAGGAGTGTGCTCTGAATGTTTTCTGCCTAGCAGAGGCTAGTTCTCACTTACGAAAATGGCCCCACTTTGACCTGTATATCAGGCACAATGGTGTAGGTTTCAAAGAAACATGGCACCAACAAGTTGGAAAACGTGGGCCATGCGTGGACCGTGTTTGAGTCTGGCAAGCTCCAGATCTGCTACCAGGTTCCAGCCATTATCACAGGCGCAAAAATGCCAGGCCCCAGGTGTAGCAGGGAAAAAAAAATGCCATCTCAGCCAGGATGGCATCCCTGACCTCGGAGGCACTGTGCTGTCTGTCCCCCAAGCTGATCAGTTTCAGCACGGCCTACTGACATCTCCCCATGCCAGTGTTACAGTGTTTTCCGCTAGTAGCTGGGGTGGAGGTTGCAGCTTCGTAGGGTTTCAGTCTACTCCTGCCATGGCCTGGGAGAGGAGATAGGCCACCCCAGTTTGCACCCGGGGAACAGACTCCACCACATTCACCCTGCCTGTCATTAAAGATAAGCACTGCAGCATCCCTGACCACAGGCGCTTGTCCATGTGTCGGTGGTCAAGTGGACCTTGCAGCAAAGCGCAGAGCTCTGGGCCCGACTGATGTTATGGGACACATGCAGGCGCAAGGCAGAGACAGCACACCAAGAGAAGTAGTAACGGCTAGGCCCAGCATAGGGAGGTGCCCCAGCTGCCATCTGCTGACGGAAGGCCTGGGTCTCCAGAAGCATAAACAAACACCAACATCTCCAGGGCCAGCAGTTTATCGATGAGGCTGTTACAGGCTTGGGCATGGGGGTGGGTTGTATTGTACTTCTGCCTGCAATGAAAAGCTTGGGAAATGTGGAGTGGCTGGGAAGAGGCGCATGATGGTGCAGGCCAAAAGGGCGCATGAGGGTGAACTCCCCAATGTGTCAGAGATAGGTGTGTAGGTGTCCTTGCATCATATACTTGCACCATATTTGGCTTTGGAAGTTAATTTTGTGCCAAAAAGTGGTTAAGACAGCGATCCCTCAGCTACTCCCGTTACACTGTCTATTGAAGTTACCATCTGTGGAAGTGGACCACCATTTCTAAGATCCCAAAGGAAGCAGGCAAGAGATGTGCAGTTCAGAAAAAAAGATGAGAAAATAAGTTTAGGCTGTAGAGCACAGAGGGATCGGAGAGGACAGAGCTGGTGTCGGCCAGGTATTCCCACAACATGCGCCTATACTTGTCCCTCCTGGTGACACTAGGCCCCTGAGTGGCAGTAATTTGTCCAGGGGGGCCATTAACGTGTTCCAGACCTAGGAATAAGTCTTCCAACAGGGTAGAGTTTTGCATGCCTTTGCTTCTACCCACTGTTTTTGCTGCTTAGCTTCCCTCCACATCTACTCTGCTTTCACCCCTAAACATCACCCCAGTTTATGCCTTTGCTTCTACCCAGGTTTTTTGTTGATTTAGCTTCCCTCTACATCTACACTGCTTTAGCCCCTAGACATCACCCCTGTCCATGTGGGGTCGGTGGCCTCGTCATCCACCAACTCCTCTTCCAATTGCGCACTGCCCCCTTACTGCAAACCACACATGACCACAGCTTGCCTTGATGGCAACTGTGTCTCATGATCCCCACTTAGGTCCAGACAAGTCGGTGGCGGGTCCAAAACCCCAAAATTGGAAGGAAATGGCAGATGCTGCAGTATTTCTAACACCTGTTCCTGGTGCTCGGGCCTGGTCTGTGTTGTACCCTGCACCCTGCTTAACGCATCTGCCATATCCGAAGTTGTGCTGAGCGCATGCTAATGTTTCGTGTCCAGTGCAATGGATGGGATGGGATTTCACATAAGTCTGCCACCCATGGCCACTCATGGTTGAGCAACTGAGGGAGTTGACTTTGACGAACCCGAGGGTTTTGGAGTTGGAACTACATCAAAGGTCTGTGCTGCTCACACACTCTGCTCAACACATGATATGTTTAGTGCCAGCAGTGTGGAGACGTCGCACAACAGCCGTTGTTCCAGCAGGTACAGGCGTTGTAGGAGTGCATAGAGGCTAGCAGCGGCAACTATACACTTTAAAAACTATCCGCACAAGCGCCACACTTTCACCAGTAGCTCAGGAACATTGGGGTACCTTTTTCAAAAGATTAGCAGCAATGAGTTAAAAACGTGGCCCAGGCATGGAATATGTTGCAGGCTGCCAAGCTACAGAGCCAATCCCAGGTTACGGCCATTATCACACATGACAACATGCCTGGGCCCAGGTGCAGTGGCAAAAACCACATTGCCGTCTCATCGAGGATGGCATGACTCACTTTGTAGGCAGTGTGCTGTCTGGCCCCCAAGCTGATGAGCTTCAGCACGGCCCGCTGACGTCTCCCCACACCAGTGTTGCAGCGTTTCCAGCTCGTAGCTGGGGTCAATTTAACAGCGGAGGAGGGTGGTGTTTCAGCCCTCCTCCCAGGAATGTTGTGTGGGGAGACAAGTCAGGCCACCACATTTTGCGACCCGGTCCACGCCTCAACTACATTCAACCACTGTGCCCAAATTGAAAGGTAGCGTCCCTGTCCGCATGCACTTGTCCATTCGTAACTGGTCACATGGAACTTTAGGGCTAAGCGCTGAATTTAGGGACCGCCTCATGTTTGGGGGAAAGTGCTGGTGTGGACGGCACAGTGCGGTGGCGCAGTAGACACTCTGCCCAAAAAGGGCAGAGTGTCCCCCAGCCGGGATTCCAACATCTCCTGGGCCAGATTTCTTGAGATGAGGCCGTTGAAGCCTTGGGCATGTGGGTGGGTTGCGCTGTACTTTAGCATGAAATGAAAGGCTTGGGAGATGGGGAGTTGCTGGGAAGAGGCGCATGATGGCGCGGGCAAAAGGAGAAATGGCAGGAAAAGGTGAGGATAAGGGTGAACTCCCAAAGTGTCAGAGGCAGATGTGGAGGTGTCCTGGCTCCTGGTCTGGACTGCAGCGCCAGCCCTGTCAACAGTGGAAGAGGCAGTGGCCGCCAGGCCAAACGACGATTATCCTGCGCTTGCTCTCACCCACTGAGCCCAGGGCTTGCCTTCCAAATGATGGCACCCGCAAGAGGTGGTGAGATTCCTCTCCGCAGATCTCCAAACCATCTTGGACTTGCAAATTGCACTAAATTTGTCATGTAACTGACATGTATATGATGAGTCTATCCATTGTCTGTTCATTTTGGTGAAAGTCAGCCTGTCAGCTGACAGACAGCTGTGCTTGTCAGTGATGATGTCACCGGCTGCTTGTACCCCCAGTTTTTGCTGCTTAGCTTGCCTCCACATCCACACTGCTTTTGCCCCTACACATCACCCCTATCCATGCCTGTGCCTCTAGCCATAAGTCTGCCACCCATGGAAACTCATGGTGCAGAAAGTGAGGGAGCTGACTCTGAGGAACCCTTGGGTTTTGTAGCTGGTACTCCATCAAAGGTCTCTGCTGCTCACACACCCTGCTGAACATACGGTATCTAGGGTTAGAGCGTGTGGTGACCTCGCACAACAGTAGGTGCTTCAGGCAGATGTAGGCCTTGCTGGAGTGTATTGCGGCTAGCTCCAGGTACTGTAGACTTGGGAAAGTGGGTGTCCAAGTGCCGCACTTTCACCCTTAGCTCAGCTAATTTGGGGTATGTTTTTAAAAATCATTGCACCACTACATTGAACATGTGGGCCAGGCATGGAACGTGTTGGAGGCTGGCAAGCTCCAGAGCCCTCCAACAAGCTAAAAAACCTGGCCCCAGGGGCAGCGGGGATAAACAAATTGCCATCTCATCCAGGATGGCATCCCTGACCTCAGAGGCAGTGTGCTGTCCGTCTCCCAAGCTGATGAGCTTCAGCCCAGCCTGCTGACGTCTCCCCACACCAGTGTTGCAGCGTTTTCAGCTCGTAGCTGGGGTAAATCTAACAGCGGAGGAGGAGGAGGGTGGTGTTTCAGCCCTCCTCCCAGGAATGTTTTGTGGGGAAACAAGTCAGGAAAATTCTTGAAACGGGAGAGTTTTGCATCTTTGCCCTTGCTGCCTATGGACATCCCTTTGCCTCTAGCCACCATTTTCCCTGCTTTGCTTGCCTCCACATCCACACTGCTTTTGCCCCTAGACATCACCCCAGTCCATGCCTTAGCTTGTACCCCCAGTTTTTCCTGCTTAGCTTGCCTCCACATCCACACTGCTTTTGCCCCTAGACATCACCCCAGTCCATGCCTTAGCTTGTACCCCCAGTTTTTCCTGCTTAGCTTGCCTCCACATCCACACTGCTTTTGCCCCTAGACATCACCCCAGTCCATGCCTTAGCTTGTACCCCCAGTTTTTCCTGCTTAGCTTGCCTCCACATCCACACTGCTTTTGCCCCTAGACATCACCCCAGTCCATGCCTTAGCTTGTACCCCCAGTTTTTCCTGCTTAGCTTGCCTCCACATCCACACTGCTTTTGCCCCTAGACATCACCCCAGTCCATGCCTTAGCTTGTATCCCCAGTTTTTCCTGCTTAGCTTGCCTCCACATCCACACTGCTTTTGCCCCTAGACATCACCCCAGTCCATGCCTTAGCTTGTACCCCCAGTTTTTCCTGCTTAGCTTGCCTCCACATCCACACTGCTTTTGCCCCTAGACATCATCCCTATCCATGCCTCTTCCCCTAGCCATAACTCTGCCACCCCTGGAAACTCATGGTGCAGAAACTTTGGTTGCTGACTTTGAGGAACCCTTGGGTTTTGTAGATGGAACTCCATCAAAGGTCTGTGCAGCTCACACACCCTGCTCAAGATATGGTATTGTAGGGTTTCAGCGTGTGTGAATGACGGACAACAGCCTGTGTTTGGACAGATGTAGGCCTTGCTAGAGTGTTTTTAGGCTAGCAGCGACTCCTGTGCACTTGCAAAAGTGGGCGCACAAGCGCCGCATTTTCAACAGTAGCTTCGGTACATTTGGGTATGTTTTTAAAAAACTTTGCACCACTAGGTTAGACGTGGGCCAAACATGGAACGTGTTGGAGGCTGGCAAGCTCCAGAGCCGCTACCAGGTTCCAGCCATTATCACAGGCGTAAAAATGCCAGGCCCCAGGTGTAGCAGGGAAAAAAAAATGCCATCTCAGCCAGGATGGCATCCCTGACCTCGGAGGCACTGTGCTGTCTGTCCCCCAAGCTGATGAGCTTCAGCACCGCCTGCTGACGTCTCCCCACACCAGTGTTTTAGCGTTTGCCGCTAGTAGCTGTGGTGGAGGTTGCAGCGTCGTAGGGTTTCAGTCTACTCCTGCCATGAATTTTGGCCTGGGAGAGGAGATAGGCCACCCCAGTTTGCACCCGAGGAACAGACTCCACCACATTCACCCTGCCTGTCATTAAAGATAAGCACTGCAGCATCCCTGACCACAGGCGCTTGTCCAAGTGTCGGTGGTCAAGTGGACCTTGCAGCAAAGCGCGGAACTAAGGGCCCACCTGATGTTGAGTGACACGTGCTGGTGCAAGGCGGGGACGCCACACCGGGAGAAGTTGAGACGGCTAGGGACGGCATAGTGAGGTGCCACAGTTGCCATCAGGTCCGGGAAGGCGGGAGTTTCAACAAGCCGGAACGCCAACCTCTCCTGGGCCAGCAGTTTAGCGATGTTGGCGTTCTAGGCTTGCGTGGGTGGGTGGTTAGCGGTGTATTTCTGCCGGCGCTCCAATGTCTGAGAGATGGTGGGTTGTTGTAAAGAAGCGCCTGATGGTGCCTTTGATGGTGCAGGAGAAGGAGATAAGACAGAAACAGGGGAGGATGAGGGAGAAGTCAACAAAGTGGCGGAGGCAGATGAAGTGATGTCCTGGCTCGTCCTCTGGAGTGCATCGCCAGCACTGTGAGCAGAGGCAGTGGCATGAACGGCGGGCGACGTTTGTCCTGCCGTTGCTGCCTGCCACTGATTCCATTGCTTGGATTCCAAATGACGGTGCATTGAAGTGGTGGACAGGTTGCTCTTCTCAGGGCCCCTACTCGATTTCGAGAGGCAAATTGTGTAGACGACACTATATCTGTCCTCGGCGCATTCCTTGAAAAAACTCTACACCTTCAAGAAACGTGCCCTCGATGGGGGAGTTTTTCTGGGCTGGGTACAAAAGGGAACATCTTCGGACATTCCGGGTCTGGCCTGGCTTCGGCAAAGCAGCTGACCTCTGCCTCTGGACATGTCTCTGCCTCTAGCTACCCTTTTTGGTGCTGCACCTGCCTCAACATCCACACTACTTTCCCAGCTTGACATCTGCCTTGTCCAGGTGGGGTCGGTGTCCTCGTCGTCCACCACCTCCTCTTCCAACTCCTGTCTCGCCTCCTCCTCCTGCACAATGCGCATGTCAACTGGCTGCCCTGACAGCAACTGCGTCTCATCGTCGTCGATGAGGGTGGGTTGCTGGTCATCCGCCACCAAATCGACCGGAGATGGAATGGAGGAGACTCTAGTGTTTGAGCATCTGGACACAGATACTCATCTGTTAGGTCCGTGGAATCGCGAAATGGAGGGGCAGGTTGCGGTACAGTCAAAGGAAGGGAGAACAGCTCTGGGGAGCAGGGACAGTTGGGGTTATTGTTCTGAGAAGATTGGGAATTTTGGGTGGAAGGAGGACAAGACTGTTGGGTAAGAGGAGGTAGAGGCTGACTGGCTGGTGGACAATGTGCTTTAAGCGTTATCCGACAGCCATTGCAAGACCTGTTCCTGGTTCTCGGGCCTACTAATCTTTGTACCATTCAGCCTAGTTAATGTGGAACTTTTGTGCAAAGCGCAGAACTTAGGGCCCGCCTGATGTTAAGGGACACACGCTGGTACAAGGCTCAACTCACCCTAAGTGCCAAAAACACTGCTGGTGCAAGGCTCTACTCATGCCAAGGGCCTCAATCTCTGCTGGTAGCTCAGCTTAAGGTCATGTAACTTTGTTTGGAAGGGCTCATGTTAAGGGCTAGAAAAGTGAATTTTGGAAGGTCTTACCACATCACACACACACACACACACACACACACACACACACACACACACACACACACTCAAAATGACAGTTAAGGGTGAGGGCTTTTGGAATTCCCATTGCCTATTCCATTTGTGGTTGTCATGGGGAACGTGATTTAAAGGGGTGGTTGTTACTGTTTGTTGAGCTTAAATTGGGGTTTGTGTCCATCCATTTGGGGAGTAAAGAAGGTTTCCAGGTATTTTCCCACTTTGATAGAGGTTTTTTTGAATGTGGAAAGTGTGTAGTTGTTAGGCAGTGATGTTGGGGTAATAGAGGGTCTTTGGTGTGTTAGATGCCCCCAGGCATGCTTCCCCTGCTGTCCCAGTGTCATTCCAGAGGTGTTGGCATCATTTCCTGGGGTGTCATAGTGGACTTGGTGACCCTCCAGACACGGATTTGGGTTTCCCCCTTAACGAGTATCTGTTCCCCATAGACTATAATGGGGTTCGAAACCCGTTCGAACACACGAACATTGAGCGGCTGTTCGAATCGAATTTCGAACCTCGAACATTTTAGTGTTCGCTCATCTCTAGTAACTATGCTTTAAGCAGTAGACAACCGGCTGAATATAGGGGATCTGCAGTGCTCCTATTAACCCCTTCCCGATAGAACAGGAGCACTGCAGATCCCCTATATTCAGTAGACCGGACACTGTCAGACCCAGAGATACCTAATGTGTATGTGTGTCACAGTCATTTTCTACTTTTGTATGTATTCTAGGGAAAGGCGTGATTTAGAACTTTTTTTCCCCCACTATTTTATGGGAGATTCTATACATTGATATTGCGGCTGGTCGTAGACCCCCCCCCCCCCCCCCCCTTAAAAAAAAAAAAAAGCCAAGGGGGGCTTTTCAGCACAAAAACTGTGCTGAAAAATTAGGGTTACACTCGAGTATATACGGTAAATGAATAAAAATAATAATACTATGCATATATATGTATGTATGTGTGTGTATATATATATATATATATATATATATATATATATATATACACACACAGTATATATATATATATATATATATATATATATATATATATATAATATAGTAGTTTGAGCACATGAATGAAGATGAGTATAGACCCTGCGTCCGAGTATGTAGGTTCGAGTTCACTGCCCTGGGTTCATATCTAGCTTGTATAGAGGCCAATAAACATCACTGAGCAATACAGTCATCAGGTGACCAGTCACATGACGATGACCAATGTCAATTAAAAGAAAGGAACATTGTAATACTGACTGAAACGATATAGTGCCACCATTTGGAGTCTCGTGTGAAGGAAAGGATCACACATTTCTCATATTTATTAGCAATTACATGTAGAATGAATATGTCTATTATTAAGGCTGATCGCAGATCATCTCCTAGTCAGACGCCTAAACAAAGACATCAGTAACTGCCTGACCTTCACAATATGATAACTGTTGACCAATTGTGATAAATCTCTGAAACGATGGACTGTTGTGTCAAAGAGTCAACAAAGAGCCAAGTCGATTATGACAAATGTGACTTTTATTTTTTTTTAGTTACTGATAAATATTCTAAAATGGACGATGACGAAGAAATGGTCTTTTGTTAGGTAAATAAATAAAAACAAGTGTAATGTGGATGAGCTCAGTATTCGGAGTAGACTACTGACATATACAGCATAGAGGACTCCTCTGAGAAACATCCGCTGCTGCTTTCTGTATTCTTCAGCATTGCCTACAGTCTACATAATAGGGCTGGTTTCAGATGTAGCTTCATTTACATGGACAGATAAATTGTCTATAACAAGTGTGAATAAGGAAGGCTGACATAATAGTTATACATACAGTACTGTGCAAAAGTTTTGGGCACGCGTAGGGAAAAAATGCAGTAATGTAAGAATGCTTTCATAAATAGAAGGGTTTATTTTTTTGTTGATAAAAAAAGAATAAAGTGAGTGAAGAAAAGAGAAATGTTAATTCCAGCAATATTTGGTGTGACCTTTGGAGGCGGAGTCCTGGAAGGGATGATACAGCCCCCACAGAGCCCTGATCTCAATATCATCCAGTCTGTCTGGGACGACATGAAGAAACACAAGGATTGGAGCAAGCCGACATCTACAGAAGATCTGTGCTTAGTTCTCCAAGATGGCGGGAAAATCTCCCTACTGAATTCCTTCAAAAACTGTCTGTAAGTACCGAGAAGAAATGATGGAAGGCAAAAGGCAAAGTCACACCAAATAGTGATGGAGTTTAGATTTCTCTTTTTTTCGTTCCGTCACTTTGTAAATTAACAACAAAAAAAAACCTTCTATTTCTGAAAACATTCCTACTATGCAGTAATTTTTCTATTGTTTTTACCAGCAGTTTATAATGGCAGGGCACAGTCGACCACCAACTCCTCCCCAGTCACTCCACAATCTAAGATTTTTTTTTTAATGTAGATTGTGAGCCCCATATAGGGATCACTATGTACATTTTTTTCTCCTATCAGTATGTCTTTGTAGAATGGGAAGAAATCCACGCAAACAAGGGAAGAACATACAAACTCCTTGCAGATGTTGTTCCTGGTGGGATTCGAACCCAGGACTCCAGCGCTGCAAGGCTACAGTGCAAACCACTGAGCCACCGTGTTGCCCTCACCACAATCTAAGATTTGAGCCGATAGATTATAGCGGGCAGTGGAATACTCATTCAGCCAACTCCCCATACACATGCATGCTACGTGTGTTCTCAATAAATAAAGGAGAAACAGAAGCTGCCAGAAACCCTTGGTCTTTTACAACTAGAAAAGCATCATACCTGTTGACACCCAGCTTTCCGTACAACTGGAGAATAGCCGGGACAACCCAACATACATTACATCTTATGGCTTGACCAATGGAAATGAGCCAATTGACAGACTGACTCCCATTTTAAAAAAGAGGCTGCCACAACAAGAGAAACCCTTTAGAAGGTTATTCCCATCTTAGCAACGTGGCTACATATCCCGGCCACCTGACTGGTTATGGAAACAGTCAACTGACATTGCGTTAGGTCAGAGTAGGCCAAACCGCTCTAGACCATGTCCGCCGCTCGTATGAATTTCTCTAGAAGTTACAGGAATGGCATAGAGCAGCATTGCTCGGATGTTTCAGTAAGCACCGGCCTAGTGTTTAGGATTAACCCTTTAAACAAATAAAAATCAGTCAAGATAAAACGTAAATTAATAATATTACTTCAATGACGACATTAGAGTTCTTTTGTGAAAGACTTGGGTGAAATATTCCTATTTTTGCATAGGGTCTCTGAAAATACAAGATGGCCCTACACCAAGGTATGCGGCACCACTTTGTTGGCCGGCTGACATTGGCTTGATTATGAAAAGCATGGTTCTGTTAGATTGAGAGGTAGTCCCATGCTAAGATGCCATTTCTGTGGTAATACTGTCTCATTAAATAAATACGTCTGTACATACCACCCAACTTGTCGACATGTTACGTTTGCCGCAGACAGATTCTTCCCTTTGGTGTTTTTTTTCCAGTTGCCTTTAATGCTAATGAATATGGATAAGTGTAAGAAAATAGAATCGTTTCCTCTTATCTACACTGTCTCCAGAAAATAACCTTCCTCGTGCCCACCTCACAGCATGTTGGTCAAACACTTGTAACCAGCAAAAGGAACATTGAAATGTTTGAAGGCTAGAAGTCAAAATACGAGGAATAAGAGGGTCAGTGTGTAATGGCTAAGAATGGGATAAAGCTTAATGGAAGAAAAATAATGTCCAAGAAACAGCAAAACGGTTTTCCTATAAATCATTCACAGCGGTAGTGACTTATATATGGGGGGGGGACATTATGCTACAATAAACGTACCCAATAGTGTTGAGCGAGTAGTATTCGACCGAATACCAACGCCGATATAGTAATGCGTGTAATCGTCCGAACACCAAGGGGTTAAACGCATTGAATATTCGTAGCGTTTAACGCCTTGGTGTTCGGCCGATTACACGCATTACTATGTCGGCGTTGGTATTCGGTCGAATACTACTCGCTCAACACTAGTACTCAAAGTAAACCCATATACCGACATACTACAAGTGGTTTCTTCTACATAGCAAATCTAAAACCCAATAATCTTATCTACAATTTACACTGTAATATTATAAAACATACATGAACCCTTTGGGTTGACAACCATATACATACAGCATAGTCATGGTTGTGGGGTCACGGACTGACTCCAACTTTTTCAAAAAGGATTCATGTATATTAAAGAGGTTGTGAAGGGAGAAATTATTCATTTCCTGGTCCCGGGATGTTTTTGATGGACCCAGGGGTTCTGATGATGTCTTGACCCCAGGTCATGTGATCGGAAGCAACATGTCCACTCCTACCCTGATTTACAAGTATTATTCTAACTACCTGTGCTATGGGGCTGGCTTCACTTCTAAGACATACTGATAGGGAATTTAGATTGTGAGGCCTAGTTTTGGCAGTGAGCGATTACAAAATCTGTAATATGGTGCAGTGTTGGCTCTAAATAAGAAGGGCCAGCTCTGTCCTGGGGAGCCCCCTGGGCCCAGTACAGGTGGTGGGTGACAGAAGGATACTGTACGTGGTGAGCTCCATGCTGGGGAATAACTCCCATCCCATGTATGAGACTGTGATAGCACTGGGCAGTACTGTCAGTGACCGACTGCTTCACCCCAAGTGTGAGAAGGAGCGCTATCGGAGACCCTACCCCCCGCTGCAGTTAGGCTGTACAGCCGACACCAAGCTAAGTGGAGACCATTCCATACAGAAAACTGAAAGATTCTTAAGTTGTAATATCCCTCCTATAGGGTTGAGCCGATCTTGAGATTCCACGATCATTTTTAAAATCCGATTTCCGATCATTTTCCAGCCGATCCCGATCGTGAAATTTGCTCGATCGCCGATCGGGATCCGATCTTTCCCGATCCTGATCGCTCAACCCTACCCTCCTACTATCTTCTTTACCTTTATCTTTTTATCTGTACCTACTGTCACTGCAAAGCCTCTACCTTGGAGCTTTTGTATGTGTATGCTGCTGTAACACACTGAATTTCCCCATTGTGATACTATTAAAGGATTATCTTATCTTAAATAAATGACTAAAAAGGTAAAATAAGACTTTTCATCACCTTCATGTAGCTCATCAGGCTAGTTACAATTACACTTATTAACATATGATTTCTGGGCAAAGCCCACCTTACTGACGTCACTCTCCTGCCCATAGTATCAACTTTTTATACCAATGTCTTGCATGTTATCGCCTGAAGAGGCCCCCACATTAATTCTAATCTCCCCATTATGGTATATAAAATAGATGTAACCAGATGGTAACTAAAAGTACTCAGTAAACTGACCGATCGATTATCATCCTGCCACCCAAGAAACCAGTTGTGACATGAAGTTACTGTACGTCTTGTTTTATTTTTTTATCAGAATTTTTGAAGAGATGCCACCAGCTATTGAAAACTCCTTACAAAGAAGAGTATCACTTTTCTCAAAAACTGAAATCTAAGCAGACTCCAGGCTCACTAAACCCACACACAAAACTTCAGACAAAAAAAAAAAGAGCAAATCACTTGTTATTAATAACATCAAGCAAATCACCCAAAAGTATGAATCATCAAGACAAATGGAGGGTAAGTCATGAAAAATACGCACTGAAATATATAATACCGTGAAATACCAAGCTCAGGCACGCTGCGGAGTTCTGCAAGCGACAAGAACAATCTCTCATTGCAGACGTTACAATGCAAAGGAATTGTCCGAATATTAGGGAGTACACAAAATCATCAAACTTTCTATCATTGATTACTTTCGCCAGTAAGTACTTATATTTGTCACAAATATACTGTATATACTCGAGTATAAGCCGACTTTTCCAGCACATTTTTCATGCTGAAAAATCTCTCCTCGGCTTATACACCAGTCAGGGTCCAAGGAGCACAGAAAACTGAAAGGACCTGGAAGGGGGAGGTCCTTTAGTGCTACTGCTCTGTGATTGGCTTGTCATGAGGTCACGTAACTGTGATGTCATCAAAGGTCCTGTAGCCACTGGTATGTAACATCCGCAGATAAGGTTGAGTGAAAATCCTCGTAGCTCCGCCCACACCAGAGTCCGATCACATGGTCATGACGTCATCAGAGGTCCTTTAGCACACTAGGATTTAGCATCTACCCTGCAGATGAGTGGCCAGGATTCATTGTGTCTTATGGAAGATGTCTGTTGTATGGAGGAGAGGAAGCTACAATAACGTGACACACACAGGGACCTTCCTTTAGTTACTCTGCCTAGTAATGTCAGGCATTTGGGGGGATTAATTTAGTTTCAGTAACTCCATGTGCCTCACATTAATAACAGTTAACCCCATCATGTCCCTCATATTAACCCCTGTGTGCCCCATATAAGGGTTACTAATATGTGAGACACATGAGGGTACTAATGAAGGACCTTAATTATGAATATACCTAATTATTACCACCATATGTCCCACATATCAGTAACTCTTATGTGAGGCACACAGGGGGTTAATGTGAGGGACATGATGGGGTTAACTACTATTACTATGATCCCCATGGAGTTACTAAGCTGCAATGCACATAACCAGACTTTTATCTGCAATGGTGGATTCCCCCACCTCACCCCCCTTGGGTTATACTCGAGTCAATAAGTTTTCCCAGTTTTTTGTGGTAAAATTAGGGGTCTCGGCTCATACTCGAGTATATACGGTAACACAATGATATTTTCTAAACTGCTGTGTTGGGTGTTCTATACCTTAGAAGCTCCAATATCCACAATTCTTTTTTACCCTCTTTTATATTATTATCCCTTTGAGAAAATCTTAAAATCAGAACGATAAAAAAAGAAAATATTTTACATCCCCATAAAAGACGTTGGTCTTCCTCTATATACGATAGATTCAAATACATTTAACTTTCACACGATTACTGTTGATGATATTGTCTATGGATAAACAAATCAAGTCTAAAAATAATAAAATAAGGCTTTTATAAAATAAAAACATAAAAAAAAGTAAAAAGAGGACTAAAAAGAAAATGCAAAAAAAATCCAATAAAGCACTACCAATAGTATCCTGATATAAAGCCAGACACCATCGTTGTTCACACATCAAAATTAATATAATTATCAAATAAAACAAAAAGAGTTTGTAAAAGTGGGTAAAGATCATTTAACAAAATGACCAGCACCCGCTCCGGATTAGGCCTGAAGAATGAGCCTAATCGGGAGGGAGCCTCACACCACAGACGCCGCGGCAAGATAAGACACCTCGCTTCTTTTTACCGCTACTAATTAGCGGAAAAAAGAAGCAAGCGGCTCCCATTGAAGTCAATGGGAGCCGTTTTTGGAGGCGGATTTTGAGGCACCAAAAAACTCCATGTGAACACAGCCTTACTGAACTATTGTGGATAAAGTAGAGATGTTATAGCATGGTGTGTGCAGGATCATCACATGAAATGAAGATCAAGCAATATTCTTCTCTTCAATATGATCTTTCCTGTAGTCACAAACCCATTTCTTTTATCACAATATGTCAATACACCTTCAAAGGGGAAGCATTATGAAGCAAACAATGCTCATAGCAATCTTACACTCAGTTCTCAGTAGTATCACCTCTCCGTTGTTTGGGCCAGTCGGAGTATCCAACAGTAAACAACAGAGAGGCGGACAACTAAAACAGTGGTGAGACATGGAGCCCAATGAACTCCATTCAGTCAGGTGTCCTTTTTAAAAAATAAAAAAAAAAAAAAATCAGAGGAAAAAGTTCCCTGTGGAGGATTGTTTTCCTCTGCTAACCTTCAGTTGCTTACTGTGATGGAGTCTCCAACGGAGAATCTTACGTAGATGTGAACCTAGACTGAGGTCCAGTTCACATCTGCGTTAGGTCTATTCCCTTCTCCTATCCGCATGAAATATGCAGAGAGAAAATAAATCTGGTCCTTAGAAGGTGTTAAAGGGGTTATCCGGCTTCCAAAAAATATCTGCAAATACATCCACAGCATTGCTAACTCCTCACTGTTCCCTTGTGCAGCCTTTGCTTGGCTTACTCCTGCCAACACTTCCACATAAGACATACAGTACTTGTTCAGTGTTTTTCTAATTTCTACTGTCATGAACTTGAAGATTTGACATTAATAGAGAAGCAATTGTTCCCGCTTAACATAATTTCTGATGTCTTTCCTCCTTGACATTGTGTGCTCCAGACCAGCAAACTGGCAAAACTGCTGTTATAGAATGTGATGACATTAATTGATAATCAATTAACAAGGGCATTTGACTAGCACTACCTGGCTACTGCTTACCCCCTCATTTCCTATGGAAGCAATAAAAGTGTACTTAAAGGGGTTGTCGAAGCAAAAATGGACAACCTGTGTAAGTTTTAAATAAGCCAAGGGCAGTTAAAAAAAAATTAAAAAAAATTCATACTACTTTTCCACCATGCTCCATTGCCTCCCTGCGCAGTCCAGCGTTCTCAGTCCCATACTGTACCTGTGACCATTCATAACCACGGAGGCCAATCCATGTCTTTAGCGGAAGGGATCTGTGACATCACAGCCAATGAACTGTGAGAAGATGCCAAAGCAGAAGGACCAGAACGTGCCATGAGGACAGTGGAACATCAGGGGACAGGACAGTACCGTATATACTCAAGTATAAGCCGACCCACATATAAGCCGAGGCCCCTAATTTTACCACAAAAAACTGGGAAAACTTATTGACTCAAGTATAAGCCGAGGGGGGAAATGCAGCAGCTACTGGAAAATTTCAAAAATTAAAATGGTCGGAGATTTTGGGTGCAGTAACTGCTGAGTGCTGGGAAAGGGGAGGGGGTGTTTTGGATGTCTGTCTGCCCCTTCCCTGAGCTTGAGGATTGGGGTTTTTCCCTCCTATTAACCCCTTTCCGACAGAAGAGGAGCACTGCAGATACCCTAGACCGGGCACTTTCAGACACAGGGATACCTAATGTATATGTGTTTCACAGTCATTTTCTACTTTTGTATCTATTCTAGGGAAAGGAGGGATTTAGAACTTTTAATCTTTTATTTTTATTTTTTTAAAGCTTCTTTTTTTTCACTATTTTATGGGAGATTCTATATGTAGATATTGTGGCTGGTCATAGACCATTTTAAAATAAAAAAAAATATTTCTTTTTTTTTTTGCTGACTCGAGTATAATTCGAGGGGGCCCTTTTCAGCACAAAAACTGTGCTGAAAAATTCAGCTTATACTCGAGTATTATTTTTATTTATTTATTTTTACCTCCATCACATTGCCAGTAGTGTAATTGGTTATGTATTGTTCATCCAAGAATGTATTTACCTAATTTTAGGACCTTCAAAGGACCAATTTTTGATTGTGATTTGTAAAAAATCAAGGAAACCAAAAACAGAGGACTGTGTTTTTCGTATGACCACACTTGCATTTCCTTACACATTAGAAGGATTTTTATTTTTCTCCTACCTTCCAAAGATGTTTAGCAAAGAGGTTACCATTTTTGTATTCCAGTTATGGCCTTTATTTTCCATATTATGCTTAAATTAGATTATTTTTTTCTTTTATTGACATACTTCTAACACCTGATAATAAGAGAGCGATAAACATATACAATAAATCGAGAATTATCAGTAGCCTACTGATAATGTTGTGCAAAACAAAATACAAAGAGGTAGTGTACGATGCATTCTGGTCATTCCTTTTATATACATAGAAGTAAAATGCATCTTATATTTTCCTATAATGTGCAAAAAATGTGTTTTAATCATAGAAAACTGTCTTACTAGACGAAAAGATATTTAGAACCCCACTTATACAATCAAAAGACCTTTCTAGGTAAGAAAGCCTTTATTGTAGTTCTTCACATCAACCCACCGCAGACATTCTCCAAGCAGTAAAATTTCGTTTTTCAGCAGACATCCATTTAAAAGAATCATAGTTAATTGGTATCTAGCAAATTTAGAGAACATGATTTACTGAGGTTATGCTGATTGCATCAAACCAGGAGATGCAATTTCATTGTAAAAGCCAAACAATAAAAACAGGGGGAAAAAAACAAACAAAAATCAAGTAGTAAAGTTGGACTTTTATTTTGTATATCATTCTAAAAGGAAAGGAGAAAAGTATCCAGTTGACTGACTATAAACTGCAAAAACAAAAAAATATTCTCCATGATGGTCAGGAAATCACAGCAGGTCTGTTTCATACAAAAGCCTGGCTACACATTACCTCTGTAAGGGTTGAGGAATGGGCAACAATATAGTTAGTCCAAGTTCGCCGGAGAGTAAGTTGTTCTTACTTTGCAACATTCTGCTCTAGCAAACAAAAAAGGGATCCTAAAGGGAGTAACCCTCTGTGAAGTCTATACGCCTCAACGAGGCAAGTGTACAATAGTGTTGTTTATGCAACAACTGATTTAAATTGTACCTATGGAAGAAGACCCAATAAGACATCCCTTCCTTCCCAACCAACCCCACCCCTCCCCAAAACTTGTTATGCAGTGTGTGACTGAGTTGACGTAACAAAATCCCAGGCACCAAATGGGACAATGATGGTTAGCCATAGGTTTGGGGAGATGAGAAAAGGCACCTTTGATGTGTATACTGATCATTACAAATTCAGTGGAGGTTTTCTTTAAGAATAAAAAATAGCCTGTAAAAAATGGGGATGGGGCAAAGGGGAGCTTAAAATAAAGAAGTGTAAAGTAAAATTTGTATCCTGATGTACCATTCTCTGTATTGTAGATCCGGGGTTGTGAAACTGTTTCCTATTATACCTACTTTAAAGAGGATATTAGAAAGATTTACTGACTGCACAAGCTGAACTTATTTTCCATATTTCTTAATAGACAACACACTGCCAGATAATCCATAATCCACAGATAAATGTAAGATGACAGGGGCTCTACCATGGGGACCAACTTGCATTTACAGATAACCTTTCACCACTTCCACCAAGTCCAGTAGGCTCTGCTCCACCAATTTCTGCATATGTTTTTATTTTCTGTAGCCCCCCACCATTTCCTAACAATAAATGCTGCTAGTTTGGGTGACCCATATGTCATTTAGGCTGTCTCCTGCTAAGTGGGCAGTGTCAGGCAGGAGCCGATAAAGGGTGTGCACAAAGTCCAACTCAAACTGGAGCTCTGAATCACACTCCCTTGGCTGCTCCTACCCAAATTAGTAAAAAGTAATGAGGTTAAAGTGAACCTGTCAGGTCAAGTTGGGACACTAAACCATTCACAGGTCCTTATAGACGAGGGGTTTTGTGCCCCAAATTGCCCCATTTTAAATCTATCCATGCCTGCATTAATGTAAAAGATAAACCTTTATACTTACCTAAAGATGAATCCAATGAGTCTTATCGGACTCATCTCTGATGATCCCGATGCCTATGCATCATCTTTATTGAAACCTAAGATGTAGGTGCTCAGGTACACACGCAGTCCTCCTGAAAAAATCAACTGAAACAACAAGGGAAGGAGGTGGCTGGTGCAGAAAAATTACTGATTTCTTGTCTTATCCTGTGTAGTGATAGAGCATTACCCTACTAGATATAGTAGAGTAAACAGAGCTCTCACACTCACAGTGTAGTAACGCGGCGCTGATTCTTGCACGATAACTCGCGTAAGAATCAGCGCTGCAAAACAGAATCCCATTGACTTCAATGGGTTCTGTTTAACGCGTGTAACACATTGAAATCAATGGTAGGCTTTTTAACCCATTGATTTCAATGTGTTATGTGCGTTAAACGGAACCAATTGAAGTCAATGGGATTCTGTTTTGCGGTGCTGATTCTTACGCGAGTTATCATGCAAGAATCAGCGCCGCGTTACTCCGTGTGAATGCCCCCTAGCAGAGCTTAGAAGCTACAATATGTGTGTGTATCTTTTCTACTAGCTTCCTCCTTTCCACACAGTTCCATGTTAGAAGTAACTCAGCGTGATAAAACTGCAAACAAAGCAGGTTTTTTTTTATAAAATACATTACAAAATTGCTTATATTTTCTAAATGGTGAAACTGTATCAAAACAGTGAACAGAAACTTCTATCACGGTTACTGCTGATCAGTGGACAGGCTCCTGTCACACAGTTATAATAGAGAAGATTACAGTGCAGGTTCCAGGACAGTATACCTATGGCCTCATAGATGAATACAGAATTACACTCTCTTCTCAACAGCCAGAGATGGTACTGGCTCTAGCAAACCACATGAAAAGACACGAAGTGACACAGATGGTGTCTGACCAGAAGCAAACAAGAGACTAAACAGCAAGGAAGTGTAAATACCATACACAAAAGTCCAGTGAGTTTTTTAAAAAACAGAAAAAAACCAACAGATTGGCAGCTTAAGGCTGAGGCCCCACATTGCTTTTTTTGTTGCAGATTTTGCTGCGTATTTTGAGCCAAAGTCAAGAATGGTTACTAAAGGAATGGGAAATATATAGGAAGTTCTTATACTTCTACCTTCTGCTCAATCCACTCCTGGCTTTGGCTCAAAAAACCGCAACAAAATCTGCAAGAAAAAAAGCTGTGTTTCCGCAATGTGGGGTTTAAGCCTAACGCTACAATGTTGTTGAGTTTCAGAGAAAGCATAGTGATGGGCATTGGGAGATGTTTTCATCTGACTCCTACCCTCTGGATTCTTGGGGAGCTTGTAGAGACTTCATGTTGCCTGTGGTTATGGCAGCGTGATACTGATGACAGGTTCCCTTTAAAGTTGTGCTGCTAAAAAGGTTTCAAAACCAAACTTCTGCCCTTGTGATGGGCAAGTCCATAAAGGACCTAACATTAACCCTTTGAGATTTCAATGACTTTTATCAAGGATATCAAGGATAAGTATGATGCCTTCAAGCAAAAAACCACCAAGGAGAACAACTTTAAAATAGGGTCGTTTTTTGATCGAAAATGATCCAAAAACCAGAAACAGCCTTTTTTTAACTTTCCACTTATTACAAGTAAAAATTAATGAATGCTCCTCTTACAAATAGGTTACGTTAAGAGGTTAACTGACAAGGAGAAAAAGTTCACCTAAGGTACTAGAAAAAGAAAAAAAAAAACCTTTGAATATGCAACTGCTAATCTAAAAATACGTGCAAGATGTGTAAGTTGGCTATGGAAGTGCCAAAAAAGCGAGGAAAAAAAATACCTGTCAGGGCAGTTATCACACCATGTCTAATTGATTACAAATGTTTGTAGGTCCGTGCCATAAATCACCACTTTAATTCCACATTAACCTCTCACCATCATCCACACTCCCCACCCCCTTCTACTGAACGGGGTTGATGTCTCAATGAAACAAAAAAAAAAAAAATCTGATTCCACCAGCATGTCTCCATGATTTTCTAACCCAATTCACAGCAAAGCCATTAAATATAACACTTCCTCTTTGATTAGTCGCCTAATAATTTTCTCTGACCCTTGACATAACTCCCTTGTTGTATCAGGAACCATAAAATATTAAGACACACACCAACTAAAAATAAGCCTACAATGACTATTTTAAAGACTGTGTGTGGCCTTGCCCATATATTTTTGGCAAGTTGCTTATTCTCCGACCACAGCTATATTCATCCAAGAGCAGTGGCACTGGAGAGTCTCTGTCTCACCTGTCAAAGCTGAGGAACGTTCCCTCTGAAGACCACCAAGAGTCCGTGGACCCAGTCCATAGTTCTACCGCAGTTAGCTCTGATAAGCTTCTACTAACAAGGGAATAAACTGCTTAAGCAAAGCAAAAGGAAGCTTACACCGGGACATGGAGCTATCACTTTACAACAATCAGGTAATAAGGATAGGACAATCTGCTAGGATACATCTTTAGCAAACATTTTTTACAAATCCGATGACCTAATTTAAAAGCAGAATATTTCAGGGCATACTTTACTGTGTTATACTACACCATTATGGAAGTACTATAGAATAGTGAAACTAATAGAAAGAGGAAAGAGAGATGCCAAACTGATAATACATTATAATGGGCAAGGATAAAGTTAAGTAATAAATTATTTTAAAGGTACTATGCACACACACACATATATATATATATATATATATATATATATATATATATATATATATAATTTAACATACAGAGAGATAAATAGGAGATAGATAGATAGATAGATAGATAGATAGGAGATAGATAGATAGATAGATAGATAGATAGATAGATAGATAGATAGATAGATAGGAGATAGATAGGAGATAGATAGGAGATAGATAGGAGATAGATAGATAGATAGATAGATAGATAGATAGATAGATAGATAGATAGATAGGAGAGAGATAGATAGATAGATAGATAGATAGATAGATAGGAGATAGATAGATAGATAGATAGATAGATAGATAGATAGATAGATATGAGAGAGAGCAAGATAGATAGATAGATGATAGATAGATAGATAGATAGATAGATAGATAGATGATACATAGATAGATAGATAGATAGATAGATAGATAGAAGATACATAGATAGATAGATAGATATGAGATAGATAGATAGATAGATAGATAGATAGATAGATATGAGCTACATAGATAGATAGATAGATAGATAGATAGATAGATAGATAGATAGGAGATACATAGATAGGAGATACATAGATAGATAGATAGATAGATAGATAGATAGATATGAGATAGATAGATAGATAGATAGATAGATAGATAGATAGATATGAGCTACATAGATAGATAGATAGATAGATAGATAGATAGATAGATAGATAGATAGACATTTTGATCGGTGTGATCCACAACCAGCTCTCACACGTAGTACACACGTAATATTAGGCTTGGTAAATTGTACGCTCAACTAATCACGGAGACAGAGAGTGGAAAAATACAGTGGTCGGAATCAGAAGTTTGGTTTACTGACGGGCTGATCCTATATAAGCAAGCTCTTGGGATGTGGAATGGCCTTCATTTTATGGAGATTTATAGAAACTAATTAAATATTCCAAATGACAAAATATTGATTATGGGTATATTTAATTTTTTATTTTTTTTTACGTACTGGCTACAAAATGAATTTTATGAACTATTTTTTTTCCCAAAAATAAAATTATTTTCAACTATTTGATTCTTCTTTTTGTTTTTTTTTCCCCTCCCTTTAACAAGGTCCACTGCAGGCCCCTATCAGGTAATCCAACGACGTACTAATTTTATAGTAATAAGAAAATGACGTAAAAGCCATTACTGAAATACTCGACAATCTCAGAAATATCTCCAGACAGAAATATTTAACCCTACTCATCACAATTACAAAGCACTATAATTTGGGCAAAACCTTCATTACTACAATTTACACTGATTGTACCCACAGGGTGATTACAGAAAATACTGTTCTCAGTATAAGAGAGGCGAATAATTACCGACTACTACAATCTAATAAATAAAATGCTTAAATCATATATTACTGAGAAGATAGGACGGAACGAGCAGACAGAAAAGCTAAAATGGCAAGACGGCTTCAGTCTCTTTCACACAGCCGAAAATTGCCAATTTATGGAGTTTTTTTTTTTGTTTTTTTTTTATTAGTACATCTAAAATCACAGAGACTACTGTATACACTCAAGTATAAGACGAATGTTACAGCACAGTTTTTGTGCTGAAAAAGCCCCCCTCGGCTTATACTTGAGTCAAGCAAAAATAAAATTATTTTATTTTTATTTATTTATTTTTTATTTTATTTTATTTTTTTATTTTTTTTTTTGGGGGGGCGCTATTACCAGCTGCAATAGTAATGTATAGAATCTCTCATAATATAGTGGGGGAAAAAAGAAGCTTTAAAAAAGTATATTAAAAAAATAAAGTAAATAAAAGTTGTAAATCCTCCTTTCCCTAGAATATATATAAAAGTAGAAAATGACTGTGACACACATACACATTAGGTATCCCTGTGTCTGACAGTGCCCGGTCTACTGAATATAGGGGGATCTCCTATTAACCCCTTCCCGACGGAACAGGAGCACTGCAGATCCCCTATATTCAGCCAGACTGAATTCCAAGTGGGGGAAGAAACCCAGTCCTCAATCTCAGGGAAGGGGCAGACAGACAACCAAAACACCCCCTCCCCTTCACCAGCACCCAGCAGCTACTGCACCCAAAAACTCCGACCATTTTAATTTTTGAAATTTTCCAGTAGCTGCTGCATTTCCCCCCCCCCCCCCCCCTCGGCTTATACTCGAGTCAATAAGTTTTCCCAGTTTTTTGTGATAAAATTAGGGGCCTCGGCTTATATTCGGGTCGGCTTATACTCAAGTATATACGGTATTTTCTATTTAATGCTCGCCTACAATGAAAAAAAAAATCTGTACAACAGTCCCCCTACACCACGTACAAAAAAAAAAAAAAGAACTATTTCAGAAATTACCAATTTCCCTGCAAAAGTCACCTGGGGCCGATATAAATCATATCAGTAGCAGAGAAATAAAGGTCTCCATTATGCACATTTTCACACGTCTACTGTACTCTGTGCGATATACTCTTACCCATAAGGAAAACGTATGTCTAAGTAGAAAGAGGGTCATTTTATAAGGTAGAGCCGCACTCACTCGGTAGCAAAATATCTGTGAATAAAACAATGAAATGTCTAACTTGACATTGTAAAGAGGAGAATTTTTTTTCCCTAATTTTTTTTTTAATTATTTTACAAGCCCTGAAACTTTGATATCAAGGAGTTAAGAACACACAACAGTCATGCATGTGTTTCCATTTATACAAAGAGCCAGAAACCATTTCATAGGCCTTGAAAATATCACAATCATATTTAAATAGCTATTATCTTAATATCCAGACGGCCAGAAAGAGGTGAGAAAATGTCAGGCTACATACAATACAGGTCTTTAAAAAAATTAAAAAAATTTTTTTACAAATATCCAGTTTCCAATTTCGCCCCGAAAAAGAAGATTATAAGATCAACTTTTCAAGATCACGGTGACATATAGAAATTATTTTGGATTTAATTTTTTTTTTTTCTGAAAATACGGTGAATTTAATAGTCCAGTGAGGTCACATCAAGAATACATAAAGAAGTAAGGAAATGGATCTTAGAGAAGATGATATAGGGGTCGATCATCCAGTACTAGACAAAAGTTTATATGTGTGTATATAGTAGAAGTATACCAGCCTGATGAAGGGACCATTTTAGTAGTCCCGAAAGCTCGCAATATGTCAACATTTAGGTATCAACTACTGAAGACTCCTCAAAAAAAAAAAATTATATTCCATATCCACTGGCTAACATGGTACTAAGATATTTTTCCTTATAGTAATGAATCAAGTCAACGTCTATGATGACGGAGCCCGATGGCGCAATCCCAGCAGAGGATTAGTAGCTTCTTATTATCATAAGCCAAGTTTATCGTATGATGCTTTTGCTATTCTATTAACCCGTTACATGAACGAGAGGATCAAAGAATCGTCTTGGTTAGTAAGAAAAGAGGCAAGAAAAACTTTACATAGGATAAATCGATAGACAATGTGATCTACTAGAATATATGGCTGAAGATAATTTCTTCATATTATATACTGAACCAACTTCAAGCCACAGAGTCGAGGTCTCTACTAAACGACCTAAATTTTTGGATATTCTTACAAATTACGATACGAATAAAACAACATAAAAACTAATAAAAAGTGCCAACCATCTAAAAACCTACCTTTAAAGAAATAACCACAAGCCTTAGTAACGCTGATAAACCCCAGCTTGTGCCATCGGACTTCTTCAGTATTTATAGCAAAGCAGCTCAATTTGATGAACTTCTTGAAGAAATGAACTTGAATGAAAATAGAATTCGATGATTTATTTAAGACATTTTTTCTTTTGCAAATGACTCCTACAAGGCTCAGTCTGAAGACTTCTAGGCTATAAAACGTGCAATTTAAGGACACAGAGAAACCATGCAATTAACACAAAGTGCTATTTTGGAAGGCTTGGAATTTGACAGCGTGCATTTGCTTTGGGAGTAAATGAATAAAGTATAAAAAAAAAATTAAAAAATCATATTTTGTGGATGAAAAATCCGTAGAATGCCAATAACGGTCTCACCACAGACCACCAGTGAACTCAGACAGTGGTCTATAGAAGTGATAAGCAAATACTTTATGTGATAGGAATTATTATTACTAAAGGCAGAAATCTGGTTTTCAAAAGAACGTTCAGTAAAACATCAAAAGAAACGGAAGGCAGCTCAAAATTTTCAGTTTTGCATTTTTTTTTTAAATAAATATTCCTTCCAAGAGGTTTATATTAAGTATTGAAGAAAATACTATCTTCACATAGATAGATGGATAGATATGATAGATAGATAGATAGATAGATAGATAGGAGATAGATAGATAGATAGATAGATAGATAGATAGATAGATAGATAGATAGATAGATAGATAGATAGATAGATAGATAGGAGATAGGAGATAGGAGATAGATAGATAGATAGATAGATAGATAGATAGATAGATAGATAGATAGATAGATAGATAGATAGATAGATAGATAGATAGATAGGAGATAGATATAGATTAGGGTATAATAAATTTTTTATAGAAATTTGGAATTCATTCAATTCACTTCTTAGGAACTATTATTAAAAGTGACATACCAGAAGTGAGAAGGTTTTATGGCCTTTATATATGGGCTGATGATATGAAGGCTCATTCCTGACCATTGCTCCATTGAAACATGGCAGCAATCTGCCAACAAACACACACAATTGTCAACTGAACTCATCTGTCATGCAAGCCTAAAAATCATTGACAATATAGGGAATCATATTGTATCATATCAATCAACTGCTAGTCCCATATAGTTTGCATTAGGTGACTTGTTATACTGTTGACTGGTTTTTGTTACGATCAGGCCACGACAAACAATGGACTTGTCTGATTTTTATTAGAATAAGTAGTAAAAAAAACAATGATTGAATAATCATAGGTATGGAGTTGGAGAAAGAAGAAGATGTGCACAACAGACTGAAAAGATAAAAGGTAGGTGGTACTAGTGCATAACAAAGTTTGGGTGGGGGGCGTAAAGAGTCATCTACTCCACCACTTCATCTACAAACTCAGCTGAATAATATCTATTCCAGTAAAATCTGGTAGAAATTTTCCATTCCACCCATCATTATATGTTTCTATATAGACTCCTCTTGTTTGGCCAACTCTACTGAATGCAACGTCTAGGATTCCTATGACAGAGACCCATAAAAGGCTGGTCTTGCTCACCCAAATGGACAGAAAATAGTGGAATATTATCCAGTGAAGCTGCTAAGACATGACGGAAATTTTCCAAAATGATTGCCAATGCAACTGGGTAGCTGGACAAATCTGTAATTCTAAGGGAATGGGCACTGCTCTGGCGGGTGAACAATAGATAAATAACGCAAAATTGGTATAAATTGTCTAATTTATGCCAGCACTATCAACATCATTGAGCTATGGAAGGAGGAGGCCTGGTCTAATGGATGTCTATCACATCATGGGTGGTTAAGACTAGAATGGAGTGGCGTAAATCAAGTGTGTCATGGATCCAGTCGGTGGCGCTGCCTCAGCTTTGGGAGCATTAGCTCTGCCCGTCAGCCTATCACAGCCAGACTGTTGCCATTTTTGGGTGTTGCAATCTTAACCCGCCTGGTTTGACATAGAAATAGCAGATGGTGTCTCATATGGGGGAATGGGATGACTATGCAAAGTCCAGCATCTAGTTTTAATGTTATGGCTGTTTGATCCATGTTGCATTATAGGTTCTTTTGCTACGACCCTAAAGTATTGAGCATTCACACCGATCACAACATGTCAATGTGCAAATCTATCAATGACGTGATATAAATGTCCATACGCACTCATTATATGATATGGGTGACTTTTCCCTCCTGTACTATTAGTCCAACCCAAATATTCAAGTAAAATGACTCCTGGTGGGTACAATAGTTGTAAACATCCATATTATTGTTTTAGAAAATTCCGCCTGTGGTTATCGTAAAAAAATTTGCAACTTCTAAACAGGTAACTTTTTTAGCATCTGTGTAGAACGTGGCCTGATTTATAGCACTCCGACTGCATTGACACCCTCGTCCCCATCGGAAAGAAATAACTAAAAAGACTAGATATAATTTATCCACTGCCGCTTGCCGGGGAGAGAATATTATTTTTCTAGAAGATAATGATAGACCTGGTTTTGCTGCAGAACATGAAAGGAGCTACATTATACCGTATGTGTGAAATTACGTTAGCTAAATTACGGTACGAAGAAGTTATCCGAGACGGCAACTTATCTCAGTTCATTATTATGTCACCACAGAAAGCAATGTGCATTGTAAATGGAAGTACTATATATATGTATGTGTGTGTGCGTATAATATGTGTGTGTGTATATGTATATATATATATATATATATATATATATATATATATATATATATATATATACACACACACACACACACACACACACACACACACACACAGGCCTTGTGTAGCTTCCACAGTATTAAAGTAAGTTTGTCACAGACCCGACTCTCTTTTTGAAAGTTAATAAGGCAGATTTAGTAAAATGTCTAAAATAAAAACCAACCAATCACGGTGCTTGAAAAAAGTTCGTAACAGGATGGTCTACTGCTGAAATCCTTAAACGGGGTGGTCCCACGAAGTAAGGTGAGAAGGAGCTTCCTCACTGCAGCCAGGCTGAACGTAGGCGAGACCGGTGACAGTCAGCATTCCCATTCACTTCAATAAGAGTGCCAGAGATAACATAGTCCTGTACATCAGCTATCTCTGGCACCGATCGCCATCAGTCCCGCACACATTTAGCCTGGCTGCAGTCAGTGGTTTCTTCATATGTTAGGCCCCCCTGAGGCTCCAGGGCCTGGTAAAAATTGCTACATCTGCTCCCCCAAAACTTATGCCCCTGTTGGTACCACTGTTCTCAAGGTCACTTGCAGAATAAAAAAAAAAAAAGAATAAAAAATAAGAAAAATTGTGTCAGTCCGCAGTTTCCACCATAGCTAAAAAGAATGGGTGAGAGAAGCCGGACCCAGAGGAACTTGCTTGTCATTCATGTCCACATCTTAGTTTTGCACATGTGGTATATGTCGGAAGTATTTGACATTTCCCTCCCATGGGTCCAAAGACCTCCACTGCACCCCAGCATATACCAAAAGAGTATAACTTTAGCATAAGTGTGGACTCCATACATTTTTTTTCATTGTATAGTAAAAAAAAAAATTGTCTACTACACTAATGGTTTTACCATACAGCACATTCGTTTCCTCGGCATATTAAACCATTTCTCTGGTAGGTTATTTTATTTATTAAACACACCATTTAGAAAGGATTACAACAATAAAATAAGCAATACAATCCCCTGCTGTTACTGTTATAATGCTGCCTGGGGTCACAACGCACATTCGATGGCTGAAACGGTGACACCTGAGCCAATCACTGACGGAGTCGAGGACCCAGAAGTAGAGACTGGTGGGGGAGCAAAGCAGGAACGAAACGAGAGTAGCAAGGGATTGGTTGGTTGAGTATTACTTTAATTTTTTGCCAATATACGAGAGCCAGAAGTAGAGACCCAGAAGTAGAGACTGGTGGGGGAGCAAAGCAGGAACGAAACGAGAGTAGCAAGGGATTGGTTGGTTGAGTATTACTTTAATTTTTTGCCAATATATAAATATATAAAAGAGCCTACGCTATATAGTGTTTGTGTGTGTATATGTATATATATATATATATATATATATATATATATATACACACACACACATATATGTGTGTGTGTGCATATATATATATATTATATACACACACACACACACACACACTTTTATAATGGGTTCTCATTTCATGCCAGTTTCCGCATTTAACCCCCAAAATATTCAAAGAAAAAAAGAAAAAAAAGATTTCAACGCTATTGTAGACATCGGCATAAAAAAACCCCAATATTTATACTAAAAAGAGCTTAATAAGACAAAAAGAAGACGAAAACGCAAGATCTCTTCCCCTCGCTAACCACTCTGAAGTTAGATTCACGGGTGACTGCTAAACCTGGCCTACATTACCAGAACATTGTACAGCAACAACACCCAGAGCTGCTGATTCTGAGCAATGTGACCAGAAATACATCTTTTTTTTTTTCCTCTGCCGGGGCATCCGAGCTTACAAAGTCAGCCGTGAATGAAGCTGTGCAGAGGAACATCGATGCTAGCACTTCTGTGACAGACAATTACACAGTTAGCAACCAGACGGAGATGAAAGGTTAAAAAAAATTACAATGAGTTACAGATTCTCAAGTTCAGAAAGACAAGAAGCAAAAGAAGAAAAAAAACACCCCAAACCATGTTTTGCAAATCCAAAGCAGACCTTGGTTCACAGTAGACCCCCAAAAGAAAGAAGTGTATTATTCTACTAGTAAAAATCTCTGCTCCTGCCCCGGACGATTCACCCGGCTGTGGTGCCAGTTTGGTTTTCTAGAGACAATACTAAAAGCGGGGGGGTAACATGGCACAAGGGGGTAAACCTAGAGCAGAATAGGGTAGGACATTGCTTCTGTGTTCCATAGCTGTACAGGAGTTTGAGCTCATGCTGAATTTGTACTCTCTCCAATTCCTCATGAGTCAGAAAAATTAAAAAGCTATATCCTTCTGGATGCCAGGAAAGGCCTTACCACGATCCTTTTGTCAAAATAAAAAAAAAAAAAAAGGGGGGAGAGAGAGAGAGAAAGCCACAGACGAAGGCTGTCCCACTTTGAGAACTCTGATGTCATCAACCACATGATTTTGCCTCTCCAGTAACATTGCTTGCAGAAAAAAGGAGTTTTAAAAGCTTTTGCTTTTTTGGATTGTGTGAATGCTTCATTCGCCTCACAAACAACCACAGAACCACAAGTGCGGTGCAAACTTTCTCCAGGAGGACAGCACGGAGCCTTTGGTTTTTAAATGGTTAATCTCCGCAGGTCACTACCAGTCTTCAAGACCATCATTGTCAGTAAGTGCTTCTTCAACCGCATTCTGTGTGGTAATAATAGTCTGTCATTTTGGGTCAAGCTTGGGGACTTAGGGTTAACGTGTAAATGTTAAGGAAAGGCGACTGGTCTCCTTGTCCTAGGCCGCTACTAAGGTCCCGCTATCCTGTATTTACAGTTTGAAGCTTCGAAGGGATTTTACAAATCAGGACGTACAAAAATAGACAAGGCACCTGTCGGGCACCGAGCAGGAGATCGCACGGGGGAGCAGCTATGGCGTCGAACAGTCTATTCAGTTCTGTGACACCGTGTCAGCAAAACTTCTTTTGGGGTAAGTGCCTGATTCGATCTTTTATGCATTGCTATTCATTGACAGGTTGAAGGTATATAGTGTGAGGGGGGAGAGATAACAGATTTGGCGGATAACTGCAGGCCGTAGGTAGTGCATCAAAGTGACAATGACACACACACACATTCTTCTACAAATAGGTGCTTCAAAAATATCCACATACCTGTTGCACAAAAAATGGTGCCATGACAGGAGCAGCGGTGGGAGACGTCTGCCAGGTAAAGCACCTGGAAAGCTCTTTACACGCAGGGAGGGCAGAGGACTGCACAGAGCACAGTCTATTAAGTCACCTCATCATTTCAGCAAGCAGCTCACTTTAATTCCCATCCTATTTCCAGGCACCCCACTGTTTAAAGGAAATTAGTAAAAATAGGACTTAACCGCAGAGGCCCTAAAACACATCACTAGATTTGATGCACTGTGAGCTGAGCTGCTATTTGGCAAGACCACTTAGAAAGTCAGAGCCTGCACGGCTATACGTGAAACCTGCTCCTCCATAGCGGCAATGTACCTACAAGTAACAGGCTACAAGTCTCTCACCGGGACACACGGAGCCATCCCTCTCCCAGTAGCTGCAGCTTCTCGCTGCCAACTGACCCTCCAGGATAGTAAACACAGATGTCTGCATGTAACCGTGCAAATGATCAGAAAAGCAAGCAGCGAGCCCCACACATATCCAGCACAAACACATAGGCAATGAGACTGCAAAATAACAGGGGGCCTGGAGAAAGATAATGCAAGTTATTAACATTCTCAAAGTATACGCAGCGCAACTCTTGTCATGTCACAATATACAGATCTGCGATTTCTAAGGCATAGGACTCCTATATCTAAGACACATTACATAACTGACAGTATATATACCATATTATCTATCCTAACAAATAGATCCATCTTATCCAAACATCCATCTTTCCAAAAAAATCTGTCTATTTATACAGTCCTCTATAAAACACGTGTGTATTGAGAATATATACTACATATATAATACATAGATACTACAAGTACATACACCATGCTATACATATACATTACATATTCCACTACCTATCCATACATCCATTTATCCATTTATCCTTATAACTATTCACCCATCTAGTTACTGATTCATCTATTATCTATATAGCAATTTACCTATCAATAGATCCATTTATCCATCCATGTATCAATTTATCTAGCAATATATTTAAAAAAAAAATATATATATATATATATATATATATATATATATATACGTATACACACACCCATTTATCCATCCATATATCAATTTATCTATCATTTCATATATATATATATATATATATATATATATATATATACACACACACACACCCATTTATCTATTCATATATCCATGTATCCACCCATCCATTAATCTACACAATATATATATATATATATATATATATATATATATATATATATTATATATATATTTATCTCCATTTATCAACCTATCCATTCATTCATGCATCCTTTTACCCATATACCAGTCCATATGTCCATCTGCTCATTTATCTATCCACATATATCCATTTATCTGTCCATCCAGGCATCCATCACTCCACCCATTTATTTATCAATCCATCTATATATTCATTTATAAATTCACCCATCTATCTATCTATCTATCTATCTATCTATCTATCTATCTATCTATCTATATACCAGTATATCCATCCATCTATTCACATCTCTTCTTTATAAAACTTATAGATCTGCTTTTCCAATTGCTCCTGAACCAGCCCTTTCCATACTATCCAGCTACCAATACCTATATTCGCAATGGATCCATCTCTATTCATGTCAACACCTACTACCTATATATCTTCTCTTCTAAATAATCTCCAGTATGTATTATATCATAGCACAAGCCTATAGATAAGCACAAGTCCAGGCCAGTGAGCGGCCCCTGCAATCTTCTATGCCCAGTACAATACCAACCCTAAGACATCTATCTATACTCTGACACAATGACACGACGGACGTCACTTACAGCATTTTCTGTATCCACTCCATGACGAGATGCTTGGTTTATGCCAAATAGGATTTTTTTTTTAATAAAAACGAAAGTGGTATGATGCGACTATTACCTTGTGAGATCAATGCCTAGTGGTGCGGAGACTTCTCAGCCCTCCTACTACACTGCTTTTCAATTGGTCGCCTAAAAGCACATTTGAATAAGTGTGTACAAGGTCTAGACAATGGAGGCCGATGCCCCTGTGGTCACACTTATCGTCATTTTTAGACTTTTTAACAATAAATCTCTTCAATATGATTTCGAAAGACTAAACTCCTAGAAATTAGGTGAAATAATGAGAGGATAGGCTATAAAGGGATGACGCTCGATTACAATATTAAAAACAAATACTATAAAAATTCAATTAAAATTTTTTAACATTGTAATTTTTATAGTTAAAAAGTTAGAAGAGTAAGATGAATGAATCACTGCATAGAGGGTAGCCAGACCACATGATCCCTCTGTTTAGAAGAGGAAACACAGTTTACATGTACAGGGATCGTCTCTTCTTAGTTTTCTTCAACTTCCACAAGAGATTAAGGGGAATTCAGCTGGCTAAAATGATCATAACATGCCGGGATGTCAGATTAACTCCTCTTGTCAGGGGTCACTAAGCAGAGAGCGCATTTCCTATGGGATGACAGAATTGGAATTGTACCCCATTCTCAGAAGAAGCCCTATATTATTATAATGGTTTATTGCTATATATTCCATAGCTTTATTTATGTATGTGCTGAGGAAGATGCTATATACAGTATGTATGAGGAAAGCCAGTTATACATATATAATATATATATATATATATATATATATATATATATATATATATATATACACACACACACACAAATAATATGACAGTTAGGTAGGAACACATTTATTTTATATACAGATGTATCTACCACCAAGTCCACGGAGGCAGCGAGAACCAAGTTCACCAACGCAGCACTGCATGTAGTTATTATAGAATACCCATAGTATCTGTATAGCCCACCAGTAATGGAGGCGCAAATAGTATAGCATGCCGAATAAATGTGCAGTGTGTTAAACAGATGTAGTGTGCTTAATATTTGTCTAGTGCTTCCTAACACTGTATAGTAGTTTGGTCTATACATATGTTATACACTATATAGTATGTAGTATAGTGTGTACTATATAGTATGTACATACGAGTATAGTATACACTATGTAATATAATGTGTACTATATAGTATGTACATATGTTATACACTATGTAGTATGTGTACTATATAATATGTAAATACAAGTTTATTACATACAAGTAGCATGTGCCCTATATAGTATAGAACACACATATTATACACTATGTAGTACAGTGTGTACTGTAACACACACACATATATATATATATATATATATATATATATATATATATATATATATATATATATATAATACACCATATAGTATGTACATATTTGTTCATTCACATATACATACATTTTATAAATACTTTATACAGACTGTGTGTGAGTGTGTATATACAACAGATAACATATTCTATGTGGTGTATGCATGTGAATATATAAATATACAGATGTAGTAAAGTTCCCCCGACCTTCTACATTGGGATAACCTTCTGCAGTGTAATATCTTTCATTGGTTTTTGTTGTCTTCTCTGATAAGATATCACGCTGTAGCAGTATAACCAGTTGCAGAAGTTGGGGTTAGCCCTGCTCCATCTGCACATGTATCCAGTACAGAGATCTATTTTCCCCTTACGAGACGACGGTCCTAAATCCTTACAAATTGTTCCATCTTGTGTGAACTCAAAGATTAGTGGCTTCAAACAAGGCCACTTGTGAGATGAAAGTGTAACTTCCCAGTCTGACCGGTGTATATTTTTCCTGCCTGTCAGGCCTTTTACATCTGAGACTTGAGTTTATTTTCCTTATAGCAATTGGACTAATTGTTGGGCCTACTTGTGAAAAGGAGATTGTATCTGATGGATCAGGCATGTTTGTCTACAGCCACAATTTACACCGAACCTGCTCACCTTCAGTAGGCCCGAGTGCACGTTTATAAGCATGTGTGAAAAGATCAGCTCACAGGTTTGCTAAATAGACCTGCAGACATTTATTTCACAGATTCTTCTAAAACAGAAAAGCAGATATTGGATTAGGGTCCATCAAAAAGAGGCAACAAACATTCAAAAAATACATTGGAATTGTTGTTTACATTTTATATAGGGTCATTTCTTTTTTTTTCTTATAAAAAAAGATTTGATTATTTTTGTTAAATTAAACAAGGAATTCAGTTTAGAAACCTACAAACTTCTCTGTGGAAAAATGAAATACTTGAGACCAGGGTTGGGACATACTACATATGTCATCTATCTACCTATGTCCGTCCATGTTACCCTATACATATCCATTCATCTATACATATTACCTCACTATTATCTACTGTATCAATGTACTCCTATTTATCTATCTATCTTATCTAATCTCATTTCTATCCATCTATACAAATCTAGCAATGTATATTAGAGTGCTCATGTGGACAACAGCTATCTTACTCCCCCATACACATGCACACTCGGCTCAACCAAGTGGTGGATGTGTACTGAACTGGGCAAGAGTAGCAAGCCGCTCCCAGACGACTCAGGTTGTGGTTTATTCTCTGTGAGAAGAAAAGGATGGAGCAATTAATAATAAACTGTCCCGTCCTGATCTCCCCTAATATATGTTATTGGAGTGAGATTGCTGGCTTGTCCTGTTAAAACCAGCTTGTTTGGCCAATACACGGCTTAATATTTATAGCCATCCATCTATCTAAGAGTTAGCCTTATATCAAGGTAATATCTATCTCTCCTATCTATCTATCTTATACGTAATATCTATTCATCAATCGATCAAACCTATTTTCTACTAATTTATTTTACCATTTGTCATCTGGGGTATTTCCTATGTACTAAACATATGCATCTATCTATCTATCTATCTATCTATCTATCTATCTATCGCTTGTTTCTATCCATCCATCCATCTAATATCTATCTATCTCTCATATCTATCTCTCATATCTATCTATCTATCTATCTCTCATATCTATCTATCTATCTATCTATCTATCTATCTATCTATCTATCTATCTCTTCTATCTATCTATCTGTCTAATATCTATCTCTCATATCTATCTATCTATCTATCTATCTATCTATCTCTCTCTCTCTATCTAATCTATCTATCTCTTCTATCTATCTATCTATCTATCTATCTATCTATCTATCCATCCATCTATCCATCTATCTATCAGCTATCTACACATCTCATATCTATAAGCTGCAGCTATTCCACACTAGTATATGTACATACACAATAATAGAAAATATCTGTAACTCTAACAAAGTCCCCCTGAAACAACACTCGGCTGTAATGATTGATAGGGCACCACATGGATTGTGGGACATTCAGGAAGAATAATAAAATAGGTTGACAAATAAGTTGAGAACCGCACTTCACAGGTTGCGTATAAGATAACATTCAGGGAAGAAAAGCCAAGGCTGGAATGGTTAGATTTCTGTGGAATTTAAGTACATTTAAACAGGAAATCAAAATATTAAATCACTAGCTGCTTTCACATTTTTTAACTGCCAGAGTAACCCAAACAAGATATATATCCTCACAGTATGGGTCCCAGCAGAAGGAACAATTATGAACCTTGGTGTAGGATTGCATGTTCTGTTAAATCTGTATAATCCAAAAAAATTACTAATAAATAGTGACAGGAAATTTTGTAATTTATATAGAACGTATAAATCTGGAATTCACAATTTATATGGGAAACAACATCTGTTTTATTAAGCGGGTCTGTGAATGTAGGCACTAGATTACTGAGCATCTTTTAACAAAAATAGGTTCGGTGATTTGATTTTTAAAGTTCCGGACGTCCATTAAAATCTTACAATTTTTTATTTATTTTATTTATTTATTTTTTTAAAGGAACAATTAAAATTAACTTTTAAAAGTTAGTATAAAATATTGACTTTTTGATATTACACTTCTTGAAGACATTTCCCTCATAGACAGCATGAAGTGGTGCTAAGATCTGGGCAGTATACAATATATTAGGAGTGACAGGCAGCGCCGAATCCATCACTGTAAAAGCAGATCAAAAATATCAGCAAGGTTAGGGTGTAATATTGTGACATCCATGTTATTGGGCCAAATAAATCTCGCTGAATAGATCATTTACAGATCAGCCTCGCACGACTTCAATCCCCCTCACGGCCGCACTAAACAATTAGAAGCATTGCTCTGCTGCCTCAGAATACATGTGCTTTTCATTTTTATAACATCGGTGGTCTCCAAATAATGTATTGAAGCAGAAAGCGGGGGGAAAAAAAAAAAACAGACACGGCTTGTAAGTGTAATTTGTATTCCTCTAAAATACTGTAACTCGCGTAAACAACAAAGGGATTTTTAATACAGTGCAAACAAGTTGAGTCATCCAAACACAACGACTATATAAATCAGCAAAAGACAACAAAGCTCTACAGCGAACGCAAACACGTAACGTAATAGATAAGCCAAAGGTGAATGGAGGATATTAATAGGGGCCCGAGATGAGGCCGAGCGATCCTCTATATACTAAGTTCTCATAGAGTCTCAGGGACTATGTTTATTTGCCACCTATGTGTTATTGGCTTGTCCTTGTTTATGGCGAAAAATAAAGAACAAAAAACATACACAATATTATAATAGTCATATAAACTTACTGTATGGGAAATGACCCAACATTACATTTTATTAATACATAATGTAGCTTCCAAAAAAAATAGAGAATTTTTTTTTTTGGTGTTCATTTTTTTTTACCACGGAAAATATATTTCTGACATCTGTGTAGAGGTCAAGAAAAAGTAGGTATCTGCACATTTTATTTCATCCCATCCCCAACTTTGGTGTGTTCCCTTAATAAAGGGGTTATAGAGGGAACCTATATAAGAGCCTATAAGATATTATTTTTTCTAGTATACTGTACGAGAACCCCTTCAGTATTCTACCTGAACTCCTATACACACTTCCGTATGATTCTGTACAAACACAGCGTACTAGAGTAGTAATGGAGTTTGGATTATATGTCCCTAGTTGATCCCTATGTGAAGATCTCAGACCACGGCTGTGACCATATTATTTATCCGTCAGGAGCTTCTGTGCAGATTCTGGCATATGTGAAACACCAGTGCTAGTTTCCCTGCTAAAAAGAAGGACATTGCAATGGAAGCGGGTGGTGTTCATGATGTCCTTACATCCATCAGGCGCCACTGCTATCTGTCATGTGGTGAACAGGCAGAGCATTGCAGTCCATGGTTATAATCTATACAGACTTCAGAGTCCATAAACTACACTGTATGAGCTGACATCGGTGGACAGTCACAGAACCTGGTACATAGTTACATAGTAGATGAGGTTGGATGAAGACATCAGTCTGTCAAGTCCAACCTATAACCCTACAGTCCCTACAGTGCTGATCCAGGGGAAGGCAAAAAAAAAAAAGAGGCTTTTGCCAATTGCCCCATTTAAGGGGAAAATTTCCTTCTTCTATATCTACAGAGAGAACCTGCACAGGAACATGAGAACCATTTATTCTAGGCAGGGGTGGATGGGACACAGATAACACCCCCTTATCTGAAAAAAAAAACCTTTTGCAAACAACCACTTTCAACAAGATGTCCAGATAGGACTTAATACAGTACACAGAGAACGGCTTGTCAATTTTAGGGGAGATTTACAGATATATTTAACGCCATTTTTATAGATGAGAAGCCTATTTCATCCATATGAGAATGTATCACACCAACACGAAAACTTTTTTTGATTTTCATGACAATGGACAGGGGAGAAGTGTCAGATGGCTGCGGGTCCAACCTCTGGGGGTAAAAGGGTCCATTGACACGGAGGAAAATGGTGAGGAATATGGTGTGGAATTTCAGCGCTGAAAAAAAGCCTTTTTTTTCTGCACTGAAATTCCACACCAAATTCCTCCGTGTGAATGGACCCTAAAGATGTTTCATTCACATGGAAGACTGAGAGTCTTTTGGCGGTGCCAGCGGTCACATTCCCAGTGATCTGACACTTATTCCCTATCCGAAGTGTGTAGAGGGGTTGTTGAGCACAGACACGATTAGAAAATAATAGAAGTAGACAAACAGAACTTACTGATCCCTACTTGTTCCCATTCCAATGCTTCTCAATCCACCGGTCCCGCGTTTTCTGATTCTGAGACGAGAGCCCAACAATAACATGCGACCACTGCAACCAACTGCGGCCACGGCAGTCATATGTCCGTGTCTAAAGCCCAAACCTCAGAGACCAGCAGGGAAGCAAAGCCTTAGAATGAGAGTAGCCGGGGAGCAAAAAGGTTATTTTATCATAGAACATGATAAGTCTTTTTCAGTTTAATTTCCCTGCATTGGATAAATCTCTAAATGTATCACATAGAAGAAAAGAAAGAACTTTTTGATTATTATTATTATTATTATTAAACAATCATTGAATTCGGTTAATAAATGTGTTAACCATTATTTATTTAGCTTACTTGTACAGCGCCATCATATTACACAGAAAACATTCAGGATATTAATTTAATTATCAAGAAAATAATTATATCCAAAGTCTTAGAGATGCGTCTCTTGACTGCCCATACACCCTTTGTGTCTCTGGTATTGACAGATAAACCTACAATTTTATAGGATCAGTTTTCTTTTTGGAAACGGCAGGGGATTTTTTTATTTTTCTTTTCCTCCAAGTAGACCAGACATCCTTCCTACTAACCACAGAGACCCTGCACGCGACACTTTCATAGCCACCAAATGTTTAGTCAACCAGATATTGTATCCACATTCGGCTTCTGTATGGCATTAGTATTCCTATAGATCTGTTTCAGGCATTCTGACCTGAACGCTGCCAATGCAATCTCAGATTAACATATTATTTTATAAGGGAATTTAACGTGACGTGAATAATTTATATTCCATTAAGTTGTCGCCTTACTTCAGAGAATATTACTTAAGACAATTAAGATACACTCAAGAAGATAATAGGAAGAGTGAAATCTAAAGACAACACTACAGGTGACCATCTTTACAATACAACTTAGATTTCTACATGACAATACTTGTACATAAGCACTTCAGATGGTACCAAACCCACATTATCGAAAAATTTTAATCCTAAATGGTAGCAAAAGGTCATAAGAGAAATAAATCGCCAAATTGTACATATTATCAAAGAACGAAACATAGTACAATTCAATGCTTATTCATCTGCCCATCTAATGAATATCCAACATCTACCTCATGTATAGCTCATAGCTTTTATTTACTTATATCTAGAAATTATCAGTCTATCTAAAATATCTATGATCTATCTATCTATCTATCTATCTATCTATCTATCTATCTATCTATCTCCTATCATCTATCTCCTATCTATCATCTATCTATCTCCTATCTATCTCCTATCTATCTCCTATCTATCTATCATCTATCTATCTATCTATCTATCTATCTCCTATCTATTTTTTATCTATCTAATTTTTATTTATCAATCATCGATCTATCAATCATCTATCTATCTATCTATCTATCTATCTATCTCTTGTAAAGAAATAAGATTCCCATTTATATGCAAGTCTCTCTTTTCATCTCCATACACATCTGCAGAAATTCCCCCAGATTGTCGTCTTATGTTCTCCACTTTTCAGCTCGTGTAGCGTTAATACAGAGAGCAGGCTTCCTTCAGAAAATATGGTTTCTTCTACAAATAAATACAAGTCTTGCTAGTCCGAGGAGCAAAACGGTTCACTCCGGGAGAATGTAAACGATGAAAAGGAAAAAAAAAATGAGATAGTAGGAGGACAGCTAGAGGAAGGATGAGGGGATACGAGAAAGGAAAACGATGTTATATGATCTGTAATACAACACAAGTAATAGACTCGTATCAGGGATTAGAACGGAAATAATAGGGATGGTCAGTTATTCATTAAAAACAAAAATTCTAAAAATTATTATCCCAATGCCAAAACTGTATTGAACGCTCCCTATTTTTGTTTTATCTTAGAAGATTAAAAAATACTAAATTCTAAAAAAAAAAAAAAAAAATACTTAGCGGTCTATTAGAAACCAGTAAAATGAACTGTATTACAGGTATATTATCTATTATTGCATATCGACAAGATCATTAAAAGCGATGGTGTGCTGTGTCAATGTGCTCGCCGCGTTTCGATTAGCTAGCACCATGACCCATTATTTTCTTATGGCCCCATATACACGTCCATGTATGATAAGCCGTCCTTCATCCAGGGGATAGCAAAACTCCGGACAGGTCCTATTCCTGTCTGTTTTATGGCCTGGGATCACTGGTGAAATGAATGGGTCTGTAGAGGACAAGGACAGTCCATGGATATTATTCATGTGTCACCCACGTTCTTCTATTTTTGCAAAACAAAAATTAATTAATTAATTAAAAAGCATCAAAACGGTAAGCATGAACCCTGTCCTTTATGTCTGGGCGCCCTCCTAAAAAATATAGAATAAAATTGGATCCAAAGAGGATATAGAAGTCTGTCCTTTATACCCCCTAGAAGGATTTCCTTCTAGTTTTAGCTGTGATCAAAATGACTCTTCTACAAAAAGAAAAAAAAAAAGACCTTAAAAATAAAATTTTCTTCCAAGAAATAATCAAAATACGATGGTAACAGTTTTGACAAAATCATAAAAAATTTGGGGGGGTGAGGGGAAAAAAAATAAAAAATAAAAATTCTCTCAGAGATTTGCCCAAAGTGAACCACAAGGTGTGGACAGGCCCCATTTCAATAAAGCTAGTTGTAATACAAGGGATGCCAGCGATCTTTCTAAACACAGATGTAGGTGTAGAAGAATTCATATTCACAGGCGTTTCAATGGCTCAGCCTGTGGCTTTTATCCCAGTCCTTCTGTCAGCATCTGATTTATCTCAGAGACCCAAAAGGTCTTTGACTGAAATTCAACACAGGAGCCAATATTCCATTCATGAAAGAGCGGCGATTGTGAAAACCGCTCATTTCTCTAGGACTACCAGAGTCAATTAATATGCATAGGCCTCAGTAAGACGGCAGCTTGTGTGTATACGAAATGTTCTCATTATGCAAATTGTGAATCATTCTGAGCTGGCGTAATTAAAGCCTCATGTCATGTAATCTAAGGTTTTGTTGCCTGCAAACTGAGGGTTATGTAATGTTTCTAATGTTTTACCCTTAAAGGGCAGGATCCCCATACGTCCGCCTTTCCCTATCCGCAATACAGCTAGCCATACACGTCCACCACAAAGACATGCAGTATTACATTGCATCCATTCTTGCTGGTGGCTCTACACAAATCTCTAGGATACCCAAATATCTTCAAGAGTCAGTTCCCTTAAAGCGGTTTTCCAGTATTACTAAAAAAAATCCAACAAGGGTAGGAGGGTAAGGTAAATATAATATAAAGGGATACTCATCTACCCTCTGTGCTCCCTCAGCAGTCACATGATAGGGGCTGGTGACATATCAACACTGACATCACTGGCAGACATCAGGTGACCGCTGAGACCTGTGACTGGCTGTAGGGGTCACCTGAACCTCTGAACTTCCAGGCCGCAGGTCTCACCGAACTCTGCATTTTCAGGCTGCAGGAGTCACCGAGTCTCTGCACTTCCAGGTCGCAGGGGTCACTGAGCCTCTGTACTTCCAGGTGGCAGGAGTCACTGAGCCTCTGTACTTCCAGGTCGCAAGGGTCACTGAGCCTCTGCACTTCCAGGTTGCAGGGGTCACTGAGCCTCTGTACTTCCAGGTCGCAAGGGTTACTGAGCCTCTGCACTTCCAGGTCACAGGGGTCACTGAGCCTCTGTACTACCAGGCCGCAGGGGTCACCGAGTCTCGGCACTTCCAGGGCGCAGGGGTCACCAAGTCTCTGCACTTCCAGGGCGCAGGGGTCACCGAGTCTCTGTACTTCCAGGTCGCAAGGGTCACCGAGTCTTGGCACTTCCAGGCCCAAGGGTTACCGAGTTTCGGCACTTCCAGACCACAGGTCTCTGCACTTCTGACCCAATCAGCTTTTGTTTCAGCATTACACTAAGATAACAGATGGAAAGTCTACTCTTTGTGTCCATCATAATGGCAATTTCATTGAGCCATCACAATAAGAGACACTAAAAACTGTAGAGTGAAAGCAGCTTAAGTGAAAAAAAAAACATATTAAAATGCTTATCCGATTTCTCTGATTGATGATCTATTCTTAAAACAAGATGGGACATCAATTAGATCTGTGCTGCTCATTCGCCGTGCCAATTGTACTAGAAGTAATGCAGTGCTGCTAAATAAATTTCTGCAAAATTTTGCACTTGCGCGGATATCATAGTTGCATTTCTGCACAAGTGATGATCTTCAACCTCTGCCTTTTAACCCATTTAAAAATTATTAGAACTAGTCTGGGGAGAAAGTAACACTCATGTATACTACACAAGGGGCCTACTCCATGGTCATTGATCATCTCCGTGGAATAGATCCATCCTCATGCTATTAGAAAGAAGAAGGTGTACATTTCTCAAGATATCCAAATGGGCAGAGTCTAGGTCGGCAAAACATCTGCTTATGCATTTTATACCATCCTATAATACATCCACTTTATTCAGTATTGTGATACAAGGCTCCTGGGAGCGGCCATTGTCTGTCAAGAGAAAGAATGGATCTTTAGAGGCGAAGAACTCTCCTTTTGATAGAAATAGAGTTATAGAACAGTGCAATGTGATGTGACAGAGCCTCGGACTGTCAATAAGTTTTTACAAAAAGCAAAATCCGAACAGTATGTAATAGAAGAGAATAGATGATGGTAGATAAAACAATACTTTAGATCCTTTGCAGTGAATACAAGATCTATGCCAATGACTCCCGTTTGACCTTACATTTACGGAAACCTTGAGGAGCTTTGTATTCTAAACCTTGGCATTGGACAAAGCTAGCAGTTCTTACAGAATGCCCTTCACTACACGCTCGCATTACCATCCGTCCATTCACTAAAGTTTAATAATAATAAGTTCATTTCCACTCTGACACGGGCAGGATTACACGTGAGCTCAGCAGTTATTAGCCGCCACACACATACACAAAATTATAACCGCGACAACAATTCGGGACCAATTACGACCCCAGAAACTAGACGAGGAAAAACACACATTTTTCATAAATCCTAATAAATGATCAGTTTTCTAAAACAACCCGTCTTTTCCAAAAATAGCAAGCTCGTCTGAAAGGCTCAGCAAATTGCATTCATTAATATCCACAGATTTTAGACACCCATACAGGTTTTTTTTTTGTTTCCTTTTTTTTTTTTCTACATTATTTTTATAGCCGAGGGATAAGATTTCAGTCTCTCGTACGAACGCCGTCCCCTTACAACTTTGTAGGACTAGCTGTTACACATTTAATACCCAGTAAAACCTCACAAATCCATAAGAAACAAGTATGAAAGGACATTCCGCAAAGGCAAAACATTCAGGGACAGCGAAAAAAGCAGCCGGTCATTATCACGTCTTCCTGATAATGGCCGACATTACTCATAGGCGGAGGGTGATTTAAAAGCCATTAGGACAAGAGGATGGACGCCGGATTTATACTTAATGTTAGGTTTGCAATAGGCTCTGTATGCCACAAGTGAAAAATGTTCTGGGTTCCTATAAAAGAAGGGATTTTTTTTCCCCCTCCTAATTGCTACCTACCTGAGTTTAACCGATATTATGAACCTCCATTAAACTATGAAGCCTTTGCTACACTCCACCCTATGTATGTTATATAAACATCCTCTAAGCCAAGTATTTCAACTGTTATAAAGAGGTGTTAAAACGAGGGTAACTGTAATAGGATTTAATAGGGGAAGGTGCCAAAACAAAGGAAGCCATATAGTGGAGAGTAGTAGCACAAAAAGTGTGTGGAGGGGAGGAGAGAGAGGAAAACATTCAGACTTATGGAAGGGAGGGGGCTGCAGAAATTCAGCTCTATGCTAGCAGGACAGCAACCACTTATGGTGAAACAAAGAATTCCCATATTTTACGTGTCACATCCTCGCTTTCTACGGGCAACAATCATCTAATACCCAAGGCTGTGACCACAGAATCAGAGGCCTCCGATTTTCCACAGCCCAACTCCTTCACGCCGTGGTCAGTTCTGGTAAAGCTCCTCTAGTCCATTAACAAGATAGTAACTAATTCCTATGAAAGCAAATATGTAACAAACTATATAACTAATTATTATACAATATCAATAATTTTAGAATAGAAATAAAAGGAATCAATTGATTCATTTTGACGCTGGAGTCAGTAAACTTTTTGTAACTAAACAGCCTTATAATAATCGTGCAGACAGTGATCAATAATTTGCTTCATTTTTGTTTACGACATCTTACTTAAAGATAATTGATAGTTGGGGAATGAATGATTGAACGAATGAGCGCTTGTATGGAAACCCTATGGCAAGTACAAGAGGCAAATATAAGTGAAAACCCCTAATAGATAATGGGATAGAGATGAGATCAGTCTATCGGATATCCACGTCTATCTGATTATCTACCTGCTGCATAGAGATCCCTTATCTATGTTCCTACATGGCAGATTTGTGCAAAAGAACAATACAATACAAGGGAATGGGGTTTTACAAAACCATATTGATGCTCAGTGGAATAAAGCATCAAAGAATTTGAGGCTGCTGCAGATAGCCATATAGTAGGGACATCAGACCACAGATTTAACCCTTTGCTGTGCAGATTTTCAGTAACATTGTGCAATGCAGTATATAGACTAAATAAAATACTTGTATATGCCATTAGGTTAAACACTATAGAAGCATCTGCCTTGTATCCACAACACTACAGGCGGATTAAACCATTTAGATAATAGTCATTTTATCCAGTTTGTTAGTTTACCTTTACATGGGATTTCATTGTTGTAATGTCATGCCTAAGAATCCCCTTTAAAACATACAGTCCCACCTAGGGCAGAGGCTTGGAGGAGAATATATATTGTCTAGCCATATAATAATAATTCTGGAACATCTCTTTTAGTAATTTTGCACTGTACTGTTCCTCAGTTATTCCGCTTAGAAACGTCTGAATAAATGGACAACTGTGTGTTCGCCGTTTAGTGTATGTCCCTATACAGTCAGTCCTGACCACGACTCTTGACAAGGAGAATGATAACAAGCAGATTTGTGGGAAGAATAATAGAAATGATAAGAAAGATTTAAGATTTTCTAAAGAATAGAAGTATTAGACGTGTCAGGAGAGGCGACAGGTCCTCACGACTGAACCCGAGAAGTTACAATGTATTCCAATCTAACAATGTAATAAGATTTCTTTGCATACTTTCTAAAAATAAGAGCGTGTTGTGTCGAGGGGGTATTCGGTGTAATGGAGCACATGTTCTTGGTCTACATGGGAGTTAAATCGAAAACCACAGTCAATTTGTAGCCTCCAAGATTCTGATCCCCCTCCCACACATTAAGAATAATAGTCCATCCTTCTAAAGAAAGCTGGGAGGTAAGGTCCCTGCATGTGTTACCTCCTAGCCGTCCCTACTTGTGTTTACACACTCAGCCAAAAAGCACAGCCCCCGTGTGCTAATTTGCTGTCCGCATCATTATTTTCTTTCTATTCAAGTGGCGTGAGGCTGCAAATATTTTCAGAAAGCGTGCCCGGCTTTATAGGGCCCCGGTTATAGGTACTTCAATGTGGGTGGCAAGTGAAGGAGGTCTGCCCCACGCACCACAATGCAACTATATGCTTTATTGCACAAAGATTCCTTTTTATAGATATTCAGACTGTATTACTTTCTTCCTTCCATGTTTCACCGTCGTGTTAACCCCTTTGCTCCCTTGTGGCTTACAAATCGATCGTTTCAATGTGCATGCATCGATTCTCCGCTTACAAGTGCTTTTGGAAATTCCATTACTTTTCATATTTGTTAAGTGTGCACTTTGGAAGTATAAGAGAAGCATTCAGGAGAGGATACAGAGAATTCGGCTTACTGGGGGTCAGAAAATTAAGATGTTGACAGCATTACACGAACGACATGAAGCTGTGTGAATATCGCATAGCATGTTAGCATCAAATGTAAGTCAACATCAAGCTGTGCACAAGATTGAGCATTTTCCAAGACATTAGTTCAAGGTTTGAGACACCTGGGAACCATGCGGATCTGGTGTGTGAAGAGACTATAGGGTTCCAATGAGCACTGCGGCCTAATCACTGAAAACCAAGCACAGCATTGTATATTGTACAGCAACTGGGCTTGGTATTGTAGCACAGCCCCACATGAGGCTGGGGTGGAAACACCATAGCAAAAAAATGTGGCGTTTTACAGTACCTGCAAAGTGGATGGGATTCTGGTTAATCTCAGCCTCACATTGCAGAAAAAAATCTGCTGTAGAAAATCCCTTTAAAGCAGTTGCATGGATCATGGGAAGCTGTAGTCTGGAGAGATTCATTGACTTCTATGAGAGTGTTGTGGGTTAGGGGTCACTGTACAGGGAGGGGGAGATGAGGAGTTGTGACCAGTGACTCCTGTGCTATATATATATATGTGTGTGTGTGTGTGTGTGTGTGTGTGTGTGTATTACCTTTCATTGTAATGCTGCCTGTGATAACAAGATGACATAGTTACATAGTAGATGAGGTTGGCTAAAGACATTCGTCCATAAAGTCCAACCTATGACCCTACAATCCCTACAGTGTTGATCCAGGGGAAGGCAAAAAAACCAACATGACTGTTGAGAAGTGATCTCCACAGAGGAAGAAGTCCCAGCCTATTAGTAGGCTCAGCGGCAAAAGATTTTTTACAATTTTTAAATAAAACTGTGACCTAGAAAAAAAATATACATTAAAGAATATTATAAAGATTAATTTAAATAGGCAAATTTATTTAAAAAGTATCCACTCAGCATTGACTTCCTATTTCAAGCAAAATTCTAATAAGATGTCTGTCCCAGAATAATGAAAAGAGAGCACAACGTATTCCCATATATATTATAATTCAAAAACACAAAAAGATTTGATTTATGTAAATAGTTGCACGTTTTAGGTCTTATCTTCCTGTATCATATGTGATATCTTGTGATATGACATTGGGGAGATGAAATGTAAGAGTGAGCACAACAAGCATTTCCAGACTGTCATTTTTATTTTTTTTGATAGTCAGTTTGTTTGAACCATTTCCCATCCACAGGGTCAGTCAGGAATCCCGTGACAACACCAGATATCAATAGGTCTGTGTGTCCGGCATTACCACCCAGTAGTAGGAAGAAGGGCTGTTGAATGGAAAAATGACGATGCTCCACCGCACTTCCTGAATAGAAAATACTGCTGAGTGGACACTTCTAATATGGATGGATGGATGGATGGATGGATGGATGGATGGATGGATGGATGGATGGATAGATGGATGGATGGATAGATGGATAGATGGATAGATGGATAGATGGATAGATGGATAGATGGATAGATGGATAGATGGATAGATGGATAGATGGATAGATGGATAGATGGATAGATGGATAGATGGATAGATGGATAGATGGATAGATGGATAGATGGATAGATGGATAGATGGATAGATGGATAGATGGATAGATGGATAGATGGATAGATGGATAGATAGATAGATGGATAGATGGATAGATGGATAGATAGATAGATAGGAGATTGATAGATGAGATAAATAGATAGATAGATATGAGATCTATAGATAGATAGATAGATAGATAGATAGATAGATAGATAGATAGGAGATCTATAGATAGATAGACAGATAGATAGATAGATATTCCCTGTGTAGATTATAAATAATGACAGATCAATATAAGAAATAGGACATTTCTATGAAAAAAACAAAAAAGTGATAAATTTCCTCTAAATTACTCAATGCCACGTCAGCTGAAAAGAATACAAACAAGGCCACCGACTTACAGTTACATTTTATGAAATATGGGGTATCCTTCACCAAATAGACATGGGATGATAGGGCATTGATGGAGTGCAATAACATATATCATAGAAAAGCAGCCCCCATACTTATTGAGGGTAGTAAAGACACTATGCAAAGTTACTTGTTGTTGCCCTACAGCCATGTTGGCCAGTCAGGAAATGGGCTGACATGATAGTGTTGAGCGAGTAGTATTCGATCGAATACCTCGTCGCCATAGGAATGCGTGTAATTCGCCGAACACCAAGGGGTTAAACGCTTCAAATATTCGATGTGTTTAACCCCTTGGTGTTTGGCCTCTTACACGTATTCCTATGGCGGCGAGGTATTCGATCAAATAAATACTACTCGCTCAACACTAGATAACTTCTATATTTGTAAAGTCAACAATAAATGAAGTAGAAATCTGTCCAGGAATTAAAAAAAAAAAAAAAAAGTCCTTACTCAATGAACAAAGCTGATCATAAAAGTGATGCAACAAATTAGTAAAAAAAAAAAAAAAAAAAAAAAAGTTCTCACTATATTCAATATTCTTATTAATATACCACGCTGTGGTAAACGGAGACAACTGGTGGCGACATGCACTTAGGTTTGGATTATATATCACTATTCAGAGAGCTCTACAACGGAGTGAATGGTAGATGGGACTGTTATATGGGGATCTATTATCTATGGTTTATTTCTAAAGCTAAGGGCAGGTATCACAGGATCCACCATTACATAAGCCATAGGGACAGTCCCGTTTTTCGTGTTTCCACCTGCAAAGAGACTTCGGTATATCATACAGTACAAGTTCACCACACTTCTATATACTTTGTTTTCTTATGTCCCAACGCCTGCTGTAAAGCAAATCTCGAAGACAAGACTACTACATTAATAGCTGCATGAAGAAAATATATTTCAAATTAAAAAAATAAATAAATAAAATTAAAAATAAATAAATATATATATATATATATATATATATATATATATACACACACACACACACACTAAAAAAAAAACATATTATATAATGGTTTGGTAAAATAGTATAGTAAAAAAAATTGTCCTAAGAATATTTTAAGTGAAGAACCATTCCCTTGCTTTATACATGGTGCCTATCCAAAGCAACATGAACAAAAAAAAAACTTGTACATTGTACTGAGCTATTTGACAGGGTAGAGAAATGTATAGGAAAATCTGGCCAGATTATATGCTATTTAATAACGGGTGGTTTCAGAGGGCAAAGCTTCATGGTGGTAACTGGCTTCGCTCATGAACCTTACCCTGGTGAGGGAGAGCGATGTGAATGTGAAGCGGCCATCATAATATTAGCTTTTATTTTCTACAATGTATTTTAGCCAAGCACAAAGCACAGCAGCAGACTCTGCGGTTCTCCATTAGTACAAATGTGTTTGATCAGAATGTTTCTTGCAGTCATTGCTCATTATTTCATTGAGGTTTTGCACAGCTAATGCTACCAAATTAAACAGAGCGCTCTTTTTTTTCATTCTGTGGCTTTTTCTTAAACTTATTGCAAAAAAATAAAAATTGCAACTCAAAACATCTGACATTAGAACTGTACTGAGTTACTGCTGACTGGGGCTGTTTGTTAGCAGAAATAAAGAAAAGTGATGACTATGCCCCGTGCTATTCTACCCATAAATAGGCGGCTTCATCACTCTTATAACAAGCACAGATTGATAGACAAATGTATCAGTCATTGTGAGAACTTATTGTTCTGCAAAGTATCTGGGGAAAGCTGGAGCTCAGGAAAGGATGAAGTGTACGGGATCATCGGTATACCATACGATGTGTGCATTGTCATCTACAGAAATACAAATAAAGCTATTCTTTGTTCGATTGAATCCCAGAACATCCCAAATCTAATGTTCATTAACTTTTCTAAATTCTAGTGAAATTGTATATATGGATAAAAATGGCAGAGAAAGTCAATAAGAGATAAGGTATGCCTGGGTCACTTTCATTATTTTTCTATACTTTTTTTTTTTTTGTGCCGATCTGGAATGAAAATTATTTTAACCAGACAAATTTAATTTTAATTATCAATACAACTATTTTTTTTTTTTTTTTTTTTCAAAATTACCATTTTCAAGAAATAAAATAGTCATACAAAATTTATTAAATTAACTACTATAATTGTACTATTTTTAACTTTTATTAAATTAAATTTTAGGCTGACACAATGCTAAAAGGTATAATTTAAATTAAATCTAAATATAATCTATAAGTTAAAGTCTTAGTCAAATCTCAATAGGTGACAACATGTTCACAACATTAGAGAGAAGATAATATAACATGGCTTAAGACTAACCGGAACGGAATAAAATGTAACTCTTTGAAAGTGCATTGTAATAATATAATATAATAAAATAATATAATAATACAATATACCAGTAATAATATAATATAATAATATAATATAATAATACAATATACCAGTAATAATATAATATAATAATATAAAATATAATAATATAATATAAAATATAATATATTATAATATAATATTATATTATAATATAAAACCTGCAGTCCCATGTAAAACTGGATTCCACAATAGACAAAGCTCTGCTACATTTGTAAGTGTACAATGACTGTGTATCGTATTAATAGAGGACAAATACCGTAAAAAAAAAAAAAAAAATAGGTTGCATGAAAGGATAAATTTCCGGCACGTCTATAACATTAATATACCTAACTATTCGAAAACTGAAACGCAACGTAATATGGTGGATTTATATAAAAAGAAAAGTAATATATTTTAAGAAGAAAAGTTTAACATTTAATATCCCATATCCCCCTAAAAGGACCACAGGGGTTAACAACACTGGAAAAGACAGGCACCTTCCTGATTCTTCATATTAAAAAAAAAAAAAAAAAAAAAAAAAAAGTTTATTTTAGGTTACATTGAGAGAGAAAAAAAAAATTGCATCAAGCAGTTTTTGTAAGTGCCAGAAACAACACTCAGGGTAGTAATTCAGTCAGCTGAAACAGAAATGCAAGATATTGAAAATATTAAATCAACATGCTCGATGTGAGGTGTCACTTGGAAATAATTTAATTTTTTTTTCTCTTCGACTATACGCCTCTACTGTGCAAAAGAAACTTAATAAAAAAGAGCCATAAGTACACTTTACATAAAAAAAAGTAGGGGTGTAAATCTTGTACGGCGAGGTGTAACAGAGCAATGAAACCTTACCTTTAATGCACATATTGGATTAATGCACATGACTGGCTAGATGGAAATCAGAACAGCCACTTGACTCGGTGACTTCTGGATTTGAGCCTTTACACGAGGTGGCAATGAAATCACGGTTTAAGGGAGAAAATTATTTTTGATACGTTTTTCTGTTCAGTCCTAACTCCTGAGGGTTGGGTCAGATTTACATACCTGAGGTAAGACTGTAGTCTTGTGGACAATTCTAAAAAGTTCTCTTTCCTATAGCGCTATAAAATAGTCATTAAAAAAATGGACACTATAACGTCGTCATGTGAGACTTGTAAGCCCAGGTTCATGCATTTTGCAAAGCAGCTTTTTATTTTGCTGCAGTCCTGTAGGATGTATCAATGGCAGCCCACCACCCCCGTCCCCCCCTCCTGCAGAACTGATAGCATCTTGTAAAATAAATAGATATGTGTATGGTTCTTGCATACACTGAGGAAACTCTAACAAATTCTTTTCACTGCACTGTAATGATTTAACGGAGCAGGCCATGCGCAAATTAAACAAGGGCCTACCTGTTCTAGCTATGCTTAGGACTGAGGCCAAGTCATTTTTTTTATTGATTTAACCTTTACAGGAATGTCACACATCCTCAATATGAAGCCCTTCGACGTATTTTAAAAAACGTGATACACCTTGGCCCAAGCACGGCGCAAATTATTTACACAGAGACTATCCCCAAAGCACTGTCATCTGGATACAGTACAAATATACCACCAGGTGTGCGGGATTCAGAAGATGGAACAAAATGATGGGGGATTTATTCCTATAAAATTCAGATTGTTTTGTAAAACTAGACCTCAAAAATTCTGTACAATAAAAAATACAGGGGGAAAAAAAATTACCTGCAGGTACCAGCAAACATATACTTGTCTTCTAGAAGAGTCCCCTGACAAGAAGCAGATCAATAAGTTGGGACTCCAAGAGATCAGCTGTAATCTGTGGGGAAACCTAGAAGTAGCTGTGTAAGACCCCCTATTAACTCAAAATTCACTAATAGGGTATATATTAAAAAAAAAAAAAAATCTAAAACCAGACAATCTGGCTCAATACATTGTATTATTGCATCACCGCCATCTGTGGCCCAACTCCCCCGCCTCTATGGGTGTGTATTCTTCTGTCTTAACATTAGTTATGCAAGTCCCCTGAGGAATGCCCCTTATAAGCCTCATAATATATAGGGAGTAACAGGTACTACATGAGACCCCCGTAGGGACGGGAGTTACATTTTCAGTGGTCAGGGCCAGTGACTTCAGGGATAGAATAGGAACTGTCAAGACATGCTCAGATGGACCTGACTCCTTCCGTGTGACCCCATGACCTAAAACCAAGTTGTAGGTAAGATCCAATTAATTTATTACAATATCAATATAAACAAGGATTGCAATGGTCGTTGTGGGCAGTCTACTGACTTGTTTTTTATATATACGATTAATAAAAGTACTGAAGTAAAAATTATATTTTGTATTATTCGGTGACAATACACACAGAGCCCAAGCCTGGGACGAGTGTATTAAGGTAGGTGTGGGGGGTGTTTGACTTTTGTCATCTGCTAAAATGACTTACCGTTACTTTTGCAAGTCACCCAAATACAAAGTAGTATTTAAGCGCTGGAGCACCAACTTTTAAGACACATTTAATTGCTATTAGTGGACTACACAGTGACTGAATATACTGTATAGCAATTCTCTAGAGAAACCTGACCATGAAACAACTCCATCCCTGTCCACACTGCCATTTAATCCTAAGAAACGTGGCTTTCAAGCCTAAGGAATTTTTTGTGTTGCATCCTTCCACAGAAGCGCTCTATACATTTTCCCGTTTTTTTGTATTTCATTTACTCCACAAAAAGACTGAGCCCCAGTCACTAAGAACAAGCTAATTTACATTGGCATCTGTTATCCAAGCATGAATATTGATGGTCCGTACATTACTATTAGAGATGAGGGCGGGAAAGGGTGTGGATGGGGCGTGGTTAAGCATGGGGGTGTAGAAAAGCACCTCCAGTATCGGCATTGCCGACGACCGGAAGTAGCGCATGCGTTCGTTCCACAGTGGAATGCATGGCAGAGAGATGCATAGAGAACTGCTACAGTAGTATGATTAAGACATCAAAGACGTCAAGGGGATAGTATAGAGGCAGGATATAAGTGTAAAACAGAAGAAGAAGTTGCCCAAAGTTTGGTAGGCAAGTGCGGGGTGGAGCCAAGAACCCGCTGCATGTCCTACATAGTACTAGAATCCCAGACATACAGCGGGTCCCGACTCAACCCCGCACGTTGCTCACCGTATCCCGATGAGCAACAACCAAGCTGCTGACTCCTCGCCGCCGGTACACGGACCGGTGCAATATGCCCCGCGGCCTGGTATTGGTCTGCGGACCAGCGGTTGGGGACCCCTGCTGTAAAGCATATCACTAAATGCTGTTAACAGAGCAAAGGAGAAGCTCAGACAAGATGGCTGCCTCCATAATCATGTACAAAAAATAGAATAAAAAAAAAAATCTTCAGTCAGAAAATAAACACAGATCGGTAAAAAGAAATTTTAACGAATAAAAATAATTCATAAGGATTTGCTATAAGGAAACACGAGCGACAAGCATGCACTATTATCTGGACGAATTTATCCACAAAGTACCGAGATCCCAAAAAACATGTCAATGAAGCCTACACTGCATAATCATTTACCAAAAAAAAAACTTGTAGCAGGATTGTGATTCAGTGCTCAGGACACAGAGGACTTCCAATAGGAAGCAGTCGGGCTCCGAGGGGCAGTAAATGTATCCCGTAGTTTGCAATGTCACATAATCAATCCTTTTATCCGCACAACACCCGAGCACTACCGGAGTGTCACATTTGCCTTTCACAATCCCTCCATTTGTATGGATCAGAAAGAAAACATCTCAGCAAGTCAGAAAAGACATAAAAGATAAGCGGTAGTAGCAGCAGCTAGTATTTATTAGTGGGGTCTCCGGGACTTTGTTTCGAGTCGGTTCCTCTGAGGACGTGTGACCTATAGGGCCGCTAGTGAATGTTATATGTGTATAATAAGACTATTGAACAGCAGATGGCCTGGGTGACTGGCTGTCTATTGTATTGATCAGAGCCTTCATTTGCAGTAAGGGGTGTGAATAGTTTTGCAAATGCTGTAAGTTTATTATCCAGAGGATGAAATACTAGAAGCCATTCCTTTACTTTCCTTACATTATAACAATAGCTCTTTGTCCTACAAGTAAAGCGCTAGTAATGTACCCGTAACAGCTACTGGATGGCCCAGAGTGACAAGAAAGTGAAGGCCTATACACGGCAGGGGGGGACGGGACAAATACCTGCATAATGAACGTATATAAATATTAATGATATGTATACCTGCTCCTGCAGTCCTGGGTCACTCCACTCCCTCTAAACCCTCTTCTTGCTATCTTAAAGACCGTAGAAACAGGGTGTAGAGTTGAAGTGAGTTTTGCAGCTGGATAAAATCATTGGATCAAACTTTTCCTTACCATTGAATAGCCAGTCCCCAAAACACATTTTTTTCTTTTTTGATTGATCAGAACTGATACTGTATCAACCCTACAAGGTGCTGGTTCCAATCATGTCACCATGGGGGTTGGAACCAGTCAGGAACCCTCAGGTACAGCATGAAAATTAACCCTGAAGGAAATAAAATAAGACTGCCTGATAGGGCTGGGATTATGACCTGAAGCAACATCACGATTAAATCAGGCCTTTTACCTCAATTACCATTAATTAATTAAAGCCACTGCCCTTTTAAAGTACAAGTACACGTTGGGTGAACCCTGTGAGGTTCGTCCAACGGTTTTGTTCGGAACCAGAACTGCTGTTATACTCTGAGATCTGGAAAGACCGATTAGAGGAGGCGGAAGGGTGAGCAAACCTAAATAACAGTGTAACTTACCTCCTCTGTGCTCCAGCACTGCTCCTGACATCTGGCACCACTACGGATCATGACTAGGACATACATCATTCTGGAGGACTGAAGAAAATGAAGACCAGTGTTGGAGCACAGGGGGGCGAGTAACACTATTTTTTTTTTAATGTTTGACCATCTCCAATGGACCACCAATAATTATATTCTGGGGTCTCTCCTCAGAGGCCCTATCGTGCAGCAGCAGCTCCGTTTTGGACGTTTTTCGAACTAAACAAAACTGCCTGTAAAAGCTCATGAATAACGTAATAAACTATATAACTGTGCACAAAAATCACATTGGTTATGTAGACTAAATGGTCAGTTTTGGTTATTTTTTAATTAATTGTCCAGCTCTACTCTCTGGACAACCCTTTTAACTACCTAGGTCTTTGGAATGTTTCCAACCCAGCCCTACCATACTGGTGATAAGTTTACAGACAAATGCTGTAGCATTGGTTAGATAGGGTTGTCTGGCTGCACACGGTTTACGTAATAGCAGCAGAGTAGGATAGTTCATTGCAATTTTGCTCCATGCAAGTGAGTGGGATAATACTGCAATACCCAGATCAATGGCTACTATTTAGATGACCCATTGGTGGGGGACACAAGGAGTAACGCTCTCTCCAGTCTGCTATTGATGGCCTACCCCAACAGTAGGTGGCCATCAATGTAATTATCCCAGAAGACCAGTTCTTAATGAAAAATCTCCCTTGGATTTCTACAGGCACCTCCCTGCCATGGCCCCTTGAAATAGCTTATTGATGGCGGATCTGATATTGATAGCTTATCCTAATGATGCACTATTATATGTGATCCCGGAACATCCCTTAAAAACCCACAAGGAAATAATCGTGGCACGCCATATTACTGGGTGCAGCATTGTAGCTCATTGGTCAGAACTGATGCTTTGCAGCCGCTTGAGTCCTGGGTTCGAAGGGCAACATCTGCAAGGAGTTTGTATGTTCTCCCTGAGTTTGCGTCGGTTTCCTCCTACACTCCAAAGACATACAGATAAGGAATTTAGATTGTTACCCTACTTGGGACAGTGATGACGCTGCAGAATATGGCACATGGATGGCCTACGGATCTGCAATGCATATCTACAGGGACTCTGCGTGCAGCCATAAAAATGTGGGGAGTTTTTTCACACAAAACCTAGTTATTTCACAGTGTGTTCCGGGAATAACAGAGAGGGCCGAGCCAACCTTGCTTTCTAACTTGTTAACAAATGTTTGATGAAAGCTTACCAGATTTCTTTACATAATCCTTGTACAGTTGGGCCAGCCAAGGTTCTTGCACGTCCAGGCTTCCTTTGAGAAATACATACCAAACTAATTCAAGGTTGTGTTATAGGACCATATGTTTGCATTCCTTGAAGAATGAACAAGCCGCACTATTTATCCATATATTAACTGTAATCACTTACCTAATGTGTTTTTGCATGCTCTTAATTTTTTGGGAAATTGTTAACATGCAGAGTTTAGGGTAAGCCGGCCTGTTATGGATCGCGGCCCACAACAAATGTGAATGTTCAGCGCTCACCGAAATTTGCAGCTAATGAAGAACAATAGTGTTTAACCCTTATGTGCTTGCAGGGACTTTTTGTCTATAAAGAAAGATGGTTAGGATTTTTGCCAAGGTTGTAAACCCATGTGAGGTCAGGGGCCAGTGACATATATATTGCTCTGTTTTGGCATTCCGCCATGTGAAGTCGTTTGGCGGGAAAATGACGAGGTCTCGAGGCGTAGGTCTGTCTCAAATTCCTCTTTTGGCTGTGTGAACATCCCTTTATCTACTCGGGTACACAGGCAATATGGCAATATGATTCTGTATCCATCTAGGCGGATCATAGATATGTACTGCAAGCAAATGTTTGGGTTTGTGTGTGTGCCCGTGTGTATACCCCCTTGACTCAAAGGTCACATTTGGAGATAGAGTTGTCAGTATACCAGAATTTAGAGTTCAATACCAATCGTATAGGATTGATAGTCTCAAAAACAAATTAATGCTTTGGTATGGAACTGTACTGAGGGTTCTAGGTGTGAAACTCTGAACAGAGGAAATGAAAGCGGGCACAATAAAAGTAAGATAAATGTGGAATGAGGCCTCTGCTCTGTAGAAGTCCCTGCTCAGGTGTCAGGGAGTCCTTGCTCCGCCGGCAGCTGGGTGACGGGTTGGGGTAAGTCTCTGGTCTGTAGAAGTCCCTGCTCAGGTGTCAGGGAGTCCTTACTCCGCCAGCAGCTGGGTGACGGGTTGGGGTATGTCTCTGGTCTGTAGAAGTCCCTGCTCAGGTGTCAGGGAGTCCTTACTCCGCCAGCAGCTGGGTGACGGGTTGGGGTATGTCTCTGGTCTGTAGAAGTCCCGGCTCAGGTGTCAGGGAGTCCTTGCTCCGCCAGCAGCTGGGTGACGGGTTGGGGTTAGTCTCTGGTCTGTAGAAGTCCCTGCTCAGGTGTCAGGGAGTCCTTACTCCGCCAGCAGCTGGGTGACGGGTTGGGGTATGTCTCTGGTCTGTAGAAGTCCCTGCTCAGGTGTCAGGGAGTCCTTACTCCGCCAGCCACTGGGAGACGGGTTGGGGTTAGTCTCTGGTCTGTAGAAGTCCCGGCTCAGGTGTCAGGGAGTCCTTGCTCCGCCAGCAGCTGGGTGACGGGTTGGGGTATGTCTCTGGTCTGTAGAAGTCCCTGCTCAGGTGTCAGGGAGTCCTTACTCCGCCAGCAGCTGGGTGACGGGTTGGGGTATGTCTCTGGTCTGTAGAAGTCCCTGCTCAGGTGTCAGGGAGTCCTTACTCCGCCAGCCGCTGGGAGACGGGTTGGGGTTAGTCTCTGGTCTGTAGAAGTCCCGGCTCAGGTGTCAGGGAGTCCTTGCTCCGCCAGCAGCTGGGTGACGGGTTGGGGTATGTCTCTGGTCTGTAGAACTCCCGGCAATGCTGTAAGGAGTCTTGGCAGCTGGATGGGGTTGGGGCCTGCAATATCTAACCTGAGCAATAAGTTTAACCAATTGCCTCTTAAAAAGTATCAAAATAGAATCTAAAATTTGCTGCATCATGCAACCCCCAATATGAGGCCCCATGATAGGTCAAATAGACCATCACAAACAAAAATTTCTCACTTCTCCATGTAATTTTAAGTAACTATTACCAGGAACTGATCTTAGATCAAGTCTTATTACATTCATGTATATGGTGATATCTTATGCTACGGTGCTATACAGAGATGGTCATCCTTTACACTAGTCCCTGTCTCCCAAGTGAAATAAAATCATCATTATGTTTTTGGAGCATGAGGAGAAAAGGGGGTACACAGAGAAAACCAACACAAAAACTACAGACTCTAATACCTCCAGGCCAATGTTGCCCTTGGTTGGATCTCCAGTATGGCAAAGTCACAGTGACATCCCTTACAATGATCCAAGATTATTCTGGGAGGCTATAATAGTTCACTATATGGAGAATGATCTATAGACAGATTGGTGACATCAACATTAGTATAATTTTGATTGAATGCAGCTCTGGATGCCAATGAAGATGATTCAAGATGAAGACAAGAAGAAGAGCAAAGTAGTTTTAAAGACAGATGATGTTCAGAAGGTTAGATTTGCTTGAAAGTGATCTTCGATGCCCACTGGTTTCTATTTCAAGGGAGATGGGTGGAGGAGGAAACATACAGTTCCTACAAGTTTTCCTACTATTTCTTGGTCAAGGGTCCCGAAAAATGCTCCTAGAGCCTGTCGCACTCGATGGCCCTACAACTCCATATATGAAACTTCTCTGCGGCTTATACAACATGTCAGTTTTTCACACACGCGAAGTGTTAGTTAATGCAATAATACTCGGTAACATTCTCCCAGGCATTAGATAGAATACATCAACCACATGTCAAGCCAAATCCAGAGCTACTGGCAAACACAAAGAGCTTTACGAACTCTGCAAAAGGTAAAAATCTCAGTCGTAGGGTTTGACGATGTGTTAAGAGTGAATTATGACCCATCTTCAATCCAAAAACCATATCCCTGTGGCCTGGCCATAAACATCTTGAAAAGAAAACCACCTGTGTGCGCTCGACTCGGCTCCGCTGGAAACAGGTGGAACAGATTGTAAATGATTTCACCCCAGCGGGCCTATCAGCGTTTGTATGAATCATGCCTTAATAGTTTTCTGTATTATAGAATTTCCTCTTTGCATTAACAAGAGGAGATCCGAGTGTGTGATCCCTTAAGCACAGGATAGCAGTTACACAACATTTATTTGCCGAGACTGAGGAAGAATTGCTTACGGCTTAACTCCTTCACCGCCGCCGGACAGTAAAATAAAAGGCTAGAAAAACGTATAAGGCAAATGTGTTGTCACGTCAAACTATTTGTAACTGATGTTAATAATAGTATTAACTATTTGAAAAATAAAAACTTAGTCTAAAGTAGTATTTTTTTATATGTTCATAATCATCTTCAGAATCATGGATGTACTGAAGAGATGGTAGATAAACAGAATAGAGAGACGTTCGGCCACAGACTCAGAGGAAAAGAACAAGGGTATGGCACTTCTGCGATCTCTAATGTCCAGAAGATATGTGGCAACAAGTGCTCAATTTCCCTGCAATGCCCCCAGAGGTTAAATAAAGAATTGCATGGCACCTATTTAAACAAAAAGTTTTGTAGCTGTTCTCCATCCTCACGCCCCTCTACAAGGTCAGAATGCACCAATATGGTTTCTAAAAATGAGTTTCTGAAAACTTGACAAGCCTTTGAAAAAAAAAAAAAAACATGGGGGCAGACTTATCAAGACTGGTGCGAGGAGTTATTAAAGGGATCCTATCATTCAGAAGTAATTTTTTGTCCCTAACATGTCGGAATAGCCTTAAGAAAGGCTATTCGTCTCCCACCTTTCATTGTCTTCTCCACACCGCTGTTCGCCGGTATGCAAATGAGTTCTCTCGCAGCACTGGGGGCGTCCCCAATGCTGCCAGAGAACTCTCCAGCGCCACCTCCATCTTCTTCAGGAATATCCTCTTCCTGTGTCGGCTTTGAAACTTGTAGGCCTCAGGCCATCGGGCAGAGGTGACTGCGCATGCCCACGGCCACAAAAAAAATGGCTGCTTACATAGTAAGTAAGCGGCCATTTTCTTGTGGCCTGTGGGCATGCACAGTCGGCTCTGCCCCAGGCCTACAAATTTCAAACCCTGTGCCGGAAGAAGACACAGGAAGAGGATATTCCTGAAGAAGATGGAGGCGGCGCTGGAGAGTTCTCTGGCAGCATTGGGGATGTTGTTTGAGCGCTGGGGCCTGCCCCCAGTGATGTGAGAGCTCATTTGCATACCGGCAAAAACCAGGATTTCGGGCGAATGGCAATGCGGAAAAGACAACGAAAGGTAGAAGACGAATAGCCTTTCTTAAGGCTATTCCGACATGTTAGTGACAAAAAATGACTTCTGAATGAAAGGATCCCTTTAAGAGGCCCTGGTGCATTTTGGAAGGGGGCTTGTGAGCCTGAATTGAAATCTATACCAGTCAGGAGAGGATATAATTTTTTGGTATTAGTCACGCCACTTTTTTGGTACGAGATACAGTAAATGTGATGGGCCGAGGTATCTCTACCCCAGCCCGCCTAGATTTCCATCCATCTTAAAAAGTGTTGGGGCAAAAAAATAAATAAATAAAAATTTAAGGCACAAATCATAGGTACTTCACTGCTATCCATTTTTTAGGCTTGAGGCTTTTTGAATATTACACTAAAAACCATACAAGCTCTTCACTGTCAGAAAACTGAAGATGGACTTCTCTTGGGAATGGTTGGCAGACCCACAGTTTGTTAAGGGAGCTGTAGAAAGCCAAAAAGTTCTGATCAATCAAAAAGTGACACAGCCTTTACAATCAGTTGATGGTTGGGGGTGTTGAGTGTCAGGCCCCACCATTCTGACCTTGATGACCTCTAAGGACAGGCTACTCATTTTGGACTTACCTTTACATTTTTATAGTATGACTCCATAGCTTTATTTAAATGACTGGTATTTTATTTCTTACCCAATCTCATGTATTAAGCTTGCGGTGGTCTACACATAGATGTGAAATGCAGCAACCGTTATAAATGTTTAGCCAGACACTGACATGACTAGTAAATGCTGATTCATGACGACCGCTGCCAGGACTAAGCAGAGAAACAAACTTTTGTCTGATGGGGTCTGAATATATTGACGCAGAGCTGAAAAATATAAAAGGTTTTTATATAACCAAATGACTCTGAGTCATGAAAGGTTTTACAGTGCTCTGTGAGTATGGCAGGACGACAAAAGCTAAATAAAGGAAAGTAATTTACACATTGTCCCGTCTACAGACACTATATACACTGTAAGGGTCATTACAAAATGCCTTTCTTCGGAGGTTACGGGTCATTTTAATACGACACGACAAACACTAATTGGAATCTAAAAGACGTAATTTTAACCACAAAGCTGTAAAAACTGGACAAGCTAAATGAAAGGTATTAACAACTACGGCACGTCACTGCGCAGAGCAGAACATGGACGTGTGTGATTAGTAAGGGCCTACAGATAATATCTACCTGTTACATATCCCCATTATGTAGATGCTACACTGCAAACAAGTATCCAAGGGATGTTAGTAACCTGTTGTATTTGGTGAAGGTCTAGAATTTTTGGCAGATTTTTCTTGATCCTATCATTAAAATTGATTTTTTTCTTCCTACCACGTCGGAATAGCCTTAAGAAAGTCTATTCTTCTCCTACCTTTAGATGTCTTCTCCGTGCCGCCGTTCAGTATACAAACCGGTATTCGTCGGTTTGCAAATGAGTTCTCTCGCAGCACTGGGGGTAGGCCCCAGCGCTCAAACAGCACTGGGGGCAGGCCCCAGCGCTCAAACAGCACTGGGGGCGTCCCCAATGCTGCGAGAGAACTCTACAGCGCCGCCTCCATCTTCTTCAGGAACAAGTCTTCTTCGCATCTTCTTCCGGCAGTGGCTCCAAACGTCTAGGCCTCGGGCAGCCGACTGCGCATGCCTGCCGGCCACAAGTAAATGACCACTTGCATTACTGTGTAAGCGGCCATTTTCTTGTAGCCGACAGACATGCGCAGTCGGCTTTGCCCTAGGCCCAGAAGTTTGAAGCCACCGCCGGAAGAAGACCCGTTCCTGAAGAAGATGGAGGCGGCGCTGGAGAGTTCTCTCGCAGCATTGGGGATTCCCCCAGTGCTGTTTGAGTGCTGGGGACCGCCACCAGTGCTGCGAGAGAACTCATTTGCATACCAGCAAAAAATGGGATTTCTACAGAACGGCGGTGCAGAGAAGACAACGAAAGGTAGGAGAAGAATAGCCTTTCTTAAGGCTATTCCTACGTCATAGGCAGAAAAAATTGAGTTTAATTGATAGGATCCCTTTAAATCAAAATACGCGATGTTATGGTTACACGGGTTCATAAACTTTTATAGACTATGAGCCCTACTTATAAATAGGACATTTCCAGGACCTGACCCCATACAATCTAATCCACTAACATCAAACAGATCTACAAATTACATTTGCACATTCAACACCATTATGACAAATTCCTAATATTTCACAAGTTCACTACAAAATCAGCTGGAAACAAAACACACAATGATGATTCGTGGTCAACAGGAACTTACAGAGCCTTGATGTACAAGACCGTAGAGTGTGTGACAGGACAGTCTATTCCTTCCAGACATGAGTAAAGCCCTATCCTCAGATAACTTGAGTGATGCACACACATGCTCTGCGTTATTCTGAGCAGTCATGGCCACACTGATAATTACGCAGGATTCTGCCTGTCGGAACACATGCATTGCAACGCGATGTCTCCTCAGCTGTAGTGTGCAATTACTGAGGTATGTAAGGTCGCGCTTACCTACAATAGGGCCGTGTCATACCCTCACATTCACCTAGTAAGCCGGAATATTTGTTTCCTGCCACCAGCGCAATATGCTGCTGTACGTTAATAAAAATGCCAAAAATTTCATTTATATGCATTTTGCAATCCCTGTTGACAACTCTGTACATTGCTGTTTTTGCATTTTTCTCCTTTGGTTACATTTTTGATCAGTCTTCCATTGGCTTTAAAAAGGTTATCTGTATGCATAACCCCTTATCTATATGGATAACCCCTTTAAGGCCAATGGAAGACTGATCAAAAATACCCTATATTCAGCCAGGCTGAATTCCAAGTGGGGGAAAAAAAACCCTCAGTCCTCAAGCTCAGGGGAGGGACAGACAGACAACCAAAACACCCCCTCCCTTTCACTAGCACCCAGCAACTACTGCACCCAAAAATTCCGACCATTTTAATTTTTGAAATTTTCCAGTAGATGCTGCATTTCCCCCCCTCGGCTTATACTCGAGTCAATAAGTTTTCCCAGTTTTTTGTGGTAAAATTAGGGGCCTCGGCTTATATTCGGGTCGGCTTATACTCGAGTATATACACAAATTCATTTCAATGAGCTGAAGATAGCCCGAAGTACAATGCTTGGCTATCTCCAGAACTTTCTTAGAAATGAATGGAGCCATGTGCATCCACACTGAAGGAGGGACCGTGCTCTCCCCCATTCTCTTAATCTGACTGCGGAGACCCACACCAATGTGCAAATTCACTTCTTAAAATGGGAACACACTTTTTGCATATTCTTTCAATTCCGCCAGCCTACTGTGACCCCTATGGATCACCAAACCAATGAGGTCCCCTACTAAACCCATTGTGAAACCCAATGGTAATCAGTCATTGGCGAGTACAGGCCTTTAGATTATCTAACACATGTCATAGTGACGTGGCGACTCTCATATGAAGAATATAAGGTACTCACAGGCCTACCATGTAAATTACTGGTTTAGGCTAGAAAAATCTCATGCCAAGCTGAAAAATATGAACCTAGTGAAACCCTGCAATTACATAGAAATCCACATTCTAATTAATAGTCCGAAATGTTTCGTAATTACCCAGAAAATCACCATTATCAGCAAATTTCAAAGGGCAAAAAAAAAAAAACTAACATGTACCTCCAATTATATCTAAAGAGTACATGATGTAGGATTTACTGAAGGAAGGGACTGGTCATGTCTGTGCTGTATGCCGCTCATAACATGACACATGGGTTTTTCTTCTCGGCTCCAGCAGGCAGTACCGAGGTAAACATTACAGGGAGCTAAAGAGTGGGGGTCCATGCTGTCGGACCCTCACAGATTTAATATTGATGGCCTATCCTAAAGATAGAAAGTGGATGACACATTCAATAAGATAATCCTTTAATAGTCCCACCATGAGGAAATTCAGTCCATACACAATGTCACCTGCGCCTTTCAAACAGAGTTTATAAAATATTACAATAATAATAATAATAATAATAATAATAATAATAACAGAATTATAGTTCAACATCGACCACAGTCTAGTCAGTCTTAGTAAATCTGACCTGTTGTCTCTAGCAATATTTTCAAGAAATTACATTCCCAAAAGTCATTGCAATATGATGGTTTTACAATGACTGAGCAAAGTTCTCACAACACAATGGTGTCAGCCATCAATCTCACACTATAACTAGTTATCCATTTATATGATGAAGTGAATGCATTAGCAGAAGATGACTTAGGGCAGGTTCACACCTGCGCCCGGTCTCCGCTTTCAGCTTTCCGTCTTCTGCCCGAGAAATTGGACAGGAGACGGAAACCGGCAGCCAGTTTTCAAACTCTTTCATTTGATTGGGTTTGCAAAGTGTCCGCTCTTGAGCGCCTTCTGCCTCTCTGCGGCGAAACTGGATTTTTTAACCGGACACAGTCGGACATGCAGGACTTTGTGTCCAGTTAAAAAAAAAAAAAAGTTTCGCCGCGGAGACCAGAAGACGCTCACGGGCGGACGCTGACCGCCGGGTTTCTGTCTCCTGTCGGGAGAAGACGGAAACCCACAAAGCGGAGACCGGGCGCAGATGTGAACCCGCCCTTATTGGTTAAAGGTAACTTGAGTTCTCATGAAAAGTTGAAATAGGTGCATAAACCTTCTTACATGATGTCCTATAAGTTTTTTTGCTGCTAATAATCAGATTATGGCTGCATTTCTGTCCCAGGCTGTGGGGTGTACAATAAGGGGCAGTCTGTCTCCCCTCTGTTATACATTACTGATACGTTTCTGCCATGAATAACTGTAAAATAGTTATACAACTACCTGAGGAAAGTCCAAGTGACCATAATACCCAGGAAGGCCAAGTGACCGAAGGTCCAGGAACTCTAGACTGCAAATATAGGGCCACCAAGCACATAAAATACATAAAAAATAAATCTATGAGCAGAGTCTATGAAGATGCTTGCTGTCTGTAAAGAATACCTCACAAGCAGCCAGAAGTAGATACAAGTACATAGAAGACTTCTCTATATTGTAAACTGTGAGATGTGCAGAATCCTCAGCAATAGTTGGCAGACATGTCTGTGCAGGCTATGAGGAGAATCGGCCCCTCCCCTCTCCCTGCACTGTGTGACCAGAGAAAAGGACGACCCCTACACTCACTGAGATTATCAAAATGGCATGAATGTGTCTAGGGAAAGACTTGCTTAGAAACAAAGGAGTGAACAGCAGATTAGCTAGAAGTAGGACACCTAGTGGCAGGGACTTTATAGAGGTTTTCCAGGCAGAAAGCAGCCATAGATTTAATTAAACTTCATACTTTGGTCCAGAATCACATGCTCTAGGAAAACAGTAAGTTAGTTGAAAATTAGTGGTCATTTAAACCAATCTTTTTATGTTAAACATATTTAAGATTTTTTTTTCCATGTCACTATATATAAATAAATAAATAAATCCTACACTACAGTTTTCACACTGACCACTAAGCCTAAAAACAACATTTTTCCTATTGTGTAGGGGTTTTCTTTGCAGAAGCCGGGATTACAGCAGAAGATAACACCACTGATGCATCAAACAATAGATGTTACATCTTCTCCCCCTCACTGCACAGAATATGTCTAGAAACTTTCCCATAGACTGCAATAAGCCTAGACCATTGCTGCTTTTGGCCATGCCTATGATGTAAAGCATATCAGTAAATGCTGTTAAACAGAGTGGAGGAAAGCACAAGAAAGATGGCGCCCCCATAAACATGTACAGAAAATAGCATTAAAAAAAATAATAAAAATGACTATCTGGTTTTGCTAATAATGAAAAAATATATATATTGGCACATAGATCCAGAATCTGGTTGGGGTAAATGTCAGAAAGTAAATCCCATCTTAATTCTTTCTTCTGCTGCCTCATTTTATCAAATTTTATTAAATTCCACAAATGCAGCGGAGACATTTCTTCGGCATCAGAAAATAATAATAATAGGAAACAATAGTGACACGACCAGAACTTCAACCCAACTGTTAATCAGAAAATAATAAGAACGTAGACAATTATTAATGATTTCCCGGGGCCTTTCCTTTTTTACTCATTTCAAGTTTTTATTTTAAGAAGAACGGGAGAAGCAGCTGCCAAATAGACACTTAAATATACAATTTTTTCCCCTCTTTTTTAATGATCCGAACAAGAACATTTGTGCTGGCAGGGTCTGCCACGGCTCGGTTACAAGTTCACTATTTTATACTTCTTAAAACGAAAAGGAAACGTCTGAACAGTTTGAAGATTTCCAATGTTCCTAACAATCATTCCTACCCTTAGATGAGGATTAGTGACCCTGAAGCTTCATCTAGCAACCAAACTTTGAGGAAGTAAAGTCTGCCCTGACTCTCACTAGGGGCTGAAGACCCTCCAGTCATGTTCTTTACGTCAGCGAGTAGAGCACGAGAACTCCTAAGGGACACAGTCGTCTATGGAAGATCTGTGATATTTATCCGCTCTAAAAAAAAAAACTTGTATAGTCAGGAAATACCAAAGAATAAATGACTTTTGGAAACTTCCAGGTTTTTCATGGCAATAAGTATAGACCCTGGGATAGTATGCGGTCAGATTACAGAGGACAGTGAATGGAAGACTTACTATAGCTGCAGTAAGCCTTGTCACATCCATCTTACATTAGAGAAATGGGTTGATTTTCCTACATACTGACTGTATCACTACTAGATGATTTGCGGGCTTACATGTTCATGATAGCTTGTGTTGGATTTAGGTCAGACAATGGTAACTGCATACATATAGTTTAATACTTTTAAGTATTACCTACCTTTAGTGGAAATTTGGCACCTAGCAACCGAACTATACCACTAGTCTCATGGTTGCTTTACAACCCCCTCACCCCTTGTCCAGATGAGTACTATTTGAGTACATGTAGCAGAAAGCAAATTGACCAAGTGCGGCATCCAATGTGGGGCTGAGTTTTGCATTCATGTCCATGGCGGTTTTGGATACACTCCATTCCACTGCCACAGAGTAGGATAGGACCATATTACTGGAACAAAATGGACCCATTGAGTGAATGCACTTGGATGTCACCCCAAGGTCATCCAAGTGTATTCAACCCCACATCAGAAGCATACAGTACTTTGTTGTGTGCATGGGGTCTCAGTAACATTGAGGCAGTAACCAAAATACTCTTAGGTTATGGAAAAACTCCTTTGAGATTCCAATCATTAAAGGGGTTGCACCAAGTTATCACCTATTAACAGAATAGAGGAGAACTCCATGATCAGTGAGGGCTCGACTTGACTATTTCTGACACTCCCATAGATAATGAATGGAGTAGTAGGGCCTATGTTCAGCTAGCTACTCAATCAGGATGCCATCAGTCTGTTGGGCTCTCAGCAGTTGATCATGAAGATAAACCCTTTCCGATCAATATAGGATAACGTCATAACTTGTTACAACCCAACATCAGCAGTGTCTGTAGTTATTGACTGTTACAAGACTTTGGTAACGGACACTGGCTGTACCATCAGAAATCTTTAAAATTTCCATTCATTTCAATGGGATTTTATATTGCGTCTGTTTACACCCAATCCGTCACAAGTCCGTTCTTTTCCAAAGGACAAAAAAATCCTACATGCAGGACTTTTCTGTCTGTTAGAAAAAAAAACTGACGGCAAGTGTCTGTTATTTTTTAACATTGAAATCTACTTATAACGGACAGTAAGGGCGGGTTCACACCTGCGCCCGGTCTTCGCTTTGTGGGTTTCCGTCTTCTGCTCGAGAAAGTGGACAGGAGACGGAACCCGCCCTCACTGATAGCCATCAGTTACTGGCCATTACTTTGCGTCTGTTTTTTTTTCTGCACATGCTCAGAAAGCAGAAACAAAGACAGTATAAAAAAGCGGATACTAACTGATGCTAGTGTGTCCATTTTAATTGATCCGTTCATTGATCCATCATTCACCCTTACTTGCCTTGGCAGCAGCTGCCTGACACTTGTTGCTCAGTTAAGATAGCTGGACATTAATATCATAAGTCAATAAGTCATTTTTCTAGCCCCTACAGTAGTGAATATTTGTTTTACAATATACAGCCACTCCAAGTTACAGAGGCTTGTTTGGCCCTCTGTCACTTAGGCCACCTACACACATGTATATGTGCAGTGTACGGGACAGTACAAACACCATGTATGATGGATGAATTGATATCACTGTGTCATCTATGATTTTCACTAACCCATGCATTGAAATGAATGGACTGAGACGCAAATACGGACAGGTACAGGACCTGCTCCATTTTCTGCAGTTCTTTAGTACGGCCTAGATACACAGCTGCAAAAACTATAGCTATGTGTATGGGCCCATAGAAATGAATGTGTCCCTACTGTGCTACACAGCTGCGGATAAAAAGTATGAGGCCTTAAGTATGACACAATAACCATAGAAATCATACTTCTTTGGATATATAAATAAGAGCGACAAGGAGGAAATGAACAGCAAGGATAAATACAACACTAAACACAACAGGATCCATGAACGAATGATCAAGAGAGTATTCTGAGGCCATGACACCAATGACTTATCCTGGCTTGCCCCATGACCAGCTGTTTGCTGAAGCTGTAGGGTTCAGATGAAGGCTGAGGCCTCTTCACTGCAAAATGAGAACAGCGCTACACACTGTATAGTGGCTGTGCTTGGCATTGCAGCTCCATCCCATTTGTGTAAGCACTGTGGCCTCTTCAAATAGCAGGTCGGTGTGTGCACAGGTCGATGTCTCCCAATGACATGATGATATTCATTAGAAAGTCATAAATATCAAAGTTCAAAAAAAAAATCTATCACACCTCCTGACATGTCTTTTTGACAAATGCTTTCCATTTCCCATGAAATAACAATCCCGGAGCATCTTTTCTCATGACTTTGTGGTGTACCACTGCTCTACTATTCCTCCTTATTACATATGATTACCATACCCCCACACACACAGATGGTTGTGTCCCTAAACAATGACAAATGATTGGATAGTATCAGAGTGTGTAGGACACATTAATCAATTGTAATGAGGCACCCCTTTTCACACCGAGCTAACCCAATCAGTAAAGTGAGTGCCCCATTTACCCAAAGTACTTCCTACAAATTTTCGTCAGAATTAACACTCAAAATTGAGGTGTTGGGATCACCGGGTACTTTACTTGAGGTAGCTCAAGTTATTTTCAGTTCACCGGATGTTCACAGCAAAGTTACAATCGTAGTTGAGGGACCTCAACAACAGTCTCAGATTTGCAGAGTCCACAGATGCATTTTTACTATTGCCACGTGTCCCACTGCTAGCTTCCAACTGGGTTTTATAGCTCTGAAACCAACACAGCTCCAGCTTTCAATGGATTAACACCTAGACTCCCATATAGATGTGGGAATAGTGCTATCAATAGTGAGTGTTCTTGCCACAGTGTACTTAAGATGTGCCATGGTCAGTGGATAGAACACAGCCAGTAGCAAAGACTATAGGAGCAAAAACATTCCATCACTGCACCCCGTCCCTTCCAAAATATGCAAGAGTAAGAAGAGGCATGATGACTATATAGTGGCAATTAAAGTGATAGTAGCATAATACAATAATACAGTATGACTAGAGATGAGCGAACAGTGAAATATTCCATATTCGTTTCGAATTGCTCCTTAATAGTCGACTATTCGAACGAATATCAAACCCCATTATAGTCTATGGGGAAAAATGCTTTGTTTCAGGGGAAACCACTATTTGACTCAGGAGAGTCACCAAGTCCACTATGACACCTCAGCAAATGATGCCAACAACTCTGCAATGCAACTGGGACAGCAGGGGAAGCATGTCTGGGGGCATCTAACACGGCCAAGTCCCTGCATTACGCCACTAATAATGCGGGAGCTGACTTTTTCCCATAGGAATGCATTGACCAGCGTTGATTGGCCGAATGCCATATAGAGTGCAGCATTCGGCCAATCAACGCTGGTTCTGCCAGAGGCTCCTCTGTGAGGAGGCGGAGTCTAAGATTGTTCCACAGCAGTCTACACTGTGGTCCAATCTCAGGTATAGCAGAGTTGACACAGCTCTGATACACCTGAGATGTAGCAGAGCTGGCCGTGCGCTGGGCTCTGCTACACCTGAGATGCAGCAGTGCTGTGAGCTCAATGCAGCGCTGTGTCAACTCTGCTACATCTGAGATCAGACCACAATGGAGACTGCTGTGGACCGATCTTCACCTCCTCCGGCAGAACCAGCGTTGATTGGCCAAATGCTGTACATTGTATGGCATTCGGCCAATCAAAGCTGGTCAATGCATTCCTATGAGAAAAAGTCAGCTCGCACATAATGCAAGTTCACAGGGATCCTGACTAGCATATAATGGGCTGCCACGAGATAGAGCCCCAAGGAGCTGTTTGAGTAACATTCCCCCCTAAATAAAGGTAATCCCTAGCTATCCCTGCCAGTACATCTATCCCTGTCTAACAGTCACATAGTTCACAGTCTCATATGAACCAAATCTGAAATCGACCATTCGTATAAAGTGGAGGTCACCTGATTTAGCCAGCCAATTATTTTTTCCAATTTTTTTCTGATGCCTCCGTTGTCATAGTTTCTGTTCCACCTGCCCTGAACAGTTATTAGTGCAAAAAAAGCACCAAGGAAGGTGGGAGGGGAATCAAATTTTTAGTGAGTTTGCGGCGTGGTATTTGATTGGAATCGAATATCTCGAGCAGCCTGATATTCGATCGAATACCAATTCGCTTGAACGCCGTTCGCTCATCTCTGAGTATGACAATGCAAGTATAGTGAACTAATAATATGCACAACAGAACATCATTCTTACAATACAGAGAATAAACTATATGTCTGTCTAGCATGGCGACTCCTACTCTCCAACTACAAGTCCTCTACTTAATGCACACTTGTTGAAAGGGGACGTCTTCAACCACCTTACAAACTTATTCACAGATTTCCAGAAGGGGCACCAGAGTAACAGCGCAGCACAATGTTCTAGAATAGATGCTTCAAAATTGTTATTTCATGGTGAACGTAATTATAAAAAGAATGGTTATGTTATTAAACCAGAGAAAGCGATTGTTATAGCCGCATCTCATAGTCTCCTCCTGCTAAGGGTTTCAGTGTTAATGGATCCTTTTTAACCAACTCAATAAGGCGAAAAAGAACCAACAAATATTAATCATTGCAGCTATTACACATCCAACTATTGCTCTCCACAACATATTATAAGAATATACACAGAAAGCAAAAAACTCACATCATGCTCTGGAGTTCAGGGACAAAACTGGTCAGCTTTCCTGCTCCCTTCGCAGAAGATGTAGTGGACGACAAGGACATGGTGGTGGAAGATGCGGTGCTGAGGCTCATCTATAACAGATAAAAGAAATAGTGCCGCTGGATTATAAAACACCCTGCTATAAACATATATAAGACAAAGGGGCAACTTCACTGGCTCTGCCAGACACATGCCATAACTCTGCTGGCTCTAGAAGTTACCTGCTACAGTTCTGCTAGAACTTACCTAGTCCAACTCTCTTGGCTATACAAGTTACCTGGTGCAGCTCTCCAGCCTCACAAATGGCCAACCAAAAATAGTGTGAACCCTGCTGCAGAGTATTCCTCTGGACTCTCCCATACACATGAAAGCTCAGTTAGGTTAACCATGCATGTATGGAGAGACGAGCAGCGACTTATTTCCTATGGAATGAGACAATTTGGCATATTTAAACCCAACCAGCCTGATCCTTTACTCCCCCCCCCCCCAACATCCATTCAGGGAGAGCTGAGAAACCCAATCCTATACACATTAGATAGTCAATCAACCCAGCCAAAATCAGAGAGGTTGGTCAACTTTTCTGTAATGGCAATCGGAAAGTTTAATTTCCACAATTCCACTTTTATTTATGTTTTCACACAAGATAGAGGATAAGTATCTGATCACTGGGGGTCCAAGCGCTAAAACCCCCAGCAGTCAGGGGAAGAGGGTTATGCCCCTTACCAATGGAGAGCTGGGGAACATGCTTTCAGTTCTAAGGACCTTCCAGGATGGAAATCTTCTGCTGTCTGTACAAGTACATGGAGTGGTGGCCAAGGATATGCCCCAGTGCAACACCACTTCATTCCTGGAGATGAAGAGGTGGAACCTATTCTCATGGTCATTGGAGGTTTCAGTAGTAGGTTCCCCAAAATCTGATATGTTATTATAGGAAAATCTCTTAAAAAGATATTGAGATTTCCTGACTATGTTTCTTTCAGTTATATTTGTTCATCCCTATCCTGGGATTTGTTGTCATTTTTGTAAATGAATTTATATAAGGAAGACCTATTAGACCTATATAACTCCGCCATTGGGTGTTGATGCCGTACATTGAGGGTTCACACATGGGAAATTTGTTGCAGAAATTTCTTTACTTAAATGGAGGCTGATAACAATCCATGTCTGGTTGATGCTAGAATGGAGTAGTTTTTGTAGCTTTGTAGGTATTTGCTGTGCAGTCTGGCACCTGTCACAGCTAATAAATCCTCGCCTCAGGATTTGATGCTGAAGAGTGGTCCAAATCACAGTAACAAACTATGCCTCTCCTAAATATAACCCTATTACATGGTATGATGTAGACACTGGGGTTGGAGCCTACTACTAAGTTAAACATGGTAGGATTGACGCATACCAGAAACACAATGCTTGCTGTACAATGTATATCCGGCACTGACCACAGCTGTGTGCAGGGAACTTACTGCATCATAGGCCTGGTTCACACATCCATTCAGGATTCCATTCCACTTGGGGTACCCCCGAACGGAATACCGAACGCATTGACAACCGGTGAGCAATGAAAGCACATGGACCCCAGAGACTATAAGGGGGTCCGTGTGTGTTCCGCACGAGTCATTTGGAGAGGGAAGTAGTTCATGAAGTACTTTTCTCTCCGTATGTTCTGTGCAGACACAGCGAGGTAGACATACAGACCCCATTATAGTATATGGGGTCCGTGTTCTTTCATTGCTCACCACTTGTCAATGCGTTTGTTATTCCGTTCGGGGGTTCCCCATGCGGAATCACCGGACTAAATACCAAACGCAAATTTGAACCGGTCCTTAGTCAGTTATAAAGCAGTGAGGTCCAGAATGGCCCAATTTATAGCGTTATGTCAGTACACGAGGGGTCAGGTTGGTCGGGAACTCAATGCATTATAACTTCCATGCACACAGCCATGGTCAGTCCGAGAAATACAGCCTACACAAGGATCATGTATCCCAGATGGAATAGAGTTGAGTGACTGAAACCTTAAAGGTAGTCTGTCAGCAGAACTGAGCCCCAGAGACAGATAGGTTAGGGTCACTTGACTCAAACAGTGTTTTCTCTATGAGTCCGTGCCAAGATATGTTTTTGTCAATATGCAAATGAGCTCTATGGAGCATGAAGGGCTTTGCCAATCACCTGTTTGGATCAATGACAACGCCATCATTGCTCCAAAGATAATTTACATATTGCTAAAAACAGCGATAGCTCAGCAGTGGAGACTCCGGATACACAAGGAAATAGACTTCCTTGAGGGAAGTTTTCATGGATTTATTAACAGATAACTTATCAGTGTAGAGGTCATCAATTGAAGAGGAGTGGGAGGCCTAACTCCAGGAATCCCACAGATCAGCTGTCTAAAGTGGTAGCAAAGCAGTATAAGCACCGCCCCCTCTTCACAGGCCAAATTCATCAGTCACATGACCTGTTTGCAACATGACTTTAATTGGACTATTTGTGATACCAAGCGCTGACACTGTACCAATATATGGCTCTATGCTTGATATGTAGCGAAAAGACTGTAACGCTCATGCGAAGGATTAGTAGGGGTCCCAGCTGTTGGGCACTTGGCAATTTTCAATTGATGACCTATCCAAAGATCGATCATCAATTATTAAGAGGGGTCGTATGTTTCATGTTTTTCGAAAAAAATATTTAACACTACTGAAAGTAGGGCTATAAACATAAACCAGTAGTCACCCCTTCCCAGGAACCCACCACTAGCAGTGGCAGCTCAGAATGTGCGTGATAGGGGCAGCCAATCACAGGTCTCAAAAGTCACCCCTTTACAAATTAGGAAATTGCAGTAGTCACGCACCGTTTATGAAGAGGTCACTGCTGAGCCCTGCGACTGGCTGTAGCGGTCGCCTCACTAGTGACATCAGCCAAGGGACCTATATACAGATATACTAAACAGAGGTGTGGGGAGCAACCAGCCCCATTTATTATGTTTATGGCCCCACTGACTGCAGTAGTAAATAAGAAAAATAAAATTACACCAACAACCCACCTGCGGTTCTAGCATGATGTAGACATAACCCCACTGTACGATGAACAGTTTCAGTGGATGAAATTTCTGCAAAAATATGCCAAGTGTGAACTGATTTAAATAAAAGAACATCAATCCTAAACCTCTCATTCCAGGAGCTCTGGGAATATCTGCTCCATTACATTACTTCTGGCAATAGTATTATATCACTACCACCAAGTGCATGCACATAAACAGCTGCAGCTGTAGTAAAGCTGAGTTTGCCATGTTTCACAGCTCACTGCATCCCAGAGGACTGCACGTAAACTTTCTTTATACACAAAGACTGAGCACTAGAGCTCTGCTACATCTAAAGTCAGTCCCTGCACAGATAATAAGGGGATAGTGGAGTTTATTAGACAGTATACAGATCACATGTGACCGGCAGCTGTGCTGACATGAGGATGCAGACGCTCTGCATTCACTTACCGCCTCTATTTAGTTCCCTTATTAGACAGTGAGCCGGTTGTGCAGCAGCTCTACTGTATGGATGTGCTGCTCTCTGCCCATATGGACAGCCAGGTGCCCTCAACAAACATGGCCGGAAGTTTTTGTCCCCTAGCTAAGCATGGCCCCCGGGAACCTATCAGAATCGCCAAGAGTTCTAGCTTCCTCCGTTCAGTTACGGTGGGCGAGAAGGGTCAAACTTCTTGAGCGCAAATTAGTTATTTGTTGTGAGGACGCTGCGACTTGTATTGAGCGACCGGGAGAGAATGGAGCTTGTTCACATTGGTCTGCTGACACATATATTACTGACAACAATCACTACATACAGTGACACTAACCTGCTATGCTATATACAGCTGCAAAGGGGTCACACTTTCACGTTTTTTTCCTACTGTATTGGGGTGCTCGTATATATGAGAGGAATGTATTGTTGGGGGGTGCCTGTATATATGAGGGGGTCTGCATTGATGGGGGTGCCTGTATATATGAGGGGGGTCTGTATTGTTGGGGGGGTGCCTGTATATATGAGGGGGGTCTGTATATATGAGGGGGTCTGCATTGATGGGGGTGCCTGTATATATGAGTCGGTCTGTATTGTTGGGGGGTACCTGTATATATGAGGAGGGTCTGTATTGATGGGAGTGCCTGTATATAAGAGGGGACTGTATTAATGGGGAATGCCTGTATACATAAGTCGGTCTGTATTGTTGGGGGGTGCCCGTATATATGAGGGGGTCTGTATATAAGAGGCTGGTGCCCGTATATATGAGGGGGGTGCCCATATATATGAAGGGGCTTGCATTGATGTGGGGTGCCTGTATATATGAGTCGGTCTGTATTGTTGGGGGGTGCCCATATATATGAGGGGGCTTGTATTGATGTGGGGTGCCTGTATATATGAGGGGGGCTGTATTGATGTGGTGGTGCCTGTATATATGAGTCGGTCTGTATTGATGGGGGGGGTGCCTGTATATATGAGGGGGGCTGTATTGATGTGGTGGTGCCTGTATATATGAGTCGGTCTGTATTGTTGGGGGGTGCCCATATATATGAGAGGGCTTGTATTGATGTGGGGTGCCTGTATATATGAGGGGGTCTGTATTGATGGGGGTGCCTGTATATATGAGTCGGTCTGTATTGATGGGGGTGCCTGTATATATGAGGGGGGCTGTATTGATGGGGGGGGGGTGCCTGTATATATGAAGGGGCTTGTATTGATGTGGGGTGCCTGTATATATGAGTCGGTCTGTATTGTTGGGGGGTGCCCATATATATGAGAGGGCTTGTATTGATGTGGGGTGCCTGTATATATGAGTCGGTCTGTATTGTTGGGGGGTGCCCATATATATGAGAGGGCTTGTATTGATGTGGGGTGCCTGTATATATGAGGGGGTCTGTATTGATGGGGGTGCCTGTATATATGAGTCGGTCTGTATTGATGGGGGTGCCTGTATATATGAGGGGGGCTGTATTGATGGGGGGGGGGGTGCCTGTATATATGAAGGGGCTTGTATTGATGTGGTGGTGCCTGTATATATGAGTCGGTCTGTATTGTTGGGGGGTGCCCATATATATGAGAGGGCTTGTATTGATGTGGGGTGCCTGTATATATGAGGGGGTCTGTATTGATGGGGGTGCCTGTATATATGAGTCGGTCTGTATTGATGGGGGTGCCTGTATATATGAGGGGGGCTGTATTGATGGGGGGGGGGTGCCTGTATATATGAAGGGGCTTGTATTGATGTGGGGTGCCTGTATATATGAGTCGGTCTGTATTGATGGGGGGAGGGGGGTGCCTGTATATATGAAGGGGCTTGTATTGATGTGGGGTGCCTGTATATATGAGGGGGTCTGTATTGATGTGGGGTGCCTGTATATATGAGTCGGTCTGTATTGATGGGGGGGGGTGCCTGTATATATGAAGGGGCTTGTATTGATGTGGGGTGCCTGTATATATGAGGGGGTCTGTATTGATGGGGGTGCCTGTATATATGAGTCGGTCTGTATTGATGGGGGTGCCTGTATATATGAGGGGGGCTGTATTGATGGGGGTGTTTGTATATATGAGTCGGTCTGTATTGATGTGGGGTGCCTGTATATATGAGGGGGTCTGTATTGATGGGGGTGCCTGTATATATGAGTCGGTCTGTATTGATGTGGGGTGCCTGTATATATGAGGGGATCTGTAATAATGGTGGGATCTAGTCCTATAGGAGTCTGGTCTGCAGTGTGAGTATATAGTGAGGTCTCTTATGTGATCTGTATATAGGAGGTTCAGTGTGTGGACTCTCTTCATTCTGGTATGTGATGAAGGTGTTGCTATGTACAGTTTGTAATTCCAATGCCATACATTGAGGGCGTGTCCTGTATAACTGGGCCGGTTATAGGAAATTATAAATGTGTTCTGTTTTCAAAATATGTCTGCCGAAAAGTTGGCAAGCGTGGGAATTGTGATGACAACTGATGGCCGACTAAGGGCAAATCATCACTGGAAAACCCCTTTAGGCCAGGGCCCCACCTAGCGAGCTGTAGCCAAAAAACTCTTTGGACATGACCGTGGCGGAAATGCATTGTGTTTTTTTTTCCTCAGCGTTTTGCACACAGAGTTTTCCTCCTCGGACTTTCTGTAGAAAACACTAGCGTTTCCGCAGGTATAATTGACATGCTTTAATGTTTTATTTTTTTTTTATTTTTTTTTTTATAAAAGTGTTTTTGAAAACGCAGTTTTTCCGCTGCACATATTTCTCTGCAATGTGTGGATGGGATGAGCCAGAATCTCATACACTTTGCAGGTAATGTTTTTTGTCACAGCATTTCTGCAACGTGGGGCCCCAGTCAATAGGTAAAGGCTAGAGAGGAGCGAGTACTATTCAAAACTCCAGTTTCGAATAGCACGCACCCCTATGGATGAATGGACGTAGCCGGCACGCGGGGGGTTAAGCGGCCGGCCGCCAGCAAAGTCTGCGTGCCGGACGCTTCCATTCATTCCTATGGGTGCGTGCTATTCGAAACGGCCGTTTCCAATAGTTCTCGCTCATCTCTAATAAAGGCTAAAAGTTCTGTGATGAGTCTGACAAAAGAACAAAAGGGTGTTGTGCTCCAGACACAACGCGTTTCCAGAGGTATTCTATCCTGCTTTGTTTTTATTACGCTTAGTTTTATTTCTTGAAAATGAATAAATGTTCCTACAGAATTTACGATTTACTAGTGTATATATATATGAAATTAAAAAGTTTCACTGATGTAGGAATCAAAACAAAGGATTATTCCCATATAAAAAGTAAGAGGAATGTAAACGTATTTCCCAGCAATGAGTGTGCATGGAGCACGTATAACAGGGTGGCCTCATAATGACCAAGGACTGATTCAGCCCATTTTAGATTTGCATCCCGCAGCCCAACAAAAATGTTCCAGTAAAAGGATTGTGCTCTACAGCAAAGTGCGGGGAGTCAACGTAGTGAAAGAATTTTTCGTTTTCTTCCTACAGCCACAAGGGAAACCTCTAAACTATGTAATTAAAGTCTTAAGCCTGGCAGCACCAAACATATTTGTAGTGTAAATGGGCAGTCTAGGTGGGCCAGATGGCCCCTATCTAATGTCTGCCTCTGTGTCTCCAGTCGTGTACATTGAAAAAGACCTCTATTCCCTGCAAGATACATGATCCATTCATCAAACACGAGAACAATTTGCAGACAGTCTATCTTCATTTTATAAGAAAATGGAAAAAAAAAGTCACAATTCTATCCTTTGTTTGTTGACATTAAACTAGATTGGACAAAATTGGCCGGGAATTAAGATTGTGATGAACATTGTGAAGCTCTTTACATGTGTGATAATATACCTGCAGCTTGGATATTATAAAATAACCTATAACTGGAAGGATCACTGATGGGTCCTGTGCAAGAAATGTAATAAACTGGGTCCAGCATCAGCACAGGGTAAAGATGGCCGGAACATTTGGGGCACATTCTAGAAAAAACATGTTGAGCCCTGAACGATGAAGACAGAAGGTTGTCTGTGACTGTGTTGCCCAACGGCTCGCATACACATGGAGCCGGCCCTGACCACTAACTTATTGCCAAAGCTTTTACATGCCACAGTCTACAATAGTTTCATTGTAGGATCTCTGGGCTAAAGCGTGAAGTGTTTTCTTCAGTTGTTTCATCCAATATAATTTTATTATACCATCCATCAATATGTACTGTCATTGCACAGCTAAAACAATGTTTTGGTTTTTTTGGGGGGGTAATGTGTCAGATTGCCCTTTGGGCCTTCTTGTGACATTGGTCATTGTCAGTCATATTTTTGTTTACCAAATGTGGAGGACATGACATGACTATGAATTGGCTCCATGTAATAATACTACTATACATGTATCACTGTGGACATCATCTGAAGGGTTCCAGGTGAAGTTATATTAAAAAAGATTAAGTTAGGTTCCCATCTGTGCTGGGTTCGCCAAGGTTTGGGTCCTGGACGAAAACGCCGCGATTTGGCCGCAACATGCCGAAAAAAATTCGCTAGTGGTCTCCATAGACCACCATTGTATGGAGGCGGATTTTGAGGCAAATTCCGCCTCCTTGCCCCATGTGACCTAGCCCTTAATGTTGCAATTTAGGTTTGATTTGTTCATCTCAAAACTGTGAAAATTGCTCTGGCTACCGGAGGTGTAAAATTTCCAGAGACCCTTGGCAGTGAAAGGGTTACACCTAATCCCGATACCTTGGAGAGGGGATTCTACAATTTCCCCCATTGGACATGGAACCCCATAATTATGTATATAACCAATGAGGAGAAAAGTCCTTTACCTGGGAATCTCAAAATGAAGCCACAAAACCCAGACAAGCTAAAGGATGCAAACAAAGCAACATACAAGAGTGTGAAAAAGCTGCAACTCAGAATCTTGCACTTCTGGTCAATTTCTTCCTGCAATGGGGGCAATCGATCAGTGGTTAGCACTGCAGCCCTACAGCACTGGAGTCCTGGGTTCGAATCCCACCAGGAACAACATTTGCAAGAAGTTTGTATGTTCTCCCCGTGTTTGCATGGATTTCCTCCCATTCTACAAACACATATTGATAGGAAAGAAAAAAAAATTCTTGCTGCAATACAAAGGTTGACAGTGTCCTACTCACGTGGTTAAAACTCATTGCAAAAACCTGTAAAAACAATACATCTTAGGCTAAGGCCTAACGTAGAAGGCCGCAGCAAAAAAAGTGCCACAGAGTTTCTGCTTTCCTTATACCCATAGGGAAACTACCGGTGTTTCTGCAGGTATAAATGATATACTGCGGCAGTTTTGGAAATCGGAGCATGTCTGCTGCATGTGTTTTTCCACAAGGAGTGTATATAGGATTCACTAGAATCCCATCCACCTTGCACTAACTGTAAAACCGCGGCTTTTCACCACCTAGAGCCCCCGGCCTTACAGTCTCAGCAAAGTGAATGACATTTTATTTCATTTAAAAAATTTGCGGAAAACACATTTTTAAAAATGTACTGACATAAAATATGGACCAGCATAAGCAGGTGTGAATGTGGCCTAAATGAAGGCCTGTTTTCATTGCTAGTACAAAAACATGAACGCCTCCATTTACAGAAAGCAAGAGGATGAAAAAAGGATACAAAGAATATTAGAAAGTTGCCGTAAGTTTCATCGTGCACTGTTCATGCTGCTGGGGTTTTTGTTTTTTTTTGCATTTTTACTGTGGAAAATGCCATTAAGGCCTAGGCCCCATGTAGCACCCGCAGAAAAAAAAAAAGCATCGTGGTGACAACACATTGCGGTTTTTCCGCAGCACTTTGCACAGAAAGTTCATAGAGGTTTTCTCTGCGAATTTTCTGCTTCAATTATGTCTATCGGGAAAAAAACACACCACATCTGTAGGGCATCTCTTCTCACGGATACCTCATGGAGTCCATGAAGATTCTACGACGACAGACAAATATAAGACATATGCTATATTTTGACAGTCCGTTAAAACAGACCATTAAAAGAAACTGACATGTGAATAGCTCTATACCTGGGGTAGGCAACCTGCCAGCTGTTGTACAACTAGAACTCCCAGCATGCATGCTTGCTTTGCTGGTCTTGGAACAACCATGGAATTGAGTGGAGCATATTGGGAGTTGTAGTTTCACAGCAGCTGTAGTGCCAAAGGTTGTTGACCACTGCCCTATACACTCATAAGCCTCGTTCACATCAACGTTGGTATTCCGTTGGAATACCGAACGCAACTGGAAGCGTTGTGCAGTAAAGGCACACGGACCCCATAGACTATAATGGGGTCTGTGTGCTGGCAGTGCGCTGCCCTCACGAATCATGCGGATAGGAAAGTAGATTGCAAACTACTGTCCTGTCTGTATGATCCCTGTGGAGATCTGGCGGCAAGCACATGGACCCCATTAAAGTCTATGGGGTCCGTGTGCTTTTACTGCACACCGTTTCCATTTGTGTTCGGTATTCCGTTTCGGGGGGGGGGGGGGGTCCTCATGACAGAACTCAAACGCAGATGTGGACGAGGCCATATTGATATGAAAATGTAATGGCTGTTAAAAAAAAATAAAAGTCACCACATGGCCCTATAGAAAAAAAAAAGCAGTAAAATACTGCGTAAACGAAGCAAAAAGAAAAATGCCCCTACAGCATTCAATACTCGCAATTTTTTTTTAAGAAAAATAAGCAAATCTATGTGTGAAGGTAGCCCAAAACCTTATTTACAGAAAAACGAAACAGCCACTTAATATCAGATTTCAGATTCTTTCGTGCCTTGAATATTTTGGTACTGTAAGACCACCTGAGCCCTTTGCACATAGACCTGACATTATCCCCGTCCAGGAATCGAAGCTTTGTGAATATGCGCCCAGTCATTTGGAAACTTCTCCAAAACAACCGTATGTTTTCAAACAGGTTGAATTGCAAACAGGATTTTTTTTTTCTTTTTTAAATTGCGAACGTCATTTCAGAATAACATATTTGTAGAAATTCCTCGCCACTTGTTTTACACACACCTGGCAAAACTCAAATCGCTCCTAACCCAAAAGCAGGACAAGAGTATCCCCGACTATAGAAGACTTTAATTAACCAATATATATTTTCTCTCTAATCAAGGCCAAGTCAAAACATCTTTAAGTTATTTCATCCCAGACAAATTAAAGTAGCTGGGAGCAGACCGGCAGTCTGGTAAGAAGGAGGCGAAATATCCAATCCTATAACAGAGAACTTTCTGAAAACTGGAAGAAAACTGCACAACTATCTTATAAATGAGATCTTTCAGTGGCATTTTCAGCAGAATTAGAAACATGAAAATAAAAAGCACACAACTGTACTCACATCGCTTTGATCAACATTCGCGTCCAATCACATAATGTGCTCCGAGGAGGCTAAGGAGGTATTTTAGAGGGACACATGGATCTTAAAGGGTTTACACCGTGCCTTTTATAAGACAAAATTAAGAAGACCTCACACGTATTCTGAGACCACAGAGACAGTGCAGTGTAATACAGGGTCCGGCTGTCGGCAGAATCCGCACAGGGAAATTAATAAACAGGATGTTATTAGAATGATACCTCTGGCTGCTGTGGAAAGCTTAGGCATATGTATAGAACGTCTTGTATCTCCTGAGTTAGCTAAGACTACATTTAGGAATGCTCAGGTATAGTAGTTGTGGGTGGTCAAAATGGCTAGTCATCCCGAGCCCCCCAGTGTTGTGTAGGGCTGGGATACACTCGGCTAATCCATCAGCTATGCAGAAAGACTAAAGCTAGCTATGCTTATACATGTAGGTAAGATTTTGGCTGTGCCTGATGTCCGAATTCTCTCTCTCTTGATAGGAATAAAGGATTGGACATGTCAAATAACAACTGCTCGATCCTTTTGCTCTCAGGGAGATAAGCAGCCAACTGAGGTGTCAACAGGCAGCTTCCTCCATGTTCTCCATTTAAGATATATAAATATATATATAGATATATATCTAAAAGGGTGATAGACCCATCAGCAAGGGATTTACTTTTGGTATGTCTATGTTGAAGGGGTTGCAGTCAATAAAGCATGCTCAGCACAGCTTTTACATCTGCAATCCTACACCTGCAGTTTTAGGGGCACCCTAAGGTATTAGGGGGCGTTCACACTACTGTCAGTGTCCGACAGGTAGTGTCCGCTGCTAATGTCCGTTCAAAATCTTGCACAGACATTAGCATCGGACACTAGCTTTGGCCGTGATATTTTTCATTAATTTAAACGGAGATCGGGTGCGTTGTTTTGCACTCCGTGCCTGTCCTTAAGTGTCCGTTCCCAAAGATGTCCGACTTTTCAAGCGGACAGAAAAAACCTACATGTCGGGTTTTGCTGTCCGCTTGAAAAGTCGGACATCTTTAGGAACGGACACTTAAGGACAGGCACAGAGTGTAAAACAACGCACCCGATCTCCATTTAAATGAATGAAAAATGTCACAGACACAGCTAGTGTCCGATGCTAATGTCCGCACAAATTTTGAACGGATATTAGCAGCGGACACTACCTGTCAGACACTGACGGTAGTGTGAACGCTCCCTTAAAGAGAACCTTTCATGTCCTCAGACACATGCGGTTTTATATACCGCTAGAAAGCTGACAATGCGCTGAATTCAGTGCACTGTCGGATTTCCCGTTATGTGCCCCGGTGCAAGAGATATCAGTCAGTGGCCAGGGCCCCACGGGACGTAAGCGCCGCAATTTGCCCGCAGCAGACACACTGTGGGAAAAATTGCGGCGTTGTACAGTGCAAGGAAAGGGGATGGGATTCATGCGAATACCATGCCCACTTTGTGGAAAAAAACGCAGTGCGGACACTTAACCCATTGATTTCAACGTGTAGCGCGTGTGAAGTGAATGGGATCTGTTTTGAGCTCTCACACTCTGACATGTTGTATACGTGTCTGAATGCGCGGCACGTTACTCCATGGGAACGGAGCCTGACTGCATTGATTTTTGCAGGTGGAATCTGCCTGAAGGAAGCTTTTTTGGAAAAAAAAAAAAAGCTAGCAGAACCCATAGAACTCTATGGGGAGGCGTTTTTTTTCCATGTGGATTCTGACACGGATTCAGCACCAAAATCCTCGCCAAAAAACTCTGTGTGACTAGACCCTAAATATATTTTTTATATAATGATCCGTCACTCGGTGAATGCTAGGTGCTCAGAAAGGCATCTCACCGCCATAATCCAGAGAACAAGATATTTCTGGCACTCAAGATGGATGTTTTTTATGCGTTTATTGCAGGCATCCAAAGTTATACATATGACCCTCCATACTGGACCTTTTTCCACATATCTACCTCTGCTGCATCCATTATAACTGATGAAGGTCATTGGACCGAAACGTTTTATTATATATGTATAACTTTGGTTGCCTGCAATAAACGCATAAAAAACATCCATCTTGAGTGCCAGAAATATCTTGTTCTCTAGACCCTAAATATAGATAAAGCAGAAAATCTGCAGAGGAATCCTCTGTGTACTGTCTATGAAAATATTTTTTTCCCGCAACACTTTTGGCTCCGGCTCGCTACATGGGACCTTATCCTAAAACACAATGGTGACAATGAGTTCAGTACAATGTGTTTTCTTATAATATTAGATTACTTCATTTCTATAAATCTGAAGACTCTATAGGTTGCGAATCTAGAACACTATCTCTAGCCTTGGCGCCCTATATTATTCTGGGCAGTAGGTTTATGTACTAGTTTGGTATTTTTTTCTGATGAGATAGATAAATATACCTTAGATATTCCAGGTATGTTCACACAGAGCTTTTCACAGCAGATTTTAAGGCTTTTTCTTTTTGTTTTTTTTAATAAAAAATGCCTAAAATCTGACCCCTTTCGTGTCAGTGATATTTTTTTCAGCCAGAACATATGAGGGCTAGTTTACACATGTGCAAGGTGTCGAATTTAGACAGGAAAAAATCGTTTCCGGACATCGTCTGGTAGTTTTTGACGCGGTTTTTCCACCTGAAGAAACCGACGGGAGTCAATGTGAAGCAGAAAAACCGCCTCGCGATTTTGTTTGCGGATTTTGCCGATCCCGCCTCCAAAAACGGTGACACGGTTTTTCCGACTCCCATTGTTTTTTTTCAGGTGGAAGAAAGCTGATGTCGCTTCTTTTTTCCGCTAGCAGAAAGACACCGCTAGCGGAAATAAAGAACGCTGGCGGTTTACATAGGACTCTATTGTGAGGGGGCGGATATTGTGGTGGATTCTACGTCAAAATCTGCGCCATTTTGCTTCGTGTGAACGAGTCCTTAGTGTCCTGTCCATCTAAAACTTCCATTGAATTGAACTGAAGGCAGACCAAAACTCTGAAGCGTTTTTTTTTAGGCATTTTGGGGCAAAAAAAAAAATCAAACAAATGCTTTAGAAAACCTTAAAAAACACAGAGTTTGAGAGAAAAAAAAGCTTCAAAAACTTGAAGCAGCTTCTGTAGTTGAAAAAAAAAAATCTTCTACTGCCTCCCATTGACATGAATGGGATTGCAGATTTTGAGGCAGAAAACACCTCAAATTGTACTCCAAAAAGCTGTGTGAATATGCACCAAGCCCTGTCCTGAGCTATTGTATGCCAGGTCCTATAGAAAGAAAGGCAGGTAACATGGCAAATCCATGGCTATATATTCACCTATGTACATATGTTATAGAAGAGCTCTATCACTAGATGTCTAGAGATGACTATAACACACACATGTCCATGCTGTGTGTGATGTCATACCTTATCTCCCCTGTGACATCACTCCTAGTGACACCTCAGAGCTGTGCCCGCTCCTCTCCCTCACTAGCTGCACTGTCTCTCCTCTCCTCACGATGTTCCCGCCTTTTCCTCTACCCATTAGCACAGCAGTGACGTCACATGAGCAGGATTACCTCACAGCTTCTTCCCGCTGTTTCTGGGATTGGCTGCAGGTTCTCCTCATAGTAATGGCTGCTAATGTGAGGGAAGTGTAAAGGGAACGGCAGCACAAGCAGCAATGTGCCAAATGTGTATGTACTGTATGTCATCAGAAGCCAAGTCTATCTCTTTACCACTCTCTGTAGTTATCCTCAGTAGCTATCTATCTGTATCATATCTGTTTCATCTATCTGTAAGTCTGTCTGTGTATTTAATATCTATCATCTAGATGAGCTAAATATTTCTGTTTGTATCTATATCATATCTATCCATTTTTAGAATCTATTTCATTATCTATTTTCTATCTATCAAATACCCAATGTCTGTTATTGTATTATCATAGCTACTCATCCACTTCATTATCTATCTTCTCTGTTATCTATCTAGCTATCTATCTAGCTATCTGTCATATATCTATCTCCTATCTATCTCCTATCTATCTATCTATCTATCTATCTACAGTATCTCCTATCTATCTATCTATCTATCTATCTATCTATCTATCTATCTATCTCATGTCTATCTATCTCCTATCTATCTATCTATCTATCTATCTATCTATCTATCTATCTCCTATCTATCTAGCTATCTGTCATATATCTATCTCCTATCTATCTCCTATCTATCTATCTATCTATCTATCTATCTATCTATCTATCTATCTACAGTATCTCCTATCTATCTATCTATCTATCTATCTATCTATCTCCTATCTATCTATCTTCTATCTATCTATCTATCTATCTATCTATCTCCTATCTATCTATCTATCTATCTATCTATCTATCTATCTCCTATCTATCTATCTATCTCCTATCTATCTATCTATCATCTATCTATCTCCTATCTATCTATCTCCTATCTATCTATCTTCTCTGTTATCTATCTAGCTATCTGTCATATATCTATCTATCTATCTATCTATCTATCTCATGTCTATCTATCTCCTATCTATCTATCTATCTATCTATCTATCTATCTCATGTCTATCTATCTCCTATCTATCTATCTATCTATCTATCTATCTCCTATCTATCTATCTCCTATCTATCTATCTCCTATCTATCTATCTATCTATCTATCTATCTATCTATCTATCTCCTATCTATCTATCTATCTCCTATCTATCTATCTATCTATCTATCTATCTCCTATCTATCTATCTCCTATCTATCTATCTATCTATCTATCTCCTATCTATCTATCTCCTATCTATCTATCTTCTCTGTTATCTATCTAGCTATCTGTCATATATCTATCTATCTATCTATCTATCTATCTATCTATCTATCTATCTCCTATCTATCTTTCTATCTCCTATCTATCATCTATCTTCTCTGTTATCTATCTAGCTATCTGTCATATATCTATCTATCTCCTATCTATCTATCTATCTATCTATCTATCTATCTATCTCCTATCTATCTATCTCCTATCTATCTATCTTTCTATCTATCTCCTATCTATCTATCTCCTATCTATCTATCTATCTATCTATCTATCTATCTATCTATCTATCTATCTATCTCCTATCTATCTATCTATCTATCTATCTATCTATCTAACTAATATCTATCTATCTAGCTATCTGTCATATATCTATCTATCTCCTATCTATCTATCTATCTATCTATCTATCTATCTATCTATCACTCTATCTTTTCTATCTAGGTTCATGTTTATCTATCTCCTCTATCTATGGATCTGGTAAATGGATGATAATAATGTAATTACTATGCTATACAAAGTGGATGTGTCCATGTCCTGGACAGCTATAGGTTGGGCCCAGAAACCATCTTCTCTTGGTGCGGGCCAAAGGAGACCATAGATATATACTGTATATATATATATATATATATATATATATATATATATATATATATATATGTTTGCAGTGTGCTATAAATTTATAAATTCCTCTGTATACATGAATATAATTATCACTATATACCCGCAGTAAATGTATTTCTTTGCCTTCAGCCGCCGTCCCTGCAGTGTGTAATATTTGGGGGATATGTATGTATACAGGACTCACCTTCTAGAATTCAGTTTTTTATAACTTCAACTCTGAAATAGGTTTCTATGAAAAGATTATATGCGGAAAAAAAGCGAGCGTATAAATATATAAAAGCAGCATTGCCACCCAAAATGTATCAATATTTAAATACTCATTACAGATTTGGAAGTGGTTTGGAGTGGTATGTTTTCCTCCTCTAAAATAAACTCCTTACACTGTCTACTATATTCCCGCTATGCTATATTTATGTTTTTGCCAGATGAAAATATCAAGTCCTACTATTTATTTAAATAGCGCACTTTTTTCCCCTGTGGGTCTACAGTATACACCTTAAAGGGATAGGATGACAGTAAATAAATGTATATATTTATATGTATAGCTTCAGATTTCCTGCAGTCTTTATGGGATCCGTCCCTCAGGTTGCTGCATGGTCATTATAAGAATATATTTCCTAGAGCTCTGCGGTAAAGACGCTTCACATGTAAATTTTTAGTTTTTGTTACAGTCGTGCTCACTGCTTAGATCTGCAGGCATTCGATGTCCACGGATCATCTCCGTTTCGTATTGCATTTTTCATTGCATTTTTGCTGCGTTTATCTCTGCATTTTTATTTCCCTTGTTAAATCTATAGGGTAAATGCAAGTGATTCCACACATAATACTGACATGCTGCGTTTTTGAAAAATTATGCTTTTCCACAGTGTTTTTTTTCCCTCGAAATGTGTGGATGAGATTAGCCAGAATCTCATTCACTTTGCTGGTAATGTGAAAGGCAGCATTCTTATCTGCTGTGTTTTCGAACAGGGAACCTTAAGGGCTAGTTTACACGGGACTAGTGACCGTGTATTTTGGTCCTGATTTTGACGTGGGAAATGCGTCAGAATCAGGAATAAAATGCGCCTGCCGCGGCTAGCCGTGACTGTTGCGGCTTCCGACAGTGGCGGCTTACCGCTCTGGAGTAGGCCCAAATGAATGAATGAATGAATGGTCTTGACGCGGATGCGCAGTGGCGATTTACACAGCGGCATCTGCCTCAAAAAATGGTAGCTCGCTTCTTTTTTCACAAAGCGCTAGTGGAAAAAAGATCGCTATTGACTAGAGATGAGCGAACACTGTTCGGATCAGCCGATCCGAACAGCACGCACCCATAGAAATGAATGGAAACACCTGTGACGCTGACTTTACCGGCGGCTGGCCGGCATCACAGGTGCTTCCATTCATTTCTATGGGTGCGTGCTGTTCGGATCGGCTGATCCAAACAGTGTTCGCTCATCTCTACTATTGACCTCTATTGTGAGTGGGCGGATTTTGAGGTGGATTCCGTACCAAAATCCGTGAACTAGCGCTAAGAGGTTACAGTGAGGCTGGTTCAGCATCAACGGCTTGAATGTCACGTTGATCGGTTGCATGGCTAGTTTGCAGCTTAGTCCCTTTTTTAAGTGAATGGGTTTGACCTACAATACCGAGTACAACTGCTATAAAATGTACGGCACCGTGCCTGGTAGCCAATTTGTTTCTGGAACACCCCTTGAGGCTAAGACCCCACCTAGCGCGCTACAGCCATAAAGAGTTGTGGAAAAGCCCGCGACAGAAATGCATCTCGGTTTTTTCTGCAACAATTTTTACAAAAAGTCCACAGAGTTTTCCAGCAATGTGTGGATGGGATTAGCCAGAATGCCATCCACTTTGCAGGTGGTGTAAAATGCCGCAGCGAAATCCTGGCATTTATGCTGCTCGGGGCCCCGGCCTTAGGCTAAGACCACAAATTGTAAGTTCACAGTTATAATGTCCACAGTTTGCATCGTGCCCATGACAAAACCACTGAAAGCTAAAGCTCCACGTTATGGAAACACAGTTTTGTTTTGTTGCAGATTTTGCTACCGTTTTTTGAGCCAGGAGTGATTGAACAGAAGGGAGCAGTATAAGAACGTCCTATACATTTCTCATTCCTTTTGTAGCCGAAAAGTGGCATTTCGGCAACGTGGGACCTCAGCCAAAATCAGGTTTCACCAGCAGTTTCCCATACAGATGGCTTGGGTGAAATCCACAGCCGAACACACCGTGTTAATTGATAAATTGCGCAAGACACTTTGTACTATGGGATTTTTCCTTCAGTGTGTGGATGGGATTTGGTAAAAACCACTTAACTTGTACTGTACTTCACTTATCTTTAAAGGGGTATTCCATTTAGAATAGGCTACTCTCTATTTGCATCCCAATTCTGAACAGAGTGCCTGGTCGTACAGTGCGCACCACGCTATTAATTTGATTAGAAACTGCTGGAGATAGCCGAATACTTACTCCACTATCCAGTGGCGTAACTAGGAATGGCGGAGCCCCGTGGCGAACCTTTCACATGGCCCCCCCCCCCACGACCGACACTGACACCGAAGTCCTCGACCGACCCCCTCCTACGCATTCCTGCGCGCTCTATTATGCCCCATAGTGTCCCCTGCACACAGTATTATGTCCCACTGTGGACACCATTAAACAATTATTATACTCTGGGGTCTTTTCAGACCCCAGAGTATAATAATCGGAGACCCAGGGGGAGAAAACCATAAAAAAAACCTCTGTTACTCACCTATCTCCCATGTCCTACGCTGTCAGCCTCCGAAGTAGTCGATCTTCAATTACATCAGACGTCACATGACCCGGGACGCAGGCAAATCATACCATCATAACTCATGAGTAGTCACAATGTCACATGAGCCTTAGTCATCACAGTAGCAGCCACAATGGCTGGAAATTGTACCAAACAAGGAGAAAGTTGTGTGAGTTACAAAGTTACAAAGTTTGGTTGTAACTTGGGTTAGAAGGTACATAAGATCATGAAATATTTTCCATTTTGTGCATTTGCTACCTAGGAAAGTGGGGAGAATATAATCTGAGGATAAATAAGGCCCCACATATATAGGAGACATTTTAATATAGTTCGTTTCTGATCTTTGGCATTGTGGGGAATACATATGTACATACAGAAGATGAGTCATCTGAGACTCAGACAATGATGTGAAAGGTAGTGTCTAGTCTGACAATAAACCCATGCTGATGCTTCAAGGAGTCTTGGACAAGTTTTCTTTCTTAGCCAGACGTAAAGATAGAGGAACTTGTCTATTGCAAATGGACCACATTACTTTATACCATGGGAATAGGGGAAGAGGAAGCCACAGCTGGTCCCACTTCTTCACTTCTTCCTCACACAACAAAGAGATATCAGACAAAGCAACACAGTCCAGACCAATCTAGTCTAGCAGAAGTCATACATAAGAATGAATGAAGCAAAGGCCAATACATTTCCCTTTGCCTGTACCTAAGAAGGCCTTGAGAATCCCCTGTTTACCCTCACGTGGGCTTTAAACAATTTCTTGTGACCTAAAAAGGATGCAACTCCTATTCCTTGTCTCCTTTAGTCATTATAATGGAACATGTATTTTTGCAACTGGGATAGAGCCTTGTTTTCTATATGTGAAGAGGAGGTTGTTTGTCCATAGTTATACAAGCCAAGCAGTCCTCTAACCTGCTGCAAGCTCATGTTTAGTTAAATAGATCAGCAAATGTTAAAATTCTCATATTTTTGTACTGACTGGCGGTAAGGCTTCATGTACATGACTGCAGGTACACATTGTATGAAACCGTAATACAGCAACCTAATGCTTGGTTCACATCAGCGTGTGTATGCCGTCCAGGGGAGTCCACAAGGAGACCCCCCTGAATGGAATACTGAACGCAATTGAAAGCGGTGTGCCAGTGAGAGCGCATGGACCCCATAGACTATAATGGGGTCCGTGTGCTTGCCGCCAGATCTCTGTAGGGATCATGTGGACAGGAAAGTAGTTCACAATCTACTTTCCTAACCGCATGATCAGTGTGGGCAGCACACAGCAAGCACATGAGCCCCATTATAGTCTATAGGGACTCCCCCTGACGGAATACCGACGCAGATGTGAACCAAGCATTAGACATGTAAAGAATACCTAAACCATGGCTCCTTTGTGTGAAATCCTGTCCTGAAATCCACTTTCTGTCCTCTCTATATTCTTTCCTCTGTTTCCACTGCTTCTGGCTATGAGCACAGGGCAGTACAGGTGTAATATATAGAAGCTGAGGCGGGAGGGGTAGTCCCCTCAAACACCTTCAAATGGTCTCATGACTGTGATGTACTTCAACACTATGCATTGTAGTACAATGAACTGGGGATGCGAGATCCTAGGTTCAAGTAACCTTATAGAAAAGGCTAAACTATGTATGCTGTAAATCTTATGATGTTAGAAGTTTAAATGGTTTTTTTTTTTTTAAGGGGTTTTCTCATAAAAGACATTTATGGCATATCCACAGGATGTATCATAAATCTCTGCTAGATGTGGGTCGCAACTCTGGGACCTGCACCTACATTCACTTACATGGGAACAGCTTAGGCCCAGTTCACTTCTACATTCGAGTTTCCGTTTGGGGAGTCCACTTGAGAACGGAAAACTATCCACATAAAAAAGGGGGTTACCTAGGGGAACCCATGGACTCCATAGACTACAATGGGTTTCCGTATAAAAAAGCGGAGCGTAAAGTGCTGCTTGCAGGACTTTTCTCCCCACATATTTCATGCAGAAAGGGGAACGAAATGGCCCAAACGCAGATTTGAAATGTCTCAGAGCTACGTTGTTTCGGTACAGCCGAACCATAGCTGAACGTCTTCTCAGTGAGGTTATGGCCGGGTAAGTAGCAGGGTTACTAGATTATGGATTCATACAACGTAGGGCCACGTAGATCCATTACGTGGCTTTTTGTAGTAGCTACAGTATAGTTATGAGTATCAGACTTGACAATTGTTTTTATATGACATACGTTATTATGTAGCAGTTGTAGTTCTACATATGTATGGATTGAAACACAAGGCCCAAGTCCTTTCAAACTTAAGTTCTAAACCTCTTTCTGTAGAATTTCCTTGTGCTTTCTTGTTTACTTTTCATTTTCTGTGCTTCCTTTGAGTTTTCCATTGCTATAAACTACTCTAAGCTTTTGTTTTGTATGACTTCCTGAGCAGAGTTTATAAACACGTAGCAATTCCAGAACAGAATGTAGGACTCACAATTAGCCTGTTAATTAGGAACACGCAAACAATCATTAATTGTAATGAATTAGCATCAGGCACGTCTTCTACACAAGCTCTGCTTGGTAGGATTCCATGGTTGTATGATAAGATATTTAAAGGGGTTGTCCGATGGGTGAAAATTTTCTGTCAGAGACTCAGAATGGATTAAATAAGAAATGCAATACCTTACCAATCCCTCACTTCTCCCTTTGCAGCACTGTCTTGGTCGGTTTTCCACTGGTCTCTACCTCTTGTTCCTTCTCGACATATAGGAAATGCACAGTGTACTAAGTATGTGGATGCCTGGTCTCATTATTCACAGAAAAGTTTCTGTGTTTGCATTGTTGACCATATATATATTGATGGAGATAGGTCCACTTTCGGAGTGTGTATGGGTCAGTGATCCAGCAAATTAGAATAGCAACTTACAAGCAAGAATAACACATACCGTATATATACTTGTGTATAAGCCTAGTTTTTCAGCACAGCTTTTGTGTTGTAAAGGCCCCCCTTGGCTTGTACTCGAGTCAAGCAAAAAAAAATTATTATTATTTATTGTTTTGTTTTTTTTCTTGGGGGGGGGGGGGGGGATTATGACCAGGCGCAATATATAGAATCTCCCATAAAATAGTGAAAAAAAAAAAAAGCTTTAGAAAAATATGATGAAGAAATTAAATAAATAAAAAGTTCTAAATCCCTCCTTTCCCTAGAATACATATAAAAGTAGAAAATGACTGTGAAACACATACACATTAGGTATCCCTGTGTCTGACAGTGCCCGGTCTACTGAATATAGGGGATCTGCAGTGCTCCTGTTCCGGGAAGGGGTTAATAGGAGCACTGCAGATACCCTATATTCAGCCAGGCTGAATTTCAAGTCGGGGAAAAAAAACCCTCAGTCCTCAAGCTCAGGGAAGGGGCAGACAGACAACCAAAACACCCCCTCCCCTTCCCCAGCACCCAGCAACTACAGCCATTTTAATTTTTGAAATTTTCCAGTAGCTGCTGCATTCCCCCCCCCCCCCTCGGCTTATACTCGAGTGAATACGTTTTCACAGTTTTTTGTGGTAAAATTAGGGGCCTCGGCTTATATTCGGGTCGGCTTACACTCGAGTATATACGGTATATGTTTCAATCCTTAGGTATGTCTCTTAAGAGCGTCATTCAGTATCATTGGTGATACTGGAGTTTAGCAACATCCATTACAATAGAATACAGCCAGTAAATAGATCCAATAGATCCATTCCAGAAATAGATTGAAAAAAGAGGCGATGTTGAGGCTGTCTTTTATACTTTCTCTTCTTTTATGAGCTACAACTGATTCTGGCTTCAGATACTGAATGTGTAAATGGACAATAGGCTTACACAAAGAAATTTGGTGCAGAATTTGAGGCAAATTCCACCTACCTCAACATCAGCTCCACATTCTGAAACTGAAACCAACCTTCAATGATTTCAGTGGGAATAAAATGCTGAATTTTTCTCAGATTTTTTAAGCTCGTGGAAAAAATAAGCATCATGCTCAGTCTAAATGCGAACTCCTCCCAATAACTCCCATGAACGTAAATGGGAGGTAGAAAAATTCCTCCTGGCTGATGCAGAATTTGCAGATTTTGGTTAAGCAGAAAATTTCAGCTTCAAATTCCTAAGGGTCCATTCACAGGGAGATAAATGGTGAGGAATTGACTTCAATGGGTTCCTTTTTCTGCTAGCATTGAAGTGAATGAGAGGCTTTTTTTTCACACGAAATTCCTCACCATTTTCCTCCGAGTGAATGCACCCTCAAGCTGAAATTTTCAGCTAGGAAAAACTCCGCCATGTGAACATACCCTAGTCGCAGATCACCTTTGTAAAATGTTCTTCATGTTCTGTCCCACACTGAAGCTTTGATATTCCATCATTGCTTCCAAGGTGAATGGATGGGGAGTCTTCATGGTTGAATCGACCTCGGAATCCGTGGCAAGATCGAGCAGGATGCTTATTTTTTCAGCGTCCTGCTGTGATCTCTGCCTCCCATTGAAATCAATAGGAAGCAGGATCAGGATGAAATCTGCCACTTTCTGCCCCCAAATCAGTGGCAAATTCCGCCATATGAATGGAGCCTTACCTGACACCCATTCATATAAACACACAGCTATGCTATACATGGTTATGGCTCTTAGATCTGGCTCATTGAGGGATTTAGAATATAAAAAAAAACAAAAAACTTGATAGTCTTCAGTAGTTGATATCTTTTTAATGGCTAACTAATAATGATGACAGATTACAACATTTCGGAACTCTTGGCTCCTTTCTCAAGTAAATTTAAAAACCATTTCTGAAGGATGCATATTTATATACAAAAGGACACATAGGGATAGAATTCCAGGAGGAAGTGGGGGAGAGGGTTGTTAGTAATTGGTAGAAACAATGTAAACAATTCCAGGTTCTTATCAGTTCTCAGGTCAGTGATTTCTGTAAGATGCCATAAAACCATGTGACAGATTTAACCCCTTCTCCAGTGTTTGAAGCAGGGTCACAAGTTTATACTCATAAATCCGTCGCTCTTTCTTTGATTTAAAATTCCCTCTCAAAACCAAAATTCTCATGTGATCGGTGATATTATGATCCTCATTGCAGAAATGTTTTGATACGGGAAGGTCCAGTCTTCGTTCTCTAATTGTATGGCGATGTGAATTCATCCGCATTCTAAGCCGCTGTCCGGTCTCTCCAACATACAGATTTTCAGTGGAACATTTGGTGCACATTAGAGATGAGCGAACACTAAAATGTTCGAGGTTCGAAATTCGATTCGAACAGCCGCTCACTGTTCGAGTGTTCGAATGGGTTTCGAACCCCATTATAGTCTATGGGGAACATAAACTCGTTAAGGGGGAAACCCAAATTCGTGTCTGGAGGGTCACCAAGTCCACTATGACACCCCAGGAAATGATACCAACACCCTGGAATGACACTGGGACAGCAGGGGAAGCATGTCTGGGGGCATAAAAGTCACTTTATTTCATGGAAATCCCTGTCAGTTTGCGATTTTCGCAAGCTAACTTTTCCCCATAGAAATGCATTGGCCAGTGCTGATTGGCCAGAGTACGGAACTCGACCAATCAGCGCTGGCTCTGCTGGAGGAGGCGGAGTCTAAGATAGCTCCACACCAGTCTCCATTCAGGTCCGACCTTAGACTCCGCCTCCTCCGGCAGAGCCAGCGCTGATTGGCCGAAGGCTGGCCAATGCATTCCTATGCGAATGCAGACTTAGCAGTGCTGAGTCAGTTTTGCTCAACTACACATCTGATGCACACTCGGCACTGCTACATCAGATGTAGCAATCTGATGTAGCAGAGCCGAGGGTGCACTAGAACCCCTGTGCAAACTCAGTTCACGCTAATAGAATGCATTGGCCAGCGCTGATTGGCCAATGCATTCTATTAGCCCGATGAAGTAGAGCTGAATGTGTGTGCTAAGCACACACATTCAGCACTGCTTCATCAAGCCAATACAATGCATTAGCCAGTGCTGATTGGCCAGAGTACGGAATTCGGCCAATCAGCGCTGGCCAATGCATTCTATTAGCCCGATGAAGTAGAGCTGAATGTGTGTGCTAAGCACACACATTCAGCACTGCTTCATCAAGCCAATACAATGCATTAGCCAGTGCTGATTGGCCAGAGTACGGAATTCGGCCAATCAGCGCTGGCTCTGCTGGAGGAGGCGGAGTCTAAGGTCGCTCCACACCAGTCTCCATTCAGGTCCGACCTTAGACTCCGCCTCCTCCGGCAGAGCCAGCGCTGATTGGCCGAAGGCTGGCCAATGCATTCCTATGCGAATGCAGACTTAGCAGTGCTGAGTCAGTTTTGCTCAACTACACATCTGATGCACACTCGGCACTGCTACATCAGATGTAGCAATCTGATGTAGCAGAGCCGAGGGTGCACTAGAACCCCTGTGCAAACTCAGTTCACGCTAATAGAATGCATTGGCCAGCGCTGATTGGCCAATGCATTCTATTAGCCCGATGAAGTAGAGCTGAATGTGTGTGCTAAGCACACACATTCAGCACTGCTTCATCAAGCCAATACAATGCATTAGCCAGTGCTGATTGGCCAGAGTACGGAATTCGGCCAATCAGCGCTGGCCAATGCATTCTATTAGCCCGATGAAGTAGAGCTGAATGTGTGTGCTAAGCACACACATTCAGCACTGCTTCATCAAGCCAATACAATGCATTAGCCAGTGCTGATTGGCCAGAGTACGGAATTCGGCCAATCAGCGCTGGCTCTGCTGGAGGAGGCGGAGTCTAAGGTCGCTCCACACCAGTCTCCATTCAGGTCCGACCTTAGACTCCGCCTCCTCCGGCAGAGCCAGCGCTGATTGGCCGAAGGCTGGCCAATGCATTCCTATGCGAATGCAGACTTAGCAGTGCTGAGTCAGTTTTGCTCAACTACACATCTGATGCACACTCGGCACTGCTACATCAGATGTAGCAATCTGATGTAGCAGAGCCGAGGGTGCACTAGAACCCCTGTGCAAACTCAGTTCACGCTAATAGAATGCATTGGCCAGCGCTGATTGGCCAATGCATTCTATTAGCCCGATGAAGTAGAGCTGAATGTGTGTGCTAAGCACACACATTCAGCACTGCTTCATCAAGCCAATACAATGCATTAGCCAGTGCTGATTGGCCAGAGTACGGAATTCGGCCAATCAGCGCTGGCCAATGCATTCTATTAGCCCGATGAAGTAGAGCTGAATGTGTGTGCTAAGCACACACATTCAGCACTGCTTCATCAAGCCAATACAATGCATTAGCCAGTGCTGATTGGCCAGAGTACGGAATTCGGCCAATCAGCGCTGGCTCTGCTGGAGGAGGCGGAGTCTAAGGTCGCTCCACACCAGTCTCCATTCAGGTCCGACCTTAGACTCCGCCTCCTCCGGCAGAGCCAGCGCTGATTGGCCGAAGGCTGGCCAATGCATTCCTATGCGAATGCAGACTTAGCAGTGCTGAGTCAGTTTTGCTCAACTACACATCTGATGCACACTCGGCACTGCTACATCAGATGTAGCAATCTGATGTAGCAGAGCCGAGGGTGCACTAGAACCCCTGTGCAAACTCAGTTCACGCTAATAGAATGCATTGGCCAGCGCTGATTGGCCAATGCATTCTATTAGCCCGATGAAGTAGAGCTGAATGTGTGTGCTAAGCACACACATTCAGCACTGCTTCATCAAGCCAATACAATGCATTAGCCAGTGCTGATTGGCCAGAGTACGGAATTCGGCCAATCAGCGCTGGCCAATGCATTCTATTAGCCCGATGAAGTAGAGCTGAATGTGTGTGCTAAGCACACACATTCAGCTCTACTTCATCGGGCTAATAGAATGCATTGGCCAGCGCTGATTGGCCAGAGTACGGAACTCGACCAATCAGCGCTGGCTCTGCTGGAGGAGGCGGAGTCTAAGGTCGGACCTGAATGGAGACTGGTGTGGAGCGATCTTAGACTCCGCCTCCTCCAGCAGAGCCAGCGCTGATTGGCCGAATTCCGTACTCTGGCCAATCAGCACTGGCTAATGCATTGTATTGGCGTGATGAAGCAGTGCTGAATGTGTGTGCTTAGCACACACATTCAGCTCTACTTCATCGGGCTAATAGAATGCATTGGCCAGCGCTGATTGGCCGAATTCCGTACTCTGGCCAATCAGTGCTGGCCAATGCATTCTATTAGCTTGATGAAGCAGAGTGTGCACAAGGGTTCAAGCGCACCCTCGGCTCTGATGTAGGAGAGCCGAGGGTGCACTTGAACCCTTGTGCACCCTCAGCTCTGCTACATCAGAGCCGAGGGTGCGCTTGAACCCTTGTGCACACTCTGCTTCATCAAGCTAATAGAATGCATTGGCCAGCGCTGATTGGCCAATGTATTCTATTAGCCTGATGAAGTAGAGCTGAATGTGTGTGCTAAGCACACACATTCAGCTCTACTTCATCGGGCTAATAGAATGCATTGGCCAGCGCTGATTGGCCGAATTCCGTACTCTGGCCAATCAGTGCTGGCCAATGCATTCTATTAGCTTGATGAAGCAGAGTGTGCACAAGGGTTCAAGCGCACCCTCGGCTCTGATGTAGGAGAGCCGAGGGTGCACTTGAACCCTTGTGCACCCTCAGCTCTGCTACATCAGAGCCGAGGGTGCGCTTGAACCCTTGTGCACACTCTGCTTCATCAAGCTAATAGAATGCATTGGCCAGCGCTGATTGGCCAATGTATTCTATTAGCCTGATGAAGTAGAGCTGAATGTGTGTGCTAAGCACACACATTCAGCTCTACTTCATCGGGCTAATAGAATGCATTGGCCAGCGCTGATTGGCCAGAGTACGGAACTCGACCAATCAGCGCTGGCTCTGCTGGAGGAGGCGGAGTCTAAGATCGCTCCACACCAGTCTCCATTCAGGTCCGACCTTAGACTCCGCCTCCTCCGGCAGAGCCAGCGCTGATTGGCCGAATTCCGTACTCTGGCCAATCAGCACTGGCTAATGCATTGTATTGGCTTGATGAAGCAGTGCTGAATGTGTGTGCTTAGCACACACATTCAGCTCTACTTCATCGGGCTAATAGAATGCATTGGCCAATCAGCGCTGGCCAATGCATTCTATTAGCGTGAACTGAGTTTGCACAGGGGTTCTAGTGCACCCTCGGCTCTGCTACATCAGATTGCTACATCTGATGTAGCAGTGCCGAGTGTGCATCAGATGTGTAGTTGAGCAAAACTGACTCAGCACTGCTAAGTCTCTGCATTCGCATAGGAATGCATTGGCCAGCCTTCGGCCAATCAGCGCTGGCTCTGCCGGAGGAGGCGGAGTCTAAGGTCGGACCTGAATGGAGACTGGTGTGGAGCGATCTTAGACTCCGCCTCCTCCAGCAGAGCCAGCGCTGATTGGTCGAGTTCCGTACTCTGGCCAATCAGCGCTGGCCAATGCATTCTATTAGCCCGATGAAGTAGAGCTGAATGTGTGTGCTTAGCACACACATTCAGCTCTACTTCATCAGGCTAATAGAATACATTGGCCAATCAGCGCTGGCCAATGCATTCTATTAGCTTGATGAAGCAGAGTGTGCACAAGGGTTCAAGCGCACCCTCGGCTCTGATGTAGCAGAGCTGAGGGTGCACAAGGGTTCAAGTGCACCCTCGGCTCTCCTACATCAGAGCCGAGGGTGCGCTTGAACCCTTGTGCACACTCTGCTTCATCAAGCTAATAGAATGCATTGGCCAGCACTGATTGGCCAGAGTACGGAATTCGGCCAATCAGCGCTGGCCAATGCATCCCTATGGGAAAAAGTTTATCTCACAAAAATCACAATTACACACCCGATAGAGCCCCAAAAAGTTATTTTTAATAACATTCCCCCCTAAATAAAGGTTCTCCCTAGCTATCCCTGCCTGTACAGCTATCCCTGTCTCATAGTCACAAAGTTCACATTCTCATATGACCCGGATTTGAAATCCACTATTCGTCTAAAATGGAGGTCACCTGATTTCGGCAGCCAATGACTTTTTCCAATTTTTTTCAATGCCCCCAGTGTCGTAGTTCCTGTCCCACCTCCCCTGCGCTGTTATTGGTGCAAAAAAGGCGCCAGGGAAGGTGGGAGGGGAATCGAATTTTGGCGCACTTTACCACGTGGTGTTCGATTCGATTCGAACATGGCGAACACCCTGATATCCGATCGAACATGTGTTCGATAGAACACTGTTCGCTCATCTCTAGTGCACATTATTAAATCCACTACATTAGGTGTGTTACAGGTGAACGTACCTTGGATTTGATATTCTCTGTTAGAGTTTGGTATCTCTATCCTGTCAGTGGTTAATATGTGAGGGCAGGTTTTGCACCTGAGGGATTTAGAGCAGAGTCTGTGTACTATGACACCTATTATACCTAATAGATGGGGCTGGAGAGTGACCTCCTGTGGGGGAACAGTTCCTCTTTCAGATAATGGGACCCTCACCAATCAGACTAGTCAATAAACCTGATACAATATCCCCTTTAGAGTTGTAGTGGGGGGTCTGTCTGTACATCAGGGGTGCACAGCACACACCTTCCAGCAGAACTATCACTTTCATGTATCTGATCTTAAGTGGCTCCACCTGTCAGCAGATTATATAAATAATTACATACATCAATTTATGGGAGCGACGGCCTCCCACAGACATAATCTGCCTATTGTAAATCAGCTTACTTCATGTCTGCAGCAAGGACGTTTTGCTCTGTCTCACCGAGTATTGTCAAAGCAAGACGTAGTTTTCAAATATCACATGCACCGCAAATATATGTATCACCATGACGTATAGTACAGTGCAAGCACACAGAAGATTCCTGCAATGTCAAGCAAATATTGAAATAATTACAAGGTACTATTTGTTCTATAAAACTGCAGACATTACCTCTTCAGAACCAATTATGTTTTAGTTGGAAACCTGGGAGTAATACCATTTTTGAGAGCATAGCCCCTTCGCTATAGAAGTTTTGCATGTGGCTGTTTATTGGTTGGCAGCTCCTGTGCAACCATCACATTAGGATAGGTCATCAGTTAAAGATCATCAGGGGTCTGACTTGCGGGCACCCAGCCGATCAGCTGTTTGAAAAGGCTGCAGTGTGAGCTCTGTAGCCTCTTCATGACTTACCACACACAGCACCATACATTTGTTTTCTGGTTGTGCTTGGTACTGCATCTCATCCCATTCACCTGTTTGTGACTGAGCTGCGATCGAGCCACATAGCCAGTCCAATGAATGTGACGTCCTATGGTCGGAGAAATGGATGGGAAGGCCACTGCTGCTTTAAGCAGCTGATCTGTGGGGGACCCGAGTGTCAGCTCCCCACAGATCTTAAATTGATGACCTATCGTAAGTTAAACAGTCACAGAAAACCCCTTGAGACTGGGGTAACACAGTGGCTCAGTGGTTAGCACTGAAGCCTTACAGCGTTGGAGTCCTGGGCTCGAATCCTGCCAGGAACAACATCTGCAAGGCGTTTGTATGTTCTCCCTGTGTTTGCATGGATTTCCTCCCATTCTACAAAGACATACTTAAAAATTAGAGATGAGTGAACACTGTTCGAAATGGTGCTTTCCAATAGCATGGACCCATAGCAACGAATGGAGCCGGCTGGCAAGCAGACTGGGCCAGCGTCCTGCCGCTGTGCCGCCTGCGTCCATTCATCTCTATGGGTGCATGCCGTTTCGAATACTACTCACTCGTCTGTATTAAAAATGAAAAAAAAAGTATATTGTGATCTCTATATGGGGCTCACAATCTACAGTAAAAAAAGAAAAGAATACCCCTTGAGACTAAGCATAGCTTTTTCCTACGGCGCTTTTCACTGAAAATTCACAGAGGTTTCATCTGCCGACTTTCTACTTTCAATTTTATCTATAGAGAAACTGCCAGCATTTCCGTAGGTATAATTGACATGCTGTAATTTCCAAAAACACAATGGTTTTGGAAATCACAGCATTACAGCTGTGCATATTTTTCTGCAATGTGTGGATGGGATTCACTAGAAAACCTTGGTTTTTGCCACTGTGTATCTACCACGACCACACGGGGGTGTTCGCATCACTCGGGAGCCCAAGCCTTAAGTCAACTTGTGGTTGTTGAAATTGTGCAAGTTGTGAACCTGACAAGATGTCTAATCTGACATGCAACATTCCTCAGGAAAGATGCTTATGAGGTTCACATGTGAATTAGGTTTAGTTTTGCTTTGTTTACCTGTTTAGAAGCTCTCTTTATCCTCGGAAATAATGAAACGCGGAATGTACAGATAATAGGACTTTTCTGGGTTCAATTTGTTTAATTTGCTGGCAGGGAGATCAGACATGATAAAGGAATGTAGAATTTGTAGTCACAGCAATCCTTTTTCCTTTTTATCATTTTGAGGTGACTTGTTTCTTCAGGGAGAACACATCCAAGAGGGGATTAAGATCTTATGCAAAATACAAAAGCAGACATTAAGGAAGACAAGGGGTATGCAACATGGACAACATGTGCCGTAACCCTGGGCTATTTCTCTACACTCAGCTTGCTTATAGCACTAGAAGTTAAAGAGCAAGTGCAACATTTCGTGAAAATTCCCCAACCTGTTCAGATCCATATATTTGTCCAAGTGGGCAGTGGCGTAACTAGGAATGGCGGGGCCCCATGGCGAACTTTCGATATGGGCCCCCCACTTCCCGACCGACACCGACGACCTCAACTGACCCCCTCCTCCGCATTCCTGCGCGCTCTATTATGTCCCTTAGTGGCCCCTGTACACAGTATTATCCCCCATAGTGGCCCCTGCACACAGTATTATCCTCCATAGTGGCCCCTGCACACAGTATTATGCCCCATAGTGGCCCCTGCACACAGTATTATCCCCCATAGTGGCCCCTGCACACACTATGTCCTATAGTGGCCCCTGCACACAGTATTATGTCCCATAGTGGCCCCTGCACACAGTATTATCCTCCATAGTGGCCCCTGCACACAGTATTATGCCCCATAGTGGCCCCTGCACACAGTATTATGTCCTATAGTGGCCCATGCACACAGTATTATGTCCCATAGTGGCCCCTGCACACAGTATTATGTCCTATGGTGGCCCATGCACACAGTATTATGTCCTATAGTGGCCCCTGCACACAGTATTATGTCCCATAGTGGCCCCTGCACACAGTATTATGTCCTATAGTGGCCCATGCACACAGTATTATGTCCTATAGTGGCCCCTGCACACAGTATTATGTCCCATAGTGGCCCCTGCACACAGTATTATGTCCCATAGTAGCCCCTGCACACAGTATTAGCCCCCATAGTGGCCCCTGAACACAGTATTATGTCCCTTAGTGGCCCCTGCACACAATAACTATCTTTATATGGAGCAACCCCTATATTTAGAACAATTTACAGTTTTTTTTATGTTATATACATAAGAATAATACAAGCTACTGTATCCTTGTGTACATATCCTTTTTATAGACATTAGTTTTTATTGGTTGATCCCTTCTTGGAGGGGTTAAGGGGTTAAACATCTTTATTTTATCACAGTCCTCCTTATTTTTGGAATTGCAAATAGACATATATTCTTCAAACAAATATTCCAGGAGTTGCGGCATTGAAGCAGAGAGAGAAATAAGCCATCCCCCTCTTCCCTGGCCTATAGGAAGTTGTGATTTGTATATCGCCACGCTCTGTGCACAGCTCAGGAGAACAACTTTGCTTATATATCACTTTTTTCCTTGCAAAGCGAGCTAGAATTAATGAACGGAACTGTATCCGTAATATGTGCTGAAGGCAAATGTAACACTGAGCATCGCATGGATGCAATGCAAATGCTAAAAACAACAGAGACGGCCCCTTCCCTGTGCAATAAGGTGACTGCAGGCTGTTCTTAGCCCGTATACACCTGACAATTATGCTTAATACAATATCAACAAGGAGTGCCATAATAATAATTAGACGGGCCATTCCAATTACCTGCATTAAGCAATGGGAAAAATATTTGTGCAGTACAGCGATAGGTTAATAATGCCTGGAATGTTTTTGTACTACCCTACAGAAACACAAAACAGGGATTGTCATGTACAAAGAAAGGGTTATGTAGTCATGATCAGGTGATTGGGGAGGTAATAAGGATTTAAGATACTAAAGTATGGTCATATTCTGTTTGGATTATTTGTAACCCCTTCCCGCCGGTGACATTTTTCAATTTTCGTTTTTGACTCCCCGCCTTCCAAACCCCATAACCTTTTTTATTTTCATTCCATTCACAGAGCCATAGGATGGCTAAAAGTTTCTGGGACCAATTGTACTTCTTAATGGTACCATTTATTATTCTGCACAATGTATTGGGAAGCTGGAAAAAATTTCAGAATACGGTGGAATTGAAGAAAAAGTGCATTTGTGCGACTTTCTTACGGGCTTTGTTTTTATGGTGTGCATTCTACAGCCAAATTGACATGTCACCTGTATTCTGTGTTTCTGTACAATTCCAGGGATACCAAATTTACATGATTTCATTTACATTTTAACAACCAACAAATTTTTTATTTTTTTCTCAAAGTTGCCATATTCTGACACCCATTACTTTTTCATATTCCTATGTACAGAGTAGGGTTGAGCTGAGCTTGAGATTTCAGGATTGATTTTAAAATCCGATTTCCAATCATTTTCCAGCCGATCCCGATCGTGAAATTTGCTCAATCACTGATCGGGATCTGATCTTTCCCGATCACTCAACCCTATTAATGATATATACATGAATAGGGTTGAACCGATCTTGAGATAACCTCTGACCTCGATCCCGCTGGAAAAGATCGGGATCGGAACTTTGATCACAATAGTGAAATTTACTCGATCGCCGATCGGAATCCGATCTTTTCCGATCCCGATCCTCAATCCTAGTTCAGAGATGCGTAGGTCTTTATTTGTGGGGCCGGGTGTATTTTTTAGTTAGACTATTTTGGGGAATGCCTATTGCTTTGATCATTTTTTATTCAAATTTTTATCAGAGGCAAAACAGTAAAAGAAAAACGGCGGTTCCGCACTTTTGATTTTTTTCCCCGCTATGGCATTCATCGTAGGTTTGTAGACCAGGGCGTTTTCCGACACAGGGATACCTAATGTGTATGTGTTTCACAGTATTTAAGTACTTTTATATTTGTTCTAGGTAAAGGAGGGTGATTTGAATTTTTTTTTTTTTTACTTTTTAAAAAATTATTTTATTGCATTTATTCCCCCAGGGGGTCTGATCACTAATGCAATGCAAAATATTGGCATTTGTATGGCAGGCTGCATAACGCAGTTTTCCTTACTTATGTACGACAGACAAGCCTGGGAGCCTCCAATAGGCTAAATGGCGTAAAAATGGAGCCTCGGTCAGCTATGATCGAGGTGCCATAAGGCCGACGGTCAATGCCCATATACGGCCACTCAGCTCCTGAGCAGACGCCATATTTTAATACTCGACATCTGTTGTACTTTTATGGTGGATGTTGGGAAAGGGTTAAGGACGAGCAGCAATTTTCAAAATTCAACCTCTTTGTATATTTGTTCATTAAGGCTGAAGCCCCACATTGCGAAAATGCTGCATTTTACAGTATATGCAAAGTGGATTGTGGCTAATCCCATCCACACCTTACATACAAAACATTGCAGCAATTATCCCTGCAGAAACACTTGAGTTTTCCATATGGGTATAATCGGGGCAGAAAGTCCGCAGAGGAAAAATTTATGAAAATGCAATGAAAAACGCAATTCATTTCTGCCGTGGTCTTTTCCGCAGCATTTTTTCGCTGCTGCTTGCTACGTGGGCCCTTAGCCTAAGGATGAGGCCCCACGTTCTGGAAACTCAGTTTTTTTTGTTGCCTTTTTTTTTTGAGCCAAAGCCAAGAAAGGGTACAAAAGGAATAGGTAATATATAGGACATCCTTAGGGTGCATTGACACGGAGGAAGTTGGCGCTGATTCTGGCGCGGACCCCTGAAAAAAAAAGCCTCCCAATGACTTCAATGGGTTCCATTTACCGCACGGAACCCATTGAAATCAATGGGAAAAAAGCCTCCCAATAGAACTTTCACACAACACTATCCCTTCTAGGAAACATGGTAAGGTTGGTGCTGCGGGAAAAATTGCGGCGTTGTACAGTGCAGGCAAAGTGGATGGGATTCAAGCGAATCCCATCCCCACTTTGCGGAAAAGATTGCAGCGCGGACACGCGATTTGTAAAGCCGTGATGGCTTTGCAAATCATAGCATGTCAATTATATCTACGGAAACGCCGACGGCTTTCCCGTAGATATAATGTTAAGAGAAAGTCCGCAGAGGAAAACTCTGTGAACTTTCTCTTAAAAGCGCTGTGGAAAGAACCGCAATGCATTCACGCAGTGGTTCTTCCTGCAGCGCTTTAGTGCTGCAGATATGGACCATGGGGCCCTAGCCTAAGCCACATTTTTCATACCACAAATGTGTAAATGGAACTCACTGTATCATACAGCCGTGTCTTCTATAGGGGTGTTCTACGAAAGTTTGGGAGCTCACCGTATCATATCTCACTATGATACAGGGCGTGCCATTCACATGGCCGTAGTCAGCCTGGGAAATCACAGATTGTAGGTGCAAAAATTCTTGCCTATTTTCTAGTTAATCCATAGGACTACATCATTCTTACAATGGACAACTGATAAAAAGCTAATGTAAGCTTAAAAATATTATCATAATAGTGTACAAGAAATACGATTTATTATCATAACAAAAATGTAAGAAAGATTTTTAATATATACGTATTCCTTATCCTCATAATGTAACAAAAAGTCATTAAAACATAACGTAACATAGAAAGTACTGCTCATCCTGCAAAAAACAAGCTGAATGCAAGAATTAAAACGCAACGTATTGGAATGAGAGGAAATAGAAAGAAAACAAGATGGCTCATTCTTTAAGGAGTTAATAAACAACAATATATGAGTCTATATAGAACTGTCAATAGAATCCACTATGTAAACTGTAGAAGCCATATCTCACGGCTCATCTCATGGTGGTCTCCAGACACAGTATTGCTTTTTTTTCCTATTTTTTTAAGACCATGTTGGACTATGGTGAATCCCCTGCAGTGGCCGGCTTCCTGTGTCTCCATTATTCACACGCTCTGCTCTGATGTAAGCAGTGGGGGCAGACAGAGAAGGAATGGACGCGACATTGCTGTAAACAGGAGCCCCACCTGCACAGTCTGGGACCACATCACACAGTCTTATAGATTACCAGACATAGACTGACCTGACATGTCACCATTGCCTAAATAAGTGCCTAGTGAATAGAGATACATGAAGAAAAGGGCCATGAAAATTGGATGTTCGTAAAAGCCTTTTTCACCTTTGTTTGTGTTAGTCTATAGAGATGAGCGAGTACTATTTGAAACTCCCATTTCGAATAGCACGCACCCATAGGAATGAATGGACGCAGGCGGCACGCATGGGGTTAAACAGCCGGCAGCTGGCAAAGTCTGCGTGCTTGCCGCTTCCATTCATTTCTATGGGTGCGTGCTATTCGAAATGAATGGGAGGCGAAAACCGTGCGTTTTTTTGCAAAACAAGCGACCCTTTTTTTTTGCAAACAACCGCGTGGAAAAAAACGCGACGCGTTTTTTTCAGCCCATTCACTTTACAGGAGGGGAAAACAGCCTGGCTTTTTTTTTTTTTAAAGCTGTTTTTACAACAAAAAAAAGCTCCAAAAATAGCCTGGCAAGGTCCAAAAAAAGCGTCCTAATTAGGAAGCTTTTTTTTTCCGATGCCAAAATAAGCCACACCTTATTTATGTGTGAACTAACCCTTAAACTGGTCTAAGACTTTGATCACACATGTGTTACAACAGATACAATGCTTAGAACATAAATCACACTGCAGTGGCCAGTCTGTAGTATGGCGGATATCACCTTCACCCTTGTTAGGGTAAGTTCACACAGGGTTTTTTGGTCAGGATTTTGAGGCCGTATTCGCCTCAAAATCCTGACCAAAAAGACGGCTCCCATTGAAATCAGTGGGAGCCGCTCCAGTCTTTTAACCGGGAGCCGTTTGTTCCGGCTCCTGGAAAAAAGAACGGACATGCCCTTTCTTCAGGCCGATTCGCCTCGTAATTCCCTCCTCCCGACTAATCCCATTCATTGGGCCTAATCAGGAGCGGAGTGCGCAATTGGATGCCGGCGCATTGCAGCCACCCGTTTTTTGGTCCGGAGCCGCCTCAGGTTCCGGACCAAAAAACCCCATGTGAACCCGGTCTTAGTGTTCATCCTTTCTCTAAAGGTCCCATAGCTACAGCATTGTCGGCCTGTATGATACTATATGTATTCCCCCGTTCCTGCAGGAACTATGTGGCGGTATAAATCTTTGTAATTGCAATAATTACCATACTAGAAAATATTATTATTAATGTTAATAATAGTAAAATAAATACTAGCGCATGGATTAGAGCCCTGAAATCTAATAAGCCTTATTCTTGGCACCGGCGGCACATTATTAGCTCATTGTTTTATTACTATCAATATGTTTTCTTTACAAAAGATAGAATGCAATGAATAAACAGAGAGGTAATAGCCGTATGGGGACGCAGAATGGGAACATGACATGAGAAGCCGATGCTGATGAATGCGGATCCGTCACATTGTGTAACACTTCACCCTTCACGTCCCGGCTCGGGGACACTGTGTAGCATGAGCGGTGTGCAGACAGGAGAACACAGGCCGTCTCAGTGCTGGACTCATTCATTCCAGTTGCCTGAGTTGGGCGAGAGCTCTCCCCTGTGACGGAAAAGTTAATTTTTGTAAAACTTTATTCTAACAGCGGATGGAGATTAGGCCGGCGGGAAGATGACGGCTCTGATTCTGGATTAACCCCTTATTAACACAACATTGTGATCCAAAGCTCCAGAAACGTTTCTCTTACCACAAACAACCCTTAGCTACGTTATTCTCCATGGGCACAGAAACAAAGAGAGGAAAGAATCCAAAATCCACAATTTTTCATATCACTCTAAACATACTAAAGATGATGTATAGCTTATACCAGCTGTACATATATAACATATACCAGATGCAAGATACAGAAGATACCCAGATCTGTATATAACCATCTGCTAACTGGTATATTTTATATATATATATATATGTAGCTGATATAAGTTATACATCTTCTTGTATATAGCGGTATGGACCATGCTGGTATAACCTGGGGCTCTCCTGTATATAATTATATATATACACCTGGTATAAGTTATACATCTTCGTGTATATAGTGGTATGGCCCATGCTGGTATAACCTGGGTATCTCCTGTATATATATATATATATATATATATATATATATATATATATATATATATATATATATATATATATATATATATATATACAGCTGGTATAAGTCACACATTTTCCTGTATATAGCAACCATCCTGTTATAAACTCAGCATCTTCTATATATGACTGTATGTACAGCCGGTATAAGCTCAGTATATTATATATATATATATATATATATATATATATATATATATATATATATATATACTGTATATAACTATGTATACAGCTGGTGTCAGTTATACATCTAATATACAGGTGATCTTTTTGGCCTTTGTTTTAAGAGCAGATGGAGAAAAACCTAATGTTATGTATGGGATTGTAATAGGATATATGAATATAAATCTGAATACACAAGCAGGGGATGTAGAGCATTAGGTTCTCCCCCAATCTTCTGCAGTTCATCATCTGGATTGGGTTCTCCAGGATTACAATAACCTACCTACTGTGCTCTAGAAACAGCGCCACACTTGTTTATGGGTTGTGTCTAGTATTGCAGCTTAACTCTATTTTAATGTATAGGGTTGGAATACCACACATAACCTTTAGACAGGTGTGTTGCTGTGGAAGAAAGCAGCCATGTCGGACTAATCCTGGTCAACCCCTTTAAGTGAACTCTGCAGTGCAATCTGTCTTATCCTTCCAGCCTCAACTAGTCAATACTGCTAAAATATAGATAGAAAAGGGGGCCACACGTGGCTCAGTGGTTAGCCCTGCAGCACTCGAGTCCTGGTGTTCAAATCCTGCCATGGGCGAAAAAAAAACAAAACATCTGCAAGGAGTTTGTATGTTCTTCCCGTGTTTGCATGGATTTCCATCCCATATTTCAAAAAAGACATAGTGATAGGGAAAAATGTACATTGTGGGGCTCACAATCTACATTAAAAAAAAAAAAAAGTCAATTTATTTTCAGAAAGATGTAAATTGTATGAAAGCTACGACTGGAAATGACATGGCCTGTCTGCTAGCAGGAGGATTTGCACGTTATCGACTGTTAGCACTGGCCGCTATGCTGTCATGTCTGACATTAGGTGACTAGGGATACGTTTCCTATAACCACAGTATTATCATTGGCATGTTTGCCATGTTTGATTTCCATTTTGTCCAGGACATTTTGGATGCCACCCATTCTGTCCAGAAAATCCTGTCTCCTTGTGGACGGGTTCAAGGGACAGTCCAGCGAATATTAGGGCTCCTATTGGATGAAAATCTGCCAATGTCTATTGGTTCCCATTATAGACGATAACAACACGTGTGTGAACATAGACTTACCGAAAGTGTATATACTGAGCAAACAATTATATTGATAAAAGACAATCCAAAATCATAGGAGCCAATACCAATTTAATGGTAGGGGTTAGTGTTGAGCGAGTAGTGTTCGATCGAATATCTCGCTGGCATAGAAATGCGTGTAAACGGCTGAACACCAAGGGGTTAAACGCATCGAAGATTGATGCGTTTAACCTCTTGGTGTTCGGCGAATTATACGCATTCCTATGCCGGCAAGGTAGTCGATCAAATACCACTCGCTCAACACTAGTAGGGGTGCAATATGTACAAAACCCCTTTGGTCCCCATATATGAAGGACCCAATGGGTATCTGGCATTGGCATATGTTACATAGGGGCTCAGTAGCTTCTTCCATTGTATTGTCCATAGGTATATTAGGACTTACTAAGGTAAATGTGCCAAAATTTTGACTTAATAAGCACCAAATATGCCACCTGTGCACCGCATTTAGGCCAGGGCCCCATGTTGCAGGCTGTATCCAAAAAGTGATGCGGGAAAAACCGCAGAAACATCAAATCACAGTTTTTCCCACACAAAGTCCGCAGAGTTTTCCTTTGCAGACTTTCCATTATACTTATAGGAAAACCGCAGACGTTTCTGTAGGTAGAATTGACATTAGTAAATCTGCCTTATTATTACTGCTATTTGTATTTATTTTTTATTTGTACTTACTCGAAATTAATATTTATAACTTTAAAATTGCTCAATGAATTCTAACCTGCAAGCTCCAGCTACCTCCAGCATGCTGACGTGCTCCCCTAGTGGTGGTACCACAGCATAGCACCTGGATCACCTGAGAGCTCAAACTTGTCTCTATTAAAGTTCCTTAACAAAGGATCAATAACCTCTTCAGACATATCTGTTTTAGTAAATACTTGTATTCCCTATAAGAGAACAATTCTGGGACCTCTTCTCCTATAATTATGGGTTACAAAGCCTCCCATTGATTTCAATGTGTAGCGTGCGTATGCCGGCACCTATTGAAATCAATGGGATCTCTTTTGAAGCGCCGCGCTCTGACACGTGTATACGTGTCTAAATGAGCGGCGCGTTACTCCGTGAGAACGGAGCCTAAGACTATGTATAGTCTTGCTAGTTGAGACTGTCCAATCAGTACTGACAACATCTGTGTAGGGACACACCCCTTTGTCAAAGAGATTAGTAGTGCCCTGTGAATTTATTCCTAAATATTTTTTTAAGAGCACCTTTCACCACCTCTTTGCATAATGCCATAGGCTACGTGCCACTGATTTCAGAGCAGCTGGAATTTTTTTCTCTAGCCCCCACCATTCCTGAGCAATTGTTGCAGTTAGTTTCAGTACCCAATATACTAATTAGTCTACTGTCAGGTGGGAAGTTATGAGCTGGAGCAGATAGTCTGGGACCGCCCACCTGACAGTAGACATATTTGGCGCTGAAACTAACAAGATCCATGGCTCAGGAATGGTGAGGGCTAGAGAAAAACTTTCAACTGTGCTGGAATCAGTGGTGGGGCGTATGTTGGGGTTGGGATTGGTGAAAGGTCCTGTGTAAGAGGGCTCATTGTATAAACTTTTCTATGGGACTGATGGAGACAGCTACCGCTTTATTCAGATGACACCTCACTGCAGCCATACTAGTACTGAGTACCGGAGGTGGGGTCCAGTACTAGAACGTCACCTGACTGTGCCATACGCTATATGATCCTTTATAATGCAATTTATTAAACCCAAATCAAACCTATCCTGGTCCTAATGGTTGGTAAGGGGTCCATGACCTTGTCTGGCCACAGATCACTGTCACTACGGCCACTCCGTCCCTGGATACAGCACCTTACACACAGTCTATATAGGACCACTAATCACTTCTATCACACTGCAGCCTTCTTATTACATATCCAGTGTATCCATCATATATAACCCTTACATCACCACAACTACATATACAGAAATGGGTCACTTCCCAAACAGGCAGCAAAGGACCTCCAGGCACACAAAGGGTTACAGACAGTCTGTAATAACATGCAGGATTCCGTATACTCTTAGTATATCACATTACCTCTGTATACTGACTGCACTGTCCAATAGAGCACCGGGTGACGACACTATATACCTCCACAGAATAGCAATGTGTCTGTATATATATATTTGCATGAGTTTTGTTTTTTTATGATTACTGACAGCAGCCTGTGACCTCTGCTAGTTGTGGAACTACAACTCCCAGCATGCCAGCAAAGCTGCACACAGTCAGCCCTACGCTCGGGTTTGTAATTCCACAACCCGTGATCCCATTTTGTTATAAAACCTGACACCCTACTTGTATAATGACATCATCCTCCTCCTCTATACAAACTATGACATCATCATGTTTCGTTGACCCCTGCAGCGCTGGCCAACTCTTTCCTATTCCTCTGTATAACCTCAATATTTTTGGTTATACGAAATAACAGTGACCCCTGCTGTCGCCACAGACCGGGTATGTTGGGAGTTGTAGTTTTAGCGCGGGCTTCCATCACGGCGTCCCATCCAATTAACCCCTACAGTGCCAGCTAGTCAATGAAGTGCAAGAGGGGGTGGGAGTTTTAACAAGTTTCCATCATAGCATCCCATGGTAAGTAATGCAATAAGATTAGAGATGCTGGGAGTTGTAGTCTCCTCACAGCTAGGGGGAGATCCCAAACAATGACCCCGACTGTCATGGCGTCCCTTCCAATTAACCCCTGCCATGCCAGCTAGTCATTAAAAATCTAAGGTAATGTCGCAGGCACAAGGATGGGGGCCGCTGGGAGTTGTAGTCTTAGTTAACCCTAGCAGTGCCAGCTAGTCAATGAAGGATAATACGATTGGAGATGCTGGGTGTTATCTGGAGAGCCATGAAGGCATCTAGTCGTCATTAACCCCTGCAGCGCCTTGTAGTCAATGAAACGCAGTAGGTGCGGAGATGCTAGGCATTGTAGTTCCAGGACAGCTAGAGGATGACAAGTCTGTACAGTGACCTCATCGGCTTCGTGGCACCCCATCCAAGTAACCCCTGCAGTGCCAGCTCGCCAATGTTATAAGATTAGAGATGTTGGGAGTAGTGATGCCATCCGGACAACCCCATCAGATTAACCCCTGCAGTGGCAGCTACTTATTCAGTAATGTAATGCTGCCGGCACAGAGTTTGGAGATGATGGGAGTTGTAGTTGCACAGTAGCTAAAGGGTCACAGGTTATACGATGTACTATTAACTCCTTCAGCGCTGGTCAGATTATCACCTAACATTATATATTATAGACCATGCATACTATATATGAGGTATACCCCCCCCAAAAAAAAATAAACTGGAGCACGAGCCATAGCCCCCCTCCCTGCTCCAGACTTCAGCTAAGTACAGCACAGGGCACAGTAGATTTCCCCCAAATCTCCCAGCAGCTTTTCATAGGCCCTTTATCTTCAGTGGGAGGGCAGCCCCACTACTATTGGGTACAGAAAAGACTTCTTTTTATAAGATCTGCCCTTTTTTTTTGGTAACATAGAGACAAACAAGCAGAGGCGTCCTGTGAGCCCGGGCAGCTGCTTGTGTGTTTGCTTGTAGCTGGTGCTGAGCTCAGGGCATGGGGGCAGCAGTTTGGGCAGCCCTCCTGTGTCAGGACACCACGTGTCTGCTGTGTGGCTCCTACACTGCTGTGTCTGCACAGGGACTCACTATATAAACCGCAAACCCCTAATCATTTACAAAGCCAGCCTCCTGCAGAAAAAAGAGCAGCTACTCCGGCACCGCGGCGGCTTCTGCTGCTCCTCCTGCGCTTTTTTTTTTTTTTTTTTTACTCTCCTCTTGCTGCCTTCATGAAGAAATCCTGACAGATCTTCAGAAGACAAGAAGTTCTTATCATTATTATAGAGAAGATCGGAGGAGACTGCACTGACCCTGGAGACAGCAGATAAGACAGGGGGGCTGTGAGGACATTGCACTGGCTACTGACACATCCCTGTACATGGGGGGGCTCTAGACACAAGCTTCCTGTAGGGGGGGCTCATTCCTATTAATCACCAGACATAACCCATGTGCAGATAGGTGAAGGGGCTGCTGCTGCCATATGACACTTACTCTAGTACATAAGGACTATCGCAGCGGGGCTGTACACACCTACCGGACCTGGGCTCCTGACACGCGACTTCTCAAGCAGCAAAACCGATGAAGCAGAAGGGGATCCATTAATGCAAGAACTGATCTCCAGACAAGGGATCCATTAATGCAAGAACTGATCTCCAGACAAGGGATCCACCAATATAAGAACTGATCTGCAGCCAAGGAATCCATTAATGCAAGAACTGATCTCCAGACAAGGGATCCACCAATATAAGAACTGATCTCCAGACAAGGGATCACCCATACAAGAAGTGAGCCCCAAGCCAAGGGATCCACCAATGCAAGATATACTCTCCAGCCAAGGGATCCGCTAATACAAAAACTGATCTCCAGCCAAGGGATCCGCTAATACAAAAACTGATCTCCAGCCAAGGGATCCCCCTCCATCAGCTGATTCAAGAGGGATTTCCATCCATCGCCCGATCCTGTCATCCATAGACTGCTCTCCATCAGCAGTTAATAGTGACCCGACCTCCCCGACTACATCGCTTCATCCATCCCGACTCGGACTCCAGTAGCAGCCGCTCCTCCTCTGCAGCCAGTGCACACAGGGACCCCCCTCCATCCTGAGCCACCTTGTGTCCCTAGCCCCTGAGCTCACCACCAGCTATCATGTATTAGTAATGCAGTGACCTGTGACCTGTTAACCCCCTCACTGCTCTGACCTATTGGGGTACCACTGTGCCCCCCGCTTCTCTTCCTTCCCCCCTCATCACCCTGACAATAACCCCCGGCTGTTGTGATGCGTATTCCCGTAGATCCCAGCACCAGCCGGAGGTTCAGCCCGCCCTCCAGCAGCCTGCAGCCCGGCAAGATGAGCGACGTCAGCCCGGTGCCCGGCGGCCCGCAACAGCCCCAGCCACAGAGCCAGCAACAGCAGGAAGCCGCGCTCCCGGTGCCCAGGCTGCGGCCGCACGACAACCGAACCATGGTGGAGATCATCGCCGACCACCCGGCCGAGCTGGTGCGGACTGACAGCCCCAACTTCCTGTGCTCAGTGCTGCCCTCTCACTGGCGCTGCAACAAGACCCTGCCGGTCGCCTTCAAGGTGGGTGCTGCATGTGTGTGCATGGGAGTAGTAATGTGTGTGGTGCCGAAGAGCTAGCACTCCAAATCCAGAGAGTTATGGATGACTAATGTAGGCTAGTATTAGTATTACTAGTCAGCTGTCTGCTTCTACTACTGCTTACTGTCAGGCCAATGGGGTCAGAGTAACAGCTGGAGCCCACAGGATAGCATACAGCTCAATGCAGTCATACAGACCTCAAGGGAACTAGTAACAGTGTAACTACGGGATGTATACAGCCTAATAATAATATACACCAACACTCTGCTATCTGTATATGTGATACACACCTGTCTGATACATAGTAATACACAATTACATGGATTACGCACTAACAATATGCCTGCTATCTGTCTATATACACTATCTAACTGTTGCATATCTATCTGTAGTATTTACCTGTCTCCTATCTATCTATCTATCTATCTATCTATCCCATATCTATCTATCTATCTATCTATCTATCTATCTATCTATCCCATATCTATCTATCTATCTATCTATCGATCGATCGATCTCCTATCTATCTCCTATCTATCTATCTATCTATCTATCTATCTATCTATCTATCTATCTCCTATCTATTTATCTATCTATCTCCTATCTATCTATCTATCTATCTATCTCCTATCTATCTATCTATCTATCTATCTATCTATCTATCTCCTATCTATCTATCTATCTATCTATCTATCTATCCCATATCTATCTATCTATCTATCTATCTATCTATCTATCTATCTATCTATCTATCCCATATCTATCTATCTATCTATCGATCTCCTATCGATCTCCTATCTATCTATCTATCTATCTATCTATCTATCTATCTATCTATCCCATATCTATCTATCTATCTATCTAATATCTATCTATCTATCTATCTATCTATCTATCTATCTATCTATCTATCTATCTTTCATATCTATCTATTTATCCATCTATCTCATATCTATATAAAGTGTCTGTCTCATATTAATCTATCGCTCAGTAACAGCCTGATATATAATACACATTAACATCCCAATATGTACAGTATATATAACACACTGTATTACAATGTTATTATAGAACTTTCCACTTGTAGTATCAGTGCAGAGGAAAAGTGCTAACCCCAGAAGGGTCTGTTTGGTTATGTAGTATCAGAACTATGTTCACTATCTGTCTGTCCATTTCATGTTCCTCTTTTTTTTCTCTGTCATCTGTCAGATGTCTAGTCTATTTTTCATCTATCTTATATCATATATTTCTCTCTTTATCTGTCTTATCTATGTCTGCTACCTATCTATCTATCTATCTATCTATCTATCTATCTATCTATCTATCTATCTATCTATCTCCTATCTATCTATCTATCTATCTATCTATCTATCTATCTATCTATCTATCTATCTATCCTTTTTTCTATCATCTATCCTTTTGCTTTGGCAGTGGACTAGTTAATCCTGCTTGTCTATGTCTTCCTGCTTTATGATTGGAGCCAAGTATTTTAATTTACAGTAAATATCCCCAGAGGGGTTTCTGCATTGACTCAGTGATGCAGCAGAATGTTTCTCCAGGGGGCACATGTATAACACTACATTTATTTCTGCAGCATACTAGCAGGATGGAAATTTCTATGGGGGAAACCTATAGGCATTAGGTTCAGTTCTGTGCTTTCTATGTACATAGCGCAGGATTAATTCACCTTCATATCTGCCTTATCTTATATCTGCATAAGACATTTCACATTCAATTATTGGTGCCAGGGTGTTGGACAAATAGCCAGATAGAAAAGCTAGAAGCTTTATCAGTAATAGGGGTGACAGTATACCGGTAATTTCCTTAGCTCCAAAACCATAAGTTAGTATTTTTTTCATAGAAAAACTTTTTACTTTTTAAGGCAGTATTTCACTCAGTTCCTCATTTTATTTGTGTGTCCACAAAATTAAGAAAAATCAAGGGAAACCTGTATATTCCATATTATATTATTACCTATTATTTTTATTACTATTGATAATATTTCTTCTTTGTAATTGTGTTTACAATGTAAATTAAAGTATTCATTAAAGTGACTTTATATGTCATAAAAATCTAGGATAATTGTAGAGTCCTTACTAAACTATATAAAACTATAGTATTATATATATATATATATATATATATATATATATATATACAGTATATATATATATATATATATATATATATATATATATATATATACCTGTATATATATAGTATTTTGGAAAAAAAAACGTGCAAATTACCAATGTACATGTCATTTAGTTATAATTGTGCTTTGCAAAAATATTAGTAATTTCCATAATAATATAAATAGTAACTATAATACAAATTGTAATAGTAAATATGATAAAAATTATAATATTGTATAATATTATAGGCATTCTCTTGGCATTAAACCCATCTATCTAATCCATACCCTGTAGGTTCTATTACAATCCTTAACATAAACATTAAATTAATTAGAATAAAAAAACAAAAAAAAGCACAACCAATTTCAAAGCAGATTTTTTTGTTTATGCTAAATAATTGGGCAGAGCGGGTGTTTGTGGGCAGCGGTTACTGGAGAACTATTTATTAAGGCCTGGCTACTGTAGCAGTGGCAAAACTACTGGTCTGTAAAACAATGAATCCCTTCTACGCAGCCTCAGTGAGTTCTAAGAATTTATATGAGTCACACGTGAAAATTTACAGAACAGAAAAAGTCGACAAAAGTCGTTTTTGAAATTTTGTCCCTGACCTACTTTTTTTTTTTTTTTTTCCTTTTCAATTTTTTGAAAAATTTCACATCTTAATTTAAACCAGAATTTCCAGACTTTTGTAGATGCACCAAAGTCATTCAGGTCGATACTTGTTATTTCTAATGACCTTTAATACGTGAACGAATTTTGGAAAAACTGTGAATAAATACAGAAAAAATATACCTGGTCACATTTGTCATAACCATGTCCTTTTAGCTTTTGTCAGCATTTATAGAATTGCTTTTTAATATAATGACACAGATTTATTCTCCAAAAAAGACTCAAATGTCACTTTTTTTATTCTCTATTTTGTCTTATAATATTTCTAGAGTTTTCCCCTTACCTGCTCTGAAAATAAAATAAAAAATCACAGTTCCTATTTATTCATTTACTTATTGTTTTATTACAATTTATTTTAGCCTGTTTATATGTTTTTCCATATTTTAATGTGTATTTTTTTGCTCTGTTGACCTTAGCGCAGGTGCGATATTTTATTGCTTCCTTTTCGGTTTATTCTCCTCTTACCTTACGAACGCCCTATAAAGCTAAACCAATTCAGACACACATCCATCCAGTTTTTGATGTGTTTTTTTGTTTGTTTGTGTATATATCAGGACTGAATGATAAAGGATCATCCTGTTCTGCCTATGGCTAAAAATAAAACACAACAAAAACTGTAGGTGTGAATCCAGCCTAATAGTAGTAGTGTATGGGATTGTTTATTCTCTCTTTATGCTTATTAGACTTTATGACGTTTTTAGGCTGTTATACACATCTGTAAGCCAGAACTGGGTTCAGATCCGTCATCTCGCTATTGATGATGCTATGGCTAAGTGATAACCTGATCATGAAATGGTTAAAATACACGTCAAATTTTTTTCATGATCGGTTTTGTAGACCATTTTTAGTATTGTATTTTGATTGTTTATTGAGTCGCGGTGCACGCGGGGATATTGGCGTTTCATTTGCCTACCCTATTATAATATTCATGGAAAATTGACATTGTTATTATTATGAAACTTCATATTGACATTTTATATTATGACTTTTGTATATTTTTACATAATTTCATATTAAGTATTACATATAGAAACAGGCAATCTACTTAGATTAAAAAAAATATATAAAAAATAATAATATATTATTTTTTTTTTAATAATAATAATAATAATAATAAATAATCATAATAATAATATATTAAATAATATATACGGTATATATTTATTGGTCCATATCCTTTTCAGGGAATCCAAAAGTATGAGATTATTTATTGTACACCCATCTGTAGACTGACCCTATAGACACACATTATACATAGCCATGTTAAACATGGTGACCACCTTTCCAAATTTGAGGACCGTATATAAGATGATGGATCTTAAAAAATAAGACATATCCATGTTCCTTTGTGGAGCTGGAGGTGCTTGCAGGTTATTGCATTACAGTATATACTGCTTGCTTGTTCATGTTAGGGTGTGATTTATGGACATACATTATTTATTGTGGTTTTCATTCATTTTTATTACGTTTATACATCTTTGACCTGTCTGTGATTTTAGTCTAAATTGCCCAGAACAAAAAGTTGATAGCCCCGGGGCAATATATTGTATATAAAGAACCACACTCCTCTATATACAGCACAGTCCTTGAAATTCCAATTTGGGAATTGAATTGCATTAGAGAGTTTCAACCTTCTGCAAAAATTTACTACTTACCTTTGAACCCTACAAATTGTACAGCGCTGCGGAATATGTTGGCGCTATATAAATACAATTTATTATTAGTATTATTATGTAGATAATAGAGCTTAGTGTCCTGAGCTTCCTCTTAGAAAGCTTTGTACCATGTTGCATTCCATTATTCCACTCCAGGAGCCCCAGCAATGACACGTTACATATCAATAAAAAACAATACTCAAAAAGTTAGAGGCCGGCGGCAAGTTTTTAGAAGAATTGGCCTCCCTGGCTACTGGAATTTGGACCATTCTAATATGGATAAGGAAAAATCCTGATGCGACCTGGATTTTACTGTAGTTCTAGTAATAAGATTGTAGAGATTGTTTGAGAATCTCAGATCAGCTCCTTGTTAATCACAGTTTGCTTAGTATTGTGGGCAGGTGGGTACGTAGGTGTGCGGAGGGGAGGATGTAGGGTTAATCTGTAGATGTTCCCTGTGTGATATCTTATCTACTCTGCTTTTTACTGATCAGTGTTTGGTTGTGGCTGCGGTTGGGTGTTGGCATTCAGCTGGTTGGATGCCTACACCTTGACTAGAGCAAATCTGTATATATTTGATTTATGAAGGCCAAATTTCCCATTATGGAGCCATATTTCTAGCAAATGCAACAATGGCAGCTGAAAGATTCCTACTTCAGCATCCGTTGGGGGAAATACGCCTGCCAGAGAGACGCCAATGATGCAAATTTTTATTAAGCTTGATTTAAGGGCAATATAAATACATTATATATACAGAAAAATGGAGTATAATATTGTAGTATATAAATGGACCTCAGGCCTTGTCTTCGTTAGAGGTTTTGCGTTTATGAAACAGAAATAAAATCTACGGATCCCATTAATTTGTTTGCTATTTGTATAACCCAGATTTGTCAGACTTGACTTTTTACAAAATGAAATCCAAAATTTTAAATTTTAATTTTTTTTTGTTTATTGCCTTATTTATACAGGGAAATAGAATACAGGATCGATAAACACAGATCCACAATTGTCCATTTCATTTGAGGTTTTTTTTAAAAAAAAAGCATATGGAAATGACCACCCAAAAATCTTCTGGAGGGGTGGTCCTCTCAATGAGCCAATATACATAGGATATAAGGAAACGTAGGAAATATTTGGTCTTGATCAGGGGTGGTCAGCTCTAAGAGATAGGTTTGCATTTTTTTTTAGTTTAAAGGGACCCTGTCAGTTTTATATGTGGTGATCTTATGGCCCCATTTTTTGGGGGTAGCGTTACTCCTTGTAGAGATCTAGATGGTGAAGGGAATTACAGGCAATGCTCCTTGGGAAAATACATACAAATTATCCCTCCTCTTGAAGAAATAAGGAGGCATTTGATAAATATCTCCTTATAATATCTCCTTCACCACCTGATTTCTGTAAGTTGGTGTACAAGGCCTGATAATTCTGCCCCACTGTCTCTCAGATGCCTCCTACGGAGTCTTAGCCTATAGGTGGCAGCAGAGAGATGGTTTTCCATGCATTAATGCTTTGTAATATATAGTTACATAGTAGATGAGGTTGGATAAAGACATTAGTCCATCATATAGTGTAGTGTATGCCTGTGTTGCCCTCAATGTTAGGATGTTGGTTCTACTGTTGGTTATACTGAGGTGCCATGCATGTTAACACATTTAGTGCCAGTTTGTTTTTATAGAGTATCCTATTTAAAATGTACAAAGACCCTTTAAGACACATAGGAAGTAGGTGAGGATATACTATTAGGTGACAGCGATGGTAAACCAGTGATATTACCTTCTACCTGTCTCATTTAGACAGTGTGTGTATAAACATTCATGGCTCCCCTGTATATCCATAATCCCGTAGAGAGAGAGAGAGAGAGAGATAGATAGATAGATAGATAGATAGATAGATAGATAGATAGATATGAAATAGATAGATATGGGATAGACAGATAGTTAGATATTAGATAAATAGATAGATGATAGACGGATACATAATGGGTAGATAAATATGGGATGGATGGATGGATAGATAGATAGATAGATAGATAGATAGATAGATAGGAGATAGATAGATAGATAGATAGATAAGATAAATAGATAGATGAGATAGATAGATGATAGATAGGAGATAGATAGATAGATAGATAGATAGATAGATAGATAGATAGAGATGCTTCGTATACTAGCTGCTTGTAGCCACTGTTTACATTGGATGCTTCACCTAGCAGTCAGATCCAGGTCTGTGCCAGTACAGAAATCTTTGCAATGCCCAAACTTCAGCCTCCTCTGATGGAACAGCTGGCACTAAAACTTACTGATCTCACTGAACTTTCTGATAAATGACTGATTTAAAGGGGTATTCCCACTTCCTATAGGTATGATATATCCATAGGATAGCATGTGATCCTAAATGTCTGAAGTGGAGGTTATACTTCTGGGATCTGGATATTTTTGTTGCAGATTTTGTTGCAGTTTTTTCTGGATATAATAGAAGAGGAACGTTAAAGAACATCCTTTACGTTTCCCATTCCTTTTCAAGCCACTTCTGACTTTGTCTCAAATAAAAAACGCAGCAAAATTTTGCAACAAAGAAGTCTGAGTTTTCACAGTGTGGGGCTGGGAATAGCTATGTCTATACTGTTGAGGGATTCAGTGAGAGCTAGGGGTAAAGGTGGGCTGCAGTAAAACCTTCACATAGCCAATGTACAGGGGTAGCAGAGCAAACCCACCACTGCAATGGGTTAAACTGCTGCAGTTTCATATCTCTTCATAGGAGACAACAAAAAACAATGAAAAGTCGTTGGAAAAATGTTTTTCAGTGACTTTTCATGGTTTTTGTATTCTTCTGTGATAAGATATAGCGCTGCAGCAGTTTAACCCATTGCAGAAGTTTGGGTACTCACTGCTACATATGTCATATAAGTTCACATGTTATAATATAATAGGTTTGTGAGCGATGACTGTGTCTCTTTTCTACTTATCTGACAATGCAAAGAACATTTCTACAAATATCTGTATATATGGAACAACAATTCATTAAAAGAAAAAAAACTACCGCACTTCAAAAATGTATAAAAAATGGTGATTCTTCTTTATTGACTCATCAGGTGTGCGGCTATTAGTCACCAAAGAAGAATTTCATTTATCTATGAATTTTTGGAGTGCTGCATTTTAGTCTTTTATTGAATTAAATCTGGACCAAGTCCTTTGATAGATAGATAGTTAGATAGATATGAGATAGATAGATAGATAGGAGATAGATAGATAGATAGTTAAATAGATATGAGATAGATAGATAGATAGATAGATAGATAGATACTAGGATAGATAGATAGATAGTTAAATAGATATGAGATAGATAGATTGATAGATACTTGGATAGATAGATAGATAGATAGATAGATAGATAGATAGGAGATAGATAGATAGACAGACAGACAGACGGATAGATAGTTAAATAGATATCAGATAGATAGATAGATAGATAGATAGATAGTTAAATAGATATGAGATAGATAGATAGATAGATAGATAGATAGATAGATAGATACTAGGATAGATAGATAGATAGATAGATAGATAGATAGATAGTATAGATAGATAGTTAAATAGATATGAGATGGACAGATTATTCTATAGATAGATAGGAGATAGATAGATAGGAGATAGATAGGAAATAGATAGATAGATAGATAGATAGATAGATAGGAGATAGATAGATAGATAGATAGGAGATAGATAGATAGGAGATAGATAGATAGATAGATAGATAGATAGATAGATAGATAGATAGGAGATAGATAGATAGATAGGAGATAGATAGATAGATAGATAGATAGATAGATAGATAGATAGATAGATAGATAGTGCCTACTTGTTACAGCGCCACCTGCTGTTCTTTTGCTTCCCTCCCAGTATGTTCACCTTATGTGTTAGTACTGGTGGTCACACAAGGTCAGTAGCTCCGTCCCATCTGCTGGAACGTCTTGTACGTGGGCGATTGATTCCTATTATTTTACAGACAAACTAATAAGAAGCAGCTTCTTGTCACCAAAATATTGAGAGGAAGTCCGCAGAACCACAAGGGGATGCAATAACAAAGACGTGATAGCAATATCTAGACACAGAGACGAAATTAATATTACATCTAACTGAATATGGAATAAAATAGGTCATTTCTAAAAGGGGGGGGGGGGGGATCATCTCCTTGACTTTCAATTCTCTCTTAATAAAAACATATGGGAAGTATTTCAGGATTGCCCTCAGTGGTCAATAATTTTGTTATTTTTTTTTATTGTAAATGCTGCAAACAACTATGTTTTTTTTGTTGTTCCCGCATCCACATTGCCAATGTGTACGTCATATTTACTCCTCTCCAGATGACTGCCTTGCAAAAAACAGACATAAATAAACATGATGGATTCTGACTATTTTAATGGTGGTCCTCTTTAAAAATACAGATAATTTGTTGGAGTTCCCCTTTAAGGTTGAGGCCCCACATTGCGAGCTGCTCTTTTTGTTGTAGATTTGTTGCAATTTTTTGAGCCAAAGTCAGGAGTGACATGTAAAGGAATGGAAAATATAAAGAAAGCTCTTAGAAGTTTCCCTTCTGTTAAGCCCACTCCTGATTTGGGCTAAAAAAAAAACCGCAAAAAAATCTGCAATAATAAAAGGATGGGATGGGGATGTTTTTGAAAGTCACAACATGTCGATGATACCTACAGAAACGCTGGTGTTTTCCGTATAGATATACTAGAGGCAGAAACTCCCCAGTGGAAAACTCCGCCGTGGCCTTTTCCGCAACACTTATTGGCTACGACTCACTACGTAGGGTCTTAGACTTAGGGAGTTTTCCAGGACTTGCCTATCAATAGCACTCAACCTATTTTCCATTCAAGTAAATGGAGTTGAGCTGCAATACCAAGCATAGCCACTATGCAATGTACAGGACTGTGCTTTGTAATTGGCGAAGAGGCTGCAACGCTCTTTCCTCATACAGCTGGTTGGTGGGTGTCCCGGGTGTTGGACCACCACTAATGTCATACTGATGACCTTTCCTAAGGATAGGTCATTATTATATAAGCCAGGTAAAACTTTTTAAATTCATCCTTATGTGTTGATTGAGCAAATTCTAGTCATTGTTGTCTTGTATTAGCTTCTGTATCTGATCATTCAGTGCTCGAGCCTTCCTGGAAAATAACATGCACATTTTTATCATGATTCTCAGAATAGATGCCTTTTACTGCTGCTCATGCGATATTACACCAGGCTTGTTTTACTCATTCTAGATTTGTCAATCATTTTTTTTATATCGCATCTATATCAGGGTTGTTAAATGACTGACATTGAGGTCGCTACTGTGTTGGTCAGGGTCCAAATGGTGACGGTCTGATCACTATTTCACAGCTTTGGCACATGATCAGACTATGATAGTCATTGACCATTTTTTCCCCTTTAATAATTTTGCACTGAATTCATTTGTATGTGACCCTCTCATACTTGTATTAGCATAAAGGTCAAACATAGTAAATAATCTAAACATAACAATCCTGATCCTACAGTGTATATTTATGGTATATGTCCACATTGGGATACTATTTTAAAGATTAGAATCCATGTAAAATGAGAATCCCAGTAAATACTGTATATTACATTACTTATCCTGTACTGATCCTGAGTTACATCCTGTATTATACTCCAGAGCTGCGCTCACTATTCTGCTGGTACAGTCACTGTGTACATACATTACATTACTTATCCTGTACTAATCCTGAGTTACATCCTGTATTATACTCCAGAGCTGCACTCACTATTCTGCTGGTGCAGTCACTGTGTACATACATTACATTACTTATCCTGTACTGATCCTGAGTTACATCCTGTATTATACTCCAGAGCTGCGCTCACTATTCTGCTGGTACAGTCACTGTGTACATACATTACATTACTTATCCTGTACTGATCCTGAGTTACATCCTGTATTATACTCCAGAGCTGCGCTCACTATTCTGCTGGTACAGTCACTGTGTACATACATTACATTACTTATCCTGTACTAATCCTGAGTTACATCCTGTATTATACTCCAGAGCTGCACTCACTATTCTGCTGGTGCAGTCACTGTGTACATACATTACATTACTTATCCTGTACTGATCCTGAGTTACATCCTGTATTATACTCCAAAGCTGCATTTACAATTCTGCAGGGCTGCAAGAGTCTTTTAATGAAGAATAGCAGAATGAGGCTCTGAAGTATACAAATTGTAATTTAGGGGATTTATAAAAAAGAAATAATGCAACAACCCCCCACCCAAAAAAAAACAAACAAAAAAAACAAAACAAAAACGAAAAAACAAAACATACCCCAGTGGACTCTAACTAACTAACTAACTAACTAACTAAGTAAGTAACTAATGTTTAGTATAATAATATCCCCACCTGAATACAATATACCTATAGAACATGGCAAATTCTTCAGCATTGGCATTTGCATTCTACACAGATACAATTTGTAGTTCCAACATGATTCATGATTTGTACCTAAGTTCTCCCATCAAACCTTCATCTACACCATATTGTTAGGACATTTACTGCCAGGCCTTACAGATAGGCAAAGAAAGGTAAATAAGTGGAGGTTCTACATAGAAAGCAGGAGCTACACATTCCTCAGAGTAGTGGCTATGCTATCCTTGAAAGGCTGGGTGACTCTACAATAGAGTGATAGCTTCCTAACTATTAAAATGGCTGCTTTCACTTGGAGACGGACGTTGTTAGAAAATAGGACCTTGGAATTTTGGATATGTGAGCCTAGAATATGACGTTTGTTGTTGGCGTCACATTGTAGCTTTCGATACATTTTAAAGGGAGTTTGTCACCAGAACCCAACCTATTAATAGGTGAATCATGAGTCAAACAGTATTATCCTCTTGTGAATTTTAGTCTCCGTTGGCGTGATATCAAAATTTTGCCAATGTGCACATTCAAGCAACAAGGGTGTGGCCATTTATTTATTTGGAGCAATAACAACGCCCTTGTGGCCCCAAAGAATTCAGTTGACCAAAAACATTGGCAACACAACAACGCAGGCATCGAGTCACACGGGGGAAACTCTGTTTGATTCATCTTTCCCTAAGCTATCTATCTCCGAGGTTGGTTTGATATTGTGCAGTCTAGTGATAGACTCCCTTTAAGTAGTGGAAATGATATGCTTAGGCCTGTCCCATCTACAGCTCTGGGACTATAAGGGCCCGTGCACACGATGTAACGCGGCGTTGATTCTGACACGTAAACTCGTGTCAGAATCAGCGCTTCAAAACAGAATCCCATTGACTTCAACGGGTTCCGTTTAACGCGCGTAACACATTGAAATCAATGGGTTAAAAAGCATCCCATTGATTTCAATGTGTAGCGTGCGTAAGTCGGAACCCATTGAAGTCAATGGGATTCTGTTTTGAAGCGCTGATTTGGACACGAGTTTACGTGTCAGAATTAACGTCGCGTTACATCGTGTGCACGGGCCCTTACAGTATTTTTCCCCCCCATTTTATGAAAGAAAGTTATAAAAAGATCTCACAAAAAAGTTTCAAAAACATTTATCTAGCAGAAAAATAAGATTAATTCTCTATATTTTTCCACTCTTTGGCAGGTGTAATGTTTTCTATAGGTTACTATATTTTATTAGATGGCGATGGCAGTATAACTCCCATCCTTCATTTCCTACGTCCTCCATTACCGAATTTCATTAATTGTCCGCAATGGTATTTACACAGGTGGTTGCACTAGGAGAGGTGCCGGATGGCTCTGTGGTCACCGTCATGGCGGGAAACGATGAAAACTATTCTGCTGAACTCAGGAATGCTTCTGCCGTCATGAAAAATCAAGTGGCGAGGTTTAATGACCTGAGATTTGTGGGCAGGAGCGGAAGAGGTAGGTTCACGGCTTGGATCGCCTTGCGGCTAAACCCTTTTTCATCTTTTATTTTGTTGCTGTCCGTCTTTATAGATACTGATACGTTTTACCCGTTCCTCATTGATGAAAGCTTATTCCGCTTTTTGTATCTCTGATCTGGTTGTAGCCACGTCCTAGTAACAACATAACATATGGTAAATGCTTACGTCTGTCTTCATCATCTAAATATTACACTTCTAAGACAGACCCGCCAAACGTGAGTTAACACAAAGGTGCATCAGAGAACATCCAAAACGTGAAAACCGCTTTCTCATATCTTCCTTCTAAGCCAAGATATGATCACTTAAAGTTACAGGCCCAAAGCCTGACGAGAGATCTGATGACAACATGTCCCTTCCTGTCACATTCATTGTTGTCATGGAGATTTTTTGACAAAATGCAACACATCCTTCCTGAAGTGAATAGTGACGAGTTAAATGTGACATTTTATCATGCAGGGATATTTTTATACCAATTTTTGACTTTTTTTCAACTACTTCCGGACCGGCCATAGACTATAAACGTCCGGCAAGTGGTTGCCTTGTTCTGACAGGACGTACCGGTACGTCCAGTCAGAACACAGTAGTGGCACGGAGATCGTGCAGCTACTGAAGCTGGGAGCCAGCTGTAACTTCAGCCGGAGCTCCCAGAGAGATGGCAGGGAAGGTTTATTCCCTTCCCTGCCATCTCGATCACTGTGTATATGGTGCTCAATGAGCGCTGTATACACGGCTATGGGCGCCGCCATGACGCGGCCGCCCTCTGACCCGGTGGTCACGTGATCCGTCGGGAGCAGCGTCTTGCATGAGCTGCTGGGTCCTACAGGACCCCAGATCAGCTCTGTATACTGTGTATACTGCGTATATATATTCCTCCTGCAACTGAGGCTAAATGTAGCAGCCCCAGTTATAGGAGAAATCAGCCTCCAGTACAAAAAAAAAGTGATCAGATGTCCCCAAAGGTCTCTTATCACCTTATGGGGACACAATCTGAAAATAAAATAAAATAAAAATATAATAATAAAGTTAAAAAAAATGTAAATAAAATAATAATAAAAAATAAATAATATTGTAAATAAAATAATAATAAAAAATAAATAATAATACGCTAATAAAACGCCGTTATTAAAGGTTATAGCCCCACCCCCGACAACACCATACAAAATAAAAATTACCGTAACGGAGAGGAAAAACTATTTTATAAAGTTTTTTTAGTGACAAAAATAAATAAATAAATTGAAAACCGGACACAATTTCCCTCCTATTATGTTTATATTTTCCCCGATTTAAAAAAAATTAAAACACATTCGAAAATAAAAACAACATAAAAATAAAGCCCTATGTGTCCCCGAAAAAAGACGCAAAAATTAGTTGACTGAGACATACGGGAAAAATGTTACAGCCCTCAAAACCGCACATACAAAATAACCCGAAAATGTGTCTGGTCCTGGACCACAAATTGGCCCGGTATTGAAGTGGTTAATGTTTTGAGCAACAAATTTCAGACACTGGTTCATAAATTTGTTTTTAATTCTGTAGGGGAGGGGGCGCCAGAGGTCACTAAGCATTTTCGGTACATTTTAAAAGTCGAGTTGGAAGTGGAGTGTGTTTGCCCAAAAATTTGTATAGTATATAGTAGATAAACCAACGAGTCCAATTAAGCCTATACTGTGCCATGTAACGCATTCCCATAGGGCAAGACAATTTTGGGAGAAGGCGCCTTAGATGCAGAACCCTATCAAAATGCAAGACCGTAATTTGGCGCAGTGGACAGAAAGTTGCAAAAACCACGAAAACACACTACAATTCTGGTGCAAAAGGAATAATGAATCGGCTCCATTGTGTATTTAGATCCAGATTTGGTCTCCATGCTAATTCTGCAAGTGACAGAAATCTAAAGAGGATATGTTGTCATCAGAATCTCTCAGTAGTGCAGCCTCGGGCTTTAGGCCTGTAACTGTAAGTGATCATATCTCAGCCTAGAAGTAAGCTATTAAAAACAGTTTTTACCTTTTTATTCCTCCTTTAGGCTAAGTTCACCCTGAGTTTTTTGGTCAGGATTTTGAGGCCGTATCTGCCTCAAAATCCTGACCAAAAAGACAGCTCCCATTGAAATCAATGGGAGACGGTCAGTTCTTTTTTACGGGACCCGCTTTGTTCCGGCTCCTGGAAAAAGAAGCGACGTGCTCATTCTTCAGGCTGAGTCGCCTCGTGATTTGGCCTGAAGACTCTCCCTTCTAGGCCCATTCATTGGGCCTAATCCGGAGCAGAGTGCGCAACTGGATGCCGTTGCACTACATTGGCTTTCTGTCGGGGCTACCAGAAAGACCCCGTGTGAACTCAATTTAATCTCAAAGTAGGTGCTGTATTGGAATTTTACAAATTTGGTATGCCGGTCTAGATAATCCCTGTACTGCCTGTGCGCTTCATCATAAATCAGGAGCATGCTCTGTCTAGAAAGACTGTGCGGCTGCACCAAAATCCACACTAGCACACAACAGGTATTATATCTAATCATACATCTGAGGAGGGGTGGCCCAAGTAAAAAAAGAAATAGCGCTTTGTTTTCACAAAACCCTGATTTGCACAAAAAGTTGCAATTTTTTATGCCTTGTACACAAGCAAACTGGTGTACAACGCATGATAAATTTTCGCCAATGGCTCCAGTTGATGCACCGGGCATCTCGAGGCCTGGCACTCACCAAAGCATTGCTGCTCTGTCTTTAGTTGGCAGGATTAGCGCTGAGTGAACGCCAATCTCCTTATCCTGTCTGCTTGGACCGTGACTATATTTATTAATCTTCAGTAGTTGATACCTTTTTTAATGGCTAACTAATAGAGATGAGTGAGCAGTACTCGATCGAGTAGATATTCGATTGAATACTATGGTATTCGAAATACTCGTACACGATCGAGTACCACTCGGTATTCGAATGTAAAAGTTTGATGCAGAACCAGCATTGATTGGCCGAATGCTATACAGTCGGCCAATCAACGCTGGTTCTTCTCCTACCTTTAGAAGTCTTCTCCGTGCAGCTTCCCCGCGGCGTCTTCCGGCTCTTCATTCACTCTGCCAGGCATCGGGCCTGGGCAGAGCCGACTGCGCATGTCCGCTTGTAGTGCGGGCATGCGCAGTCGGCTCTGCCCAGGCCCGATGCCTAGCAGAGTGAATTCAGAGCCGGAAGACGCCGCGGGGACGCTGCACGGAGAAGACTTCTCGGAGGATCCAGCCCGACCCTCGCTCGTGGACTTGGTAAGTGTAATTTGATCGAATGTTGCCTACCCCTGAAACGAGCATTTTCCCCCCATAGACTATAATAGGGTTCAATATTCAATTTGAGTAGTCGAATATTGAGGGGCTACTCGAAACGAATATCGAACCTCGAACATTTTACTGTTCGCTCATCTCTACTAACTAATTATGATGACAGATTACAACAAGCTTTTGAAGCTCTTGGCTTCTTCCTCAGGTAAGCTTCGAAAGCTTGTAATCTGTCATCATTATTAGTTAGCCATTAAAAAAAGTATCAACTACGAAGACTCTCAAGTTTTTTGTTTTTTTATATTTCACACAGTGCAAAAACAAACATTTTCCTTATACATTTAATAATGTGAAGGGAACATTTGAAGATTGGTAAAACATTTGGAGAATGTAGTCTTGTAGGATTCTCACAGGGGGTATCGCTCATGGTAGACCTAGATACGTCATATCAGCACACATGATAGTATTACATACAGCAGTTCATCAAATAGTATCACAGATTACATATGATAAGTTTAGATACACTGGCTTTGCAGACAGTATCGCATATAGCGACAGCGACTGTATCATATATAGTAGACTTAGATATACAGCTCAATGGTTAGTTTAACACACGCAAGGCTTAGCTACATAGATAGACAAGCTTAGCAGATTTATATCTTATCTTATAGTCCTGGATACACCGGCTAGACAAACAGCGCTATCATGATAGGCTTAGATACACCAGCTCAGCATACAGTATCACACTTACTAGGCTTAGATATACCCCACTATACCCGGATTAGATACACCAGCTCAGCATACAGTATCACACTTACTAGGCTTAGATATACCCCACTATACCCGGATTAGATACACCAGCTCAGCATACAGTATCACACTTACTAGGCTTAGATATACCCCACTATACCCGGATTAGATACACCAGCTCAGCATACAGTATCACACTTACTAGGCTTAGATATACCCCACTATACCCGGATTAGATACACCAGCTCAGCATACAGTATCACACTTACTAGGCTTAGATATACCCCACTATACCCGGATTAGATACACCAGCTCAGCATACAGTATCACACTTACTAGGCTTAGATATACCCCACTATTCCCAGATTAGATACACCAGCTCAGCATACAATATCACACTTACTAGGCTTAGATATACCCCACTATACCCGGATTAGATACACCAGCTCAGCATACAGTATCACACTTACTAGGCTTAGATATACCCCGCTATACCCGGATTAGATACACCAGCTCAGCATACAGTATCACACTTACTAGGCTTAGATATACCCCACTATACCCGGATTAGATACACCAGCTCAGCATACAGTATCACACTTACTAGGCTTAGATATACCCCACTATACCCGGATTAGATACACCAGCTCAGCATACAGTATCACACTTACTAGGCTTAGATATACCCCGCTATACCCGGATTAGATACACCAGCTCAGCATACAGTATCACACTTAGATATACGCCACTATGTGACATAGTGTGTCATGTACTGTGCTGTTCTCTAGAAACGTATCGCACATTATAAACTTGGATACACCAGCTCAGCAGACAGTATAGACAGACAGGCAGACAGATAATATGCTTAGATACACCACACTAGATGGTTTTACAATGAAATGTATTAACATTACTCGATGTCCTATGTGACGCTGTTCGGTTCTCTAAGGGTGTATCGCACATGATGAGCTTAGATACATTATTTTAGCATCAGAAAACAATTGGATACAGATGCTTCAGCTGTTAGATCCGTGGCTAGAGCCGTCATACTGTGGATCTACTGAAGTAGCTCTTACAAGACTGACATTTCCTCATCCCATTATGACGCCGCTGTGACCTATGACCTATGGAAGTTATAACGCGCAGGAAAACTGCGTTCTCTGCCAGAACGTATGAGGCCAATTTATCCCGGTGACTTAAAAGAAAAACAAAGGATGTTCTCCTTGTTACCATATAGACCCAGGGCTTTGGCCCCGTCCCAAGTCGTCATTTTAATATTTAAGGAGGAGGGAAAAGGGGCAGACGTAGCTGCTAGCGGGGTTTTCACGCATGGGAGATGAAGAAAGACGCTTTTGATGGGGAGTAATTATGTCCAAACAGAAGTGACCCCCTCCCCTCCTCAACTCCTATGATCTTCATGGAGAGAAAACAGGGCTTTCTTAGCTGTGCCTTTGAAGCAGGCAGGAGTTTGCGGAAGATTGGAGATTCCTCTTGTGTCTGAGGATGGAGATATGGGCCCGTACTTGTCCTCTTATACTTCACTGCACTTCTTACATGACAAGGGGCCCCAGGAACTTATCTCAGATCCTCTTGTCTTCTGTCATTGATCATGTCATAGAAGACGTGGCTTGTTCGGGATTTACAGAATATACAAGAACTTCTGTGATGGCGACATGAGTTTTACTTTTTTAATGAGTACCAAATTAGCAGAGTTTTTGGATTATTGGATGGTTATAGAAAAGTCAGCATAATACAATATATATAAGTGTACAGAACTCACTGCCTTCAAAATCTATCTATCTATCTATCTATCTATCTATCTATCTATCTATCTATCTATCTATCTATCTCTCTATCTCTCTCTCCTATCTATCTATCTATCTATCTATCTATCTATCTATCTATCTATCTCCTATCTATCTATCTATCTATCTATCTATCTCCTATCTATCTATCTATCTATCTATCTATCTATCTATCATCTATCTATCTATTTATCTACCTATTTCCTATCTATCTATCTATCTATCTATCTATCTATCTATCTATCTATCATCTATCTATCTATCTATCTATCTATCTATCTATCTATCTATCTTTCCTTACTGATAGCGATACAGAATTCTTAGCCAAAGTCCTAAAGGTGCATGCTCATGTAATGGTATCCACAGGCAGTCGAAATCCAACCTGCGCGCGCCGCCAATGAACCAGACTGAGTATATACTGTATAATCATGCGTTCCTTAATAGATACATGCATGGTTCACATAGGTGCGTGTATATTGTACATGTCTGTCTGAGTCAAGCTATCGAAAAATAGAGGAGTAGGTGGTTCGGCCTATCGACTCCACATATCTGTTTTGTTTCTCAGTGTCCTCCAGATGTATACATGTGGTGGTTACCCCCATACAGTCATACAGTGGGAAAGAGGTGGAACTTGAAGCTCCGGGACCCCAATGCAAAATATGTAATAGGGACCCACTTACTATGTGCGATTGCTACCACTACATCCCCTATAGCTAAGCCTCTGCAGTGGCATCTGTTATACATAGGCTCCCATGTAAAAAAACAAAAAAAACTAACAAACAAACAAAAAAAAAATATATGTACTGTGCAATATATGTTTTTTTTTACTGCATGCCTCTGTATTCTATACAGCTTAAGACTCTACGCCCAATGTATGCCATCCTGATAGAGGCCAATAGGATACTCGGCAGGTGCATATGTCAACCAGACAGAAAGTAGTCTAAGCTACAGTGTATGTACAAGTGTAACATTTGATACTTTAGTTACAAATCGATAGGCTTGTAACTCTGTTACACTGTAGCATAAGGCTATCCGCACAGACTGTTGAAGCCCAAAATGCGTGGTTGTCATGTCTTAAAATAGCCCTTGTAGTATCTGGACACTGACAGTAGACGCAGCAGGAGCAGAAGCCTCTCCGTAGATGTGCGAGGAGCTCATGACGGTTTGTTGAGTCACTGCTTCCCGCCCACATCTTCCTCTCTTATAACAGTTTGCAGAAGTCTCTCTCACAGGAAAAACCGTCATCTATTTAACAGCTTACAACCGTCAGGCCTTCTGGCAGGCAGTCCCTTACTGACATGTAGCCAAATGCTTGCTATTATGAGGCTGAGGCATCCCAGCTTCATATCACACTGGATTTCCCATCAAGCCAGCAAATGGACAATGAATGAGTGCAGGGACAGCTACTCGGTGTCAGAAAATTTACTGACCGTAGAAATGTGTAATGATATTCTAAACCTTCAGGTGGAAAGAGAACGTCATTCATTCATTCATTCAATCATTCATTCATTCAATAATTCCTTTACTGTCTTAAAGCAAAGGCCCTGTAAGCACAGCAGAAAAAAAAATCTGGGGCGTTTTACAGTACTAGAAAAGGGAATGAGATTTTGTTTAATCCCATCTACACGCAGCGGGAAAAATGAGCTGCAGAAAATCTGCTTTTTGCAAAACGTAGCATGATCATTTTAGCTGTAGGGATGGAAACAAGCAGAGAAAAATGCAGCAAAAACTCAACGCACTGCATTTCTGTGACATGGGGCTTCAGCCTAAATCCTTCACTGAGACTGTAAAGCATTTCTGCAGCAGCCAAAATCTCTGCGTTTCCGCCTCAGCCTAATGGTGTTGAGAAAACTCACCCCTCATTCACATCTGCGTTGGTATTCTGTTCAGGGAAGTCCGCATGGAGACCCCTGAATGGAATACCAAACGCACTGGCAAGCGGTGTGCAGTACAAGCACACGGACCCCATAGACTATAATCGGGTCCGTGTGCTTGACGCCAGATCTCCGCAGGGAACATGCGCAGAGGAAAGTAGTTCACAATCTACTTTCCTCTCCGCATTTCAGTGCAGAGATCGCGCGGCAAGCACACGGACCCCATTATAGTCTATGGGGTCCTTGTGCTTTCACTGCATAGCACTTGCAATTGTGTTTGGTAGTCTGTTGGGGGGTCTCCATGCGGACTCCTCAAACCTGCACCTGTGTGGGCAGCTCGCCACTATATCTCTGTAGTATGATAGTGTAATATATACAGTTATATTGGAATATGTCATATTAAGATCAGAAGCCGTATAATAGCATCATCTCTATTCTCCATTCCAGGAAAGAGCTTCACATTGACCATTACAGTCTTTACCAATCCACCTCAAGTCGCCACCTACCACCGAGCCATAAAAGTGACAGTGGACGGGCCCAGGGAACCAAGACGTAAGTCGCATATTAAAATCCTGCTATCTCAATATACACTTTACCCATGTGATTGTAGTGAGTGCAACAGTGACTCACCATTTTCAATGTATCTGCTTGCTGTCAGTGAATGGAACCTTTCTCATTCAGTCCTAACCAAGATCTCTGCACACGGCTTAGGGTTTGTTACCATATCTGTAGGGCAGGCAATGTCTTGTGAGTGAAATATGGCAGTGCTGTAAATCATTGTCTTCCATTTCCTGACAGCAATCGCAGATCTTGGAACCGATGAGGAAATACAAAGTATATGCGACTCTGCATTACACAATGATTAAAGGAGCGGAACAGAAATAAGTCTGGCTGAAAACGTTAGATAGATATTGGCCACATAGGTCGTTCAGCGGACAGCAATGGCTCACCATACACATGCACACTCAGCTTATCCTCTGCCGATCACCTCTGTCCCTCCAGACACCTATGGCAGGGGATTACCTCCACAAGAATTGGCAGTGGAAACCCAAGCTACATCTTTATCTTCCCCAATGTCTGTTAGAAGGGTACCTTAATAATAAGCAGATCACAGACGATCATTTGTGATCTATGGAGAACCTGTTGAGTTTCCCTGCAGTGCCACCCCAGGCCAATTGAAGCATTACATGATACCCATTAAAAAATGTGATCTTTGGAAGGCCAAGCTGGTTTCTTGTAGTTAACAAATGACGGGGTATTAAATGGAGTCAGTCACAAGAACCCAGACTATCCACCAGCTCTGCAGAGGTTAGGGGTACTTGAATTAAGCAGTGTTTCCTCCTTATGATTTTGTGCCTCTGTTACCGAGATATTGCCAATGTGTCAATATGCAAGTGAGTATTTTAGAGCCATGAAGGTGATATCACCTATCCCGGTGATAAGTTGCAACCCCTTTAATAACCTTAACCCCTCTGGCGCTGCTAAGAATATATGATACTGAGACGGACTTTGGTATTAACCCTCATCACAATTGCATCTTTAATGTGATAAATTCCAATACTCCGCACTACTCAGTAGATTTGTAGACCACTGACATTGTACATTGTGTCAACACGCAGACTTCTTAAAAACGCCACATTCACAGTAATTGTCTGATAGCGGAAATAATTGTCTCCTATGCAACATTAGGAGCGATTAGCGCGGTTGGATGCAGCTAAGTGAACCTGGTTTCCTCACCGTCGTCTGGTGATGTCAAATATTTCACTGAAAACTCTGCTAATCCTGGACTGACACAATGCAGCCTCTGTGTGCACAGCAGATAACAGATTACAGGGTGTCAGAGTGACTCTTTAAGGTCGAATGCCCAGATTCAGGGAGAAATATTTATATTCTACAGATAAGACCGGAGAATGTTATGAAACAAAATGATTTATGCCAGACAGATAATTGGAAGAAGAAGGAATCGTTCTTAGTGTTTGCCAATAGCTAGAGTAATGGAGATGCGGATGTGAGACGTTCAGGACAGTGGATAGTACAAGAGATGTAAGACTTTATGTACAGTGGTTATCGCGGAAGATGTAAGACGTTCAGGCCAGTGGTTAGCACAGTAGACATAAGACGTTCAAGACAGTGGATAGCATGATAGATGTAAGACGTTCAAGACAGTAGTTAGTACAGTAGATGTAAGACTTTATGTACAGTGGTTATCACGGAAGATGTAAGACATTCAGGTCATGATTAGTACGGTAGATGTAAGACGTTCAATATTGTAGTTAGCACAGTTAATCTAAGACGTTCAGGCCAGTGGTTAGCACAGTAGAAGTAAGACGTTCTGGCCAGTGGTTAGTACAGTAGATATAAGACGTTCAGGTCATGATTAGCACAGTAGATGTAAGACGTTCAAGACAGTGGATAGCATGATAGATGTAAGACGTTCAATCTTGTAGTTAGCACAGTAAATCTAAGACGTTCAGGCTGTTACTTAGTACAGAAGATGTAAGATTTTATGTACAGTGGTTATCAAGGAAGATGTAAGACGGTCAGGCCAGTGGTTAGCACAGTAGATGTAGTATGTTCAAGACAGTGGTTAGCATAATAGATGTAAGACATTCAGGCCGTTGGTTAGTACAGTAGATGTAAGACATTCAGGTCAGTGTTTAGTATAGTAGATGTAAGACGTTCATGAAAGTGGTTAGTAGATTAGATGTAAGACATTCAGGTCATGATTAGTACAGGTGATGTAAGACGTTCAGGCTAGAGGTTAGTAAATTAGATGGAAGGCATTCAGGAGAGTGGTTAGTACAGTAGATATAAGACTTTCAGCCCAGAGGTTAACATGGTGTATGTAAGACGTTCAGGCCAGTGGTTAGTACAGTAGATGTAAGACGTTCAATATTGACGTTCAGGTCATGATTAGTACATTAGATGTAAGGCATTCAGGCCAGTGGTTAGTACAGTAGATATAAGACGTTCAATCTTGTAGTTAGCACAGTAGATGTAAGACATTCACAGCAGTGGTTAGTACAGTAGATGTAAGACATTCATGGCAGTGGTTAGTAGATAAGATGTAAGACGCCCTGGACAGTGGTTAGCACACATATTCGGAGAGCCTGCTGCATTATAGAACTGCTAGTGCCGGAATGCCTTCAGTAGTACGACAGATTTGTAGTAATAAATGACACATTTGATTGACAGATTTCGAAGTGAATATCAATTACAGTCTTCTGACTGTTAGTATCGTAAAAGTATTGTGGCTGCTTTGGAGTCATCTAAGGGTAAGCTTAAATGTTTTACCTCCCTCTAACGAAAATGGTCATTGAAACTCTACATTACATATACTGCAAGGCTAGCAAACTCGAAAGGAGGGAACTAACTTAATAGAGAAGTTTGTCTTTCCCAAATGTTGGTCACAATAGGTCAAAGAGTCTGTAATTATCCCTTACAGAGGAGCGTTCACCACTTCCACACAGTACAACTCTTTGCATCCTCCAGTAGGCGGCGCTCCATTGATTCCATTGCAGTTGTTGCTGTTAATTTCATCATCTAGTACTCGGCTTTCTACTGTCAAATGGGCAGTTCTGGACTGGAGCAGATCATCTGGGACCGCCCACCGGACAGTAGAGAGCCTGATCAGTATATTGTGTGCTGAAACTGACTGTACTGGTTCCTCAGGAATGGTGGGGGCTGGAGAAAAAATCAAACTGTGCTGGAATTAGTGGAGAGGAAACTATTGAAGGATGCAAAGAATTGGAGTTGGTGGAGGTAATGAAAGATCCTCTTTCGGCTAAGGCCCCAAGGGCCAGAAACGCCGTGCTAAAGAGTTATGGGAACAACCACGGCGTGAACGCATCACGATTCTTCCGATAGCACTTTGAACAGGAAGTTCACAGAGTTTTCCTCTGCGGACTTTCTGTTACAATTAGGGCTAGTTCACACGGGCATAGAGGGGGCGGATTATGGCGCGTAATCCACGTCATAATCTGCCCCCTCACAATGGTGGTCTATGGAGATCGCCAGGCTACTTTTTTCCGTGAAGTAGGCTTCCCTTTCTTTAGGCGGATTCCGTGGCTTGTTGAGCCACGGTATCCGCCTTGCGGCAGCAACCTCCGGGGTCGGCCCATTCATTTGAGCCTGCTCCGGAGGGGGAAGCCGTGACTGTCGGAAGCTGCAACATTCGTGGCAGGCGGGTTTTGACCCGAGAGTGACACGGCATCAAAATCCACCTATACACCCCCCATGTGAACTAAGCCTTATATCTACGGGAAAGCCACCGACGTTTCTGTAGATATAATTGACATACTGCGATTTCCAAACTCATTCCTTCACTGATACATTGTAACAAACTCGGGACTTTTCTCTCTGCTGATTTCTGTCGGTTTCTGAGACTCTGGCGCAGATGTGAACTTAACCTCTGAATGTAAATCCAGATGATTATATTCACCGATAGTGCTGAGAACTTGGAACACAGCGTATATTACACAATGTCCAGACTTTTCAATATACAGTGACTAAGTTTGAATAATATAAGCATGGAAAATCCCTTAAAGGCAGTAAATCCAAAGATCTCCGTCGTCCACCTTCAGGACAGGAACCTTGTACTCAGCCACTACGTGCTAAACTATTTTTATCTTGACGTAGATAGAAACAGAAAAAAAAAATCTCTAACTCCCTGGACATATACATCTCAGATGAGAACGAGGAGAGACCGGATTTCAGATTGCTTCCCAATGACATAAAAACAAGGGGAGAGGCCGGGGGGAGACTGTGGGATGTTTCACACACAAAATTACCAAAAGTGCCAGGAGTCATAAATACAGATGTTAGAAATTCACTTCCTGTGTAGTGGAGAAGTCCAAGCATTAGACATGGAGCCCCGGGGCACTATGATGACTGGAGACTGCAATAACTGGCTGTAGGGGAAGACCCCTTTAATAATGACTAGCCGTTTGTTAATACATTTAAAGGGGTTGCCCATTTATTGTAATCCTGCAATCCCGTTAAGTTGGTAAGTTTGTTATTGCATCTTACCATAGCCTCTGGGGACACTATTGAGTATGTGTCTGCGCAGTGCAATGGTGGACGTCCAGTGGTGGAATGTGGTATTGCAAGAGAGAAGGGAATTGATACAGTATATTCGAGGGGGCGGAGCATACCTCAGGGCTACTCTCATTGGTGTTCACTGAATCGTTATGACATGCCCTGCCCCTGCAGATCCTGCACTGAAGCGTTTTTCTGCATTTTACAGTCCTCTTTTTGTATATAGGGTCAGATAAAAATAACCAAATGACTGGGTGTCCTGCCACTGGGATCGCAGGTATCAGCTGTATCTGTGGGCATGGAATATATGGTGTAATAAAGTGACTGCTTGTGTAATATATGGACATGTCAGTTCTCTAGACTGTGAGGAGTTCAGGGGGTCTCTCTGACACATAAGGCACCAGTATTAGAATTGACACGTGATATGCGGGTGAGGACCCCTTTAAGGATTTTGCACTGGGCCCAGAAGCTGTATAGAATAATTATAGTGCCCATGACATTGTCCTCCCAGTACCCGCTGCGGTCTCGCTCAGTGTACTATTTCAGTCCTCTCGTCATTCAGTCTGTTATTTTTTCAGTTTGACTGTCAGGGGCTCGGCTGTTGTCCAAGCAGGAAATGACACATCAAGAGGCATTTTTATTGAGCAACCTTCTGAGGAAACTGATGCAAGGATACACAGGCTGTTTACACATTCCAGGGCTGCAGGCGGCATCGTGGTGCTATCATATGTATGTGACCCCCAAGTCCTGCCTATTACCCCCACTGCCACATATAACACATGTAAATAATGTAAGTGATGTCCATATAGAAAATAGTAATAACGTCCTATATCCTAAGTGTCATTATCCTGTACCCCAAGTGTCACCGTGTCATTATCCTGTACCCCAAGTGTCACCGTGTCATTATCCTGTACCCCAAGTGTCAGCGTGTCATTATCCTGTACCCCAAGTGTCAGCGTGTCATTGTCCTGTACCCCAAGTGTCAGTGTGTCATTGTCCTGTACCCCAAGTGTCAGCGTGTCATTATCCTGTACCCCAAGTGTCAGCGTGTCATTGTCCTGTACCCCAAGTGTCAGCCTGTCATTATCCTGTACCCCAAGTGTCAGCGTATCATTGTCCTGTAACCCAAGTGTCAGTGTGTCATTGTCCTGTACCCCAAGTGTCAGTGTGTCATTATCCTGTCCCCCAAGTGTCACCGTGTCATTATCCTGTACCCCGAGTGTCAGTGTGTCATTATCCTGTACCCCAAGTGTCACTGTGTCATTATCCTGTCCCCCAAGTGTCACCGTGTCATTGTTCTGTACCCCAAGTGTCAGCGTATCATTGCTCTGTACCCCAAGTGTCAGCGTGTCATTATCCTGTACCTTGAGTGTCAGCGTGCCATTGACCTGTACTCTCCATGTGTCAGCTTCTACACCTTTAGTACGCGCCTCATTGAGGCTTCTTACCATGCTACTACCTGCTCTTGCACCAGTAATCACTTTGTAGAGCTCACGCTTAGCAGTTATTACACTCTCGGCTCCTTCCTGAAAGTCACCACTGTAGCAAATAAATCACATGAAGATTTTAGAGGCTCGGTTTTATAACTCTGGGTAACAATACACCCTGTGTACCCCCACTATGCATGGAAGGAAATCATGCTGAGCGTGCCCTCCAGAGTGGTAATAGGAAGCATGTTTATTCACTGATAACAACCCTACCTGGACTGTGCCCCTGGCAGCTGAGAGCAGGTACATAAAGCCATGTCTGTGCTGCAGGATCAGGGTCCGCTTATGGATTGTATCCTCTTTGGTGATATTTATTTTTCTACATTAGATTTAATTTTTAATTCCTGAGCAGCTTCATAAAAAGGGGACTGAAGGGGAAAAGCAGGAAGCGAAGAGGACGGGAAACAGCTGCTCCGGGAGGAATGTTCTGGTCCGGGCAGTGAGTAATACCAGAGGGAAGGCAATGCTGGGGGTAGTTGTTGTACAGAACATGCCCGTTACTGTCACTTGCATTGAATTCTGTTTCTAGTTATCTATCTATCTATCTATCTATCTACATCCTATCCATCCATCCACCTATCTATCTCCTATCTATCTATCTATCTATCTATCTATCTATCTATCTATTTCCTATCTATCTATCTATCTTATCTAGTATCTATCTATCTATCTATCTATCTCATATCTATCTATCTATCTATCTATCTATCTATCTATCTATCTATCTATCTATCTATCTATCTATCTATCTATCTATCCATCCATCCATCCATCCATCCATCCATCCATCCATCCATCCATCCATCTATCTATCTATCTATCTATCTATCTATCTATCTATCTATCTATCTATCCATCCACCTATCTATCTATCTATCTATCTATCTATCTATCTATCTATCTATCTATCTATCTTCCTGAATATAAAGGACACAACATTGTTTCAGATGACATATGCCAAGGAAAGTACCACCTACCATAATGGTGGCAATAGAAAATCATGTAACATGGGATTACGTATAAAGACCCTGCAATAATCCAATATCATTCCACCAAATATGTCAGACTATCCAGCGCCCATGTGTGGTGCAGACTGGACCTACAGTACTATAGTATATTTTATAGGATACATAAGATCTGGTGTTATTTATTGTCTAGATATAATGCTAAGGAGTATGGCTGAATATTATTTTTGTTTCTTTACTAATTCTGTCTGACCAAGGTTGCCCGCCATCTATAAAGCAGTTGGGTCAGAGTAAAAAGTCGAGTAGTTAAAGTTGGTGGTTTGGCCTACTGACGACACAAGACTTGAGTGACATACCCCTTTAAATGGGTTGCTCATACTAGACCTTCCCAATAATATGGGAGCTGCATGAGATTCTGCATACAGGATGTCCACGCATCTCTTGAACATAGAAAGGTGTCCTTGATGGTTGTCACCCCATCTATAACGTCTCTGCCCCAATACGATGTATGGTCTGAGGCTGAAGCTTTTAACGAGTGGAAAACTCATTTGCTTACTGTGTGAGGTGGTCCTAGAGCTGATTTTCTGCCAGACCCCATAATGACATGTAATCATGATCAGTTTTTCTCAGAACGTCTTGCCGCCATCCATTCATCATCGAGAACCTGAATCTACGCCACGTTTCAGTAGGCCAATGCCAGGCTCAAAAAGGATTAGCACTATGAGCAACCGTGCCAGCTCTTCTCTACCCTGACATTTCCCCTTTAATAACAGGGTATAAATATAACTTCTTGGAAAAGAAAGAAAAAAAAAAACAAGCTGCCGACTCAAATGTTCCAAACGTCCATAACAAATCATCCAAGTTCTGACCCTCAGTCCTAGCGCTCTGTATCAGCCCGAGCTCCGTCGCAGGAAATAATCCACCAGGACGTCCTGCTTTATAGACCTCTACAACGTGCACTGTCTGCACTGGAAATTATTTTGCAAATGATTTTTGGCAGATAAGTCCTGTTGAGTTTGGCACACGTAGACTCCGGGGACGAAACGAATGAATAACTGGGGAAGATGTGTGAGCCCAGAGGTGGGCTGGAAATTCCTTGCGTCACCAAGTAGCAATTTAAAATAGATATCTGATTTCAGAGAAAATGACTATTTTGATAATATGGTTTAAAGCGAATGTCAAAAATCATAATTGTTGTGAAGGAACAGCAGTGAGGAAATCGGCACCACACATAAATCTTCACGTTGTGCAAGATGCCGTCCCAATTGTAATTTAGTGTGGTCTTGGCTCCCGGCGCTGCTCTAGATATGGGAGCGAGTCTGTGGTTGGACTGTGAATGGTACTTGACCATTAACACCACTGGATACTGGGAAGCTGCAACCACTCAGCTGCAAATTGTCATATTACAGCCTACTCTTTATTTCTGCAAAGTGAGATTTATAGTTTTCTTCAAAATAATATCGAAAATACCAATTCCTCCTTGGACAGCTAGAAAGCACATTTTCTCTCTCCATTCCTGCTGAGTGTGATGTAACATTTCGAATGTTTCGAACCAATCATATATCTTCCTCCCGGCTGCTCTCTCTCCCCTCCCACAGCATGAAAGCTCAGAGACACGAGAGAGAAACTGCAGCTGCATCTCCCTCCTTCCTGTCTTCCATTTACTGTATTGCTAAAGATGGATTTTTGGAGGGCTGAGGAATTTTCTAATAATGTACAGAGTGTGTGAAGACAGGAAGCTGGGAACTACTGTAAGGTGACAACTTTGGTGACACATCTTCAGCCTTAGGAGCTTCTGAGTAATAGTGACTCAGACCCCTTCCCCAATGCTGATAGCCATGGTCAGATCCTCTCGTTCATTAAAAAGACAGCCATTGATTCTTCTGAAAGTAAATTTGTAACAAACTATACATCTAATTATTATACACGGTGACATCGTCTCCAAAAGACCACCTCTCTGAGGAGACCACCTCCTTACTCCACTTTTTTGCGACTGGTTTCCATACTAGCCAACATCTGTGAGAAGACCACTACTTTTTTCATGCAAATTTTTGTTCGTCTAAAAGAGTCATTGTATAAAATAACTAAAAATAATCATTTTATTTTGAAGTTGGAGTCTGCAACTTTCTAACTGTAACCAAAATTTGTCCACACTCCACCTCTGACTCCACAGCTTTGACAGTGACTGCAGGGTGGTAAGTTCAGAAGGGGTTTTTTGGTCCAGAATTTGACATGGAGGCACTAGTCTGTATCTAGACATATTGTGTCATGGTAGGGATTGTATGGTGATGTGAACATCCTTCTCGGTGGCTTTATGATGGTGCTCAGTGGAGTTATGATGGTGCTATTGGTTGTTTCTTAGGATTGTACACACTGGTCATTGAAATGGTTTATTTATTATTGGAGATTTCCTTGTTAGGTATGAGTGTTCTTTGGTTATCGATCCCTATTATTGGATGTTATCATTGCAGATTCCTTTGTTGGGTGTGAGTGTTCTTTGGTTATCGATCCCTATTATTGGTTGTTATCATTGGAGATTTCTTTGTTGGGTGTGAGTGTTCTTTGGTTATCGATCTCTATTATCGTTTGTTATTATTGGAGATTTCTTTGTTGGGTGTGAGTGTTCTTTGGTTATCAATCCCTATTATTGTTTGTTATTATTGGAGATTTCTTTGTTGGGTATGAGTGTTCTTTGGTTATCGATCCCTATTATTGTTTGTTATTATTGGAGATTTCTTTGTTGGGTATGAGTGTTCTTTGGTTATCGATCCCTATTATTGGTTGTTATCATTGGAGATTTCTTTGTTGGGTATGAGTGTTCTTTGGTTATCGATCCCTATTATTGTTTGTTATTATTGGAGATTTCTTTGTTGGGTATGAGTGTTCTTTGGTTATCGATCCCTATTATTGTTTGTTATTATTGGAGATTTCTTTGTTGGGTATGAGTGTTCTTTGGTTATCGATCCCTATTATTGGTTGTTATCATTGGAGATTTCTTTGTTAGGTATGAGTGTTCTTTGGTTATCGATCCCTCTCGTGAGCTCATATAGGAAGCTGTTCATCAACATCTTAACCACAGGTTAAGATTGTTCATAGAGTGTTAGTCAGCTGTTAACCTATCGTATGTTCATTATAATCACCTATAATCGTAATTTACATTAGTATCATTGATATACCAAGTTATTTATGGGATCCACGCGGCATTTTCCGACCCGATGTTTGCTTGTTTTGACCCTTAGGAGGGAAACAGTTAACCTAAATCTCTGTACACGCGGGAAATCAGACGTGTTCTGGAGCACAGTTTGTCAATTAAACCACGTCGCACAGTTTCTTAGTACTGAAAACCTCAAAACCACCATGGAGAATTCGCCCAGAATCCATCACTGACGTTAGTGTCACAGCGGGCCAAAAAGTAAGATGAGGCGGCCAGGAGAGGGCACATAATTAAGGAAGTTGATCTGGGGGTTAGCGGAACTGGAGACTTTTCATAGGAGGGCACGTCGCCCTCAGTGGGCAGACCGCTGTGAAATCTCTTCTTGGCCAGGATATATATGATTGATAAAGCCAAGGAGCTGGAGAGTCATGAGATATTGTGGGTTAATATTATTTATTTTTGAAAGCAAAGACTTTTAATATCTTCCTTTAAAAAACTGGTCCAATTTTATTTCTTTATGAAAATATGAAATTGGCCCCTGAAATAAAAGACGCCTAGGGAATGTACATCAGATGACTGGTTAGTCATGTATGATAGAAGTGAAAGATACGGAATAGATGGGTAGATAGACAGACTGATAGACATACTGTTCCATATAGACACGTAGATACATTACGTAAATATGACCGTGCGGGCTGTCATGTAGTTGCTGTGATGATGGTGGGAAATACTGTTTTTCGTTTTGTTTGTTTTTTCTACTGTAATAAATTTTCTGTTTATTTCACAAATCTAATTCCAAGTCAAAATCCACCCCCTCTTGCCCCTTGTGAAGGAGCCCTTAAGTTGTCCGGGGTCAAGCTTTTTGTGCTCAGGATAGGTCATAAATACCTGACGTGGTGGTGGTGGTGGTGGTGGGGGGTTAGCTGGTCCTCGGACTGATCACCTGAATGGAGATCCTTCTAATGTTTGTCCTACACACTGAGTTTAGCTCTCTCCCACTTGGCTCCTCCTCTACAATCCCCTTTCCATAAGCTTCTATGGATACATTTAATCTGATACTTCAGTGGGCTCACAGTCTGTCTTGGGAGACCAGGACAGATTCAGCGGTGATTTCAAAGTGATTGAGTTTAGCAAGGAAATGGGAGGTGAAAGGAGCCTTATACGTAGAGAAAGATGCATTTTTCTCTGATAAAATATATTAAACATTTCTTATATTTGCTTGTGCTGTTGATTTTTAGAAAGTTTTTGAAAGGTTGGTGATCATTTCAAGAAAAATCCCAAGATTAAAGTGAATTGAAAAAAAAAGAAGACTCCTATCTATCTATCTATCTATCTATCTATCTATCTATCTATCTATTTATCTCCTATCTATCTATCTATCTATCTACTATCTATCTCCTATCTATCTATCTATCTATCTATCTATCTATCTATCTATCTATCTATTTATCTCCTATCTATCTATCTATCTATCTATCTATCTATCTATCTATCTACTATCTATCTCCTATCTATCTATCTATCTATCTCCTATCTATCTATCTATCTATCTATCTATCTATCTATCTATCTATCTATTTATCTCCTATCTATCTATCTATCTATCTACTATCTATCTCCTATCTATCTATCTATCTATCTATCTATCTATCTATCTATCTATTTATCTCCTATCTATCTATCTATCTATCTATCTATCTATCTATCTACTATCTATCTCCTATCTATCTATCTATCTATCTATCTATCTATCTATCTATCTCCTATCTATCTATCTATCTATCTATCTATCTATTTATCTCCTATCTATCAATCTAACTATCTATCTATCTATCTATCTATCTATCTATCTATCTATCTATCTCCTATCTATCTATCTGTCTATCTATCTATCTATCTATCTCCTATCTATCTGTCTATCTATCTATCTATCTCCTATCTATCTATCTATCTATCTATCTATCTATCTATCTATCTATCTCCTATCTATCTATCTATCATCTATCTATCTATCTATCTATCTATCTATCTCCTATCTATCTATCTATCTATCTATCTATCTATTGGGCTCACAATTTAAATTCCCTCTCAATGTGTTTTTGGAGTGTGGCAGATTGCCCACACAAACACATACAAACTCCATGCTGATGGAGTCCTTGGTTGGGTTGGAACCAGGACTCCACTGCAAGACAACGGTGCTAACCACTGAGCGACCAGACTGTATGTATTTTAGCTATGTAAAATATCATTATTAGATATGATTTTATCTTTGGTCCTTGTGAAGGCATTGGTGGTTGGATGGAAGGGACAGCTCTAGATTTACACCAAAACCTTAACCATTCAAAGAGGACCAAGACACTTGACAATGCAGACTGTTCACATATTGACCCTCAAAATCACATTCTTGAGTATACGTCACGAATATGGACAATTGGTCTCATCTCGTAAACCGTGTGGACCATTTATTGACCACAAGTGGTGCAGAATTTCTAAGTTGCAGGCTCCTTTATTGAAACATTTTCTATGTTCTTCTGGTGGGAGGTCGAGATCCTTCTTGCCTTGGGCTTCTAGGAAGGGGGTCCCGGCCATAACATTTTATTATCCCTTAGAAACTCCTTGTCTTCCAGCAGTCTCGGGAGCAGCCTGTAAAAGCTGCTGAGACATCGCCCCGGCCTAACCTAAAGCTTGTTCCTTGCGAAGCTCAGCGTGATTATGTGAGTGTTCCAGGCGATGGCATATTTAATGTGACAGGTGCTAATCTCACAGAGCATTCATCTTCATCCCGACCCGCACATTAATTACACACGTACAGGAATATTATTTTGTGTTTCCCCGAGGTGCAGGAGAAATACATGTGGACCACACAGGTTAAGCTCTGTTGAAAGCAATCAGGTCACATTGTCTGCACAATTATTTTAGTTGGACCGAAATTCTGCAGTTGAATTACTTTTGTGAAATCTCATTTGTGTGGTAAGAACATGGAAGCGGGCCTTCGCTGGGTTTTAAAAACAATTGCTAGCGTTAGGAACCCGGCCAGCTTACACATGTTCCTCAGGCTGCTGTTAGCAGCATTGTAGGTGACCATTCATCGTTCTGGTGGACTGCTGACATTAGCATATGTTTTAGCTGGATCAGACTCGCTGCTGGGCTGGTACGGTTGTTATTATAAAGCACGGGTCTTTTTTTGGCTACTGTGGAATTATAGGCTACAGCTCGAAGGTTGGCAGTTCGTGCTCGGATTAGTAACTTCATAATAACTTTTCATTTATGGGTTTGCTTGGGTTACAGTTACTAATGTTGGATGACTAATTCTTATGGAAAGCTATAAATGTCTTACCATAGCTATGTCATTATGGATGACCATAGACAACTCACCGAAAAAGAACCATGGAAGTACCATGGAAGATCCATGGATGACCATAGACAACTCACCAAAAAACAACCATGGAAGTACCATGGAAGACCATAAACTTCTTCATTGGAAATACCAGATCACCAGTAGCTCTGGTGGCTTCTACAGGTTTTTGGTGGTGTATTCGCGCTCGCTATGGATGGACATTCTCAAGCTGAAGTCCTCGTATAAGGACAATATTGACAGCCTAGTAACCAGGATCGCCTTTTTCCTGTGAACTGTATATTTCAGAAGTGCCTTGGTGATAAAGATCCGGTGTTGAGGAAGTGCACGATACGCCTTTTGTTATTTTTGTTCTTCTGGAGAACTATATCTTACTTAGATATGTTTTTTTTTGAACATTGGATGTAATTTTGCACTCAGTTCTTCTTTATTTAGTGGGATCTATTTAGGAGCCTTGTCATATTTTCTTCATATACATTATGTATGGGCATAACTTGCACTCGAGTAACAAAGTTTTTGGCCTGTATAGTCACAGAGTGTTGCTGGATAGGTCAACAAAACCCAACAGTTAAGTCCCACCCTGGACTGTCACAACCTGGATAAGGTCACATACTTCTGGGCAATTTTTTTGCAAGCCACCCCTGCTTCTGAGCTGGCACATTTGGGACAGTTGACAATTGTGGATAAGGCTCCCAACACAATTGATAGAAGGTTGTCTGCATAAGACAACCTCTGTAAATATAGTGCATATACGTAGATGTAATAGAGTGGTGGTCCCGAATCGCTACGTCACATGACTTGATATAACATCCACTTAGACCAGAGGTTTCCAAACTTTTTTTTCTCGTAGACCACTTTCAAAATTTTACTGGTTTTGGTGGACCCCCTGCTGCTACATTTCTACCATATTCCCAAAACTTGTCAAAAAATGTGAAGATTAGATCTACCGATGGAAATTTGCGTTGCGGGTGAGGCCCCTGGGGGTCCACCTGGACCACTTTGGGAATCACTGACTTAGACTTTTGTATGTAACATCCATCGGGCAATGCTGTTATCGACTACTATAGGTATGTGTCTTCCCAATGGAATTGAGATCATTACCCAGAGGACCGGACTTGATACTCCAAAGTGTTTTTAACTTTCAGACCCTAAATATACTGAACATATTTGTTCCTTATGTCTAAAAGAGTCCTCTGAAATCCACCAAAACCAACAGATTGATAATCAGGAAAAACTGGGAACCAGACTGTTTTAGCCCACATTTTTCACACGTTATGGCCACTGAATAAGTATTTATAGGGAACAGTAGATTGGATTCAGATGCATAGTGATAGGAAATAAAATAAAATTTAGGGCCCGTCCATCATTGTCTCCATCAGTATCGTAGTATCTCTCCATGGCATATTGTAGAAGAATACACCGCTCTTGGGGGCTGTGATATTTGTTTGGCCTGTAAGTCTTTAGTGTTTTTATTGCTTGTGCTGAGACCCTGCTTGATCTTTGTTTTGCACATTTCCTGTTTCCAAACCACAAGAGACCCTGCTGTCTCTTTATGACATTTCGGAGCCCCTCCTTGCTGTATGGCTTGCACCAGTGTGTGAGAAGGACCTATCACTCACACGCAGATGTTTATTGCAGAACAGCTTTATCTAACTTCCACCTCAAATATTGTGAGAAACACAGATGTAGCCGTCCACTGCCGCTCACAACGCCAGGAGCAACCGCAGCGTCTTATCTGTTTTTGCAAACGACATCGGTAATAAACATGGCTGATGTCTGAGTGACAGACTCCCTGATATTTTTTCTATTTTTTTTTTTCGAGAAAGTTTACGTGCAGATGGCAAAAGCGTAATACAAGAAAACATAAGATGCCTTAGAATGGTGAGACTTTGCTGCTTCACAATCCACAGAAGATTTTGAACCTAGAGCTTTTCCTGGGCACCCTCCATGGTGGGGTTCTTGAAGTTTTAGCTGGATGGAACGTCTCCAGAACTCAGTGTATCATCCCATCTCTAGAGACAGGTTAGGGTCACCTAAATCAAACGGTGTTTTCCTCTTGTGAATCGCTGCTTCCATTGCCAAGATATCGCTATTTTTACCAATATGCACATGAGCTCTTTGGAGCAACAAGAGTATTGTCGTTGCTCCAAAGAGGTAAGTGACAATGCTCCTGTTGCTCCATAGCACTCAATAACGTATTGACAAAAAAATCCAATATCTTGGCACTAGAAGCAGGATTCACAAGGAGAAAACACTGTAAGGCTAAGGTCCCATGATGCGGAAACGCAGCTTTTTTTGTTGCACATTTTATTGCGTTTTTTTTGAGCCAAAGTCAAGAGTGGATTGAGAAGAAGATAGAAGTGTAAGAGCTTCTTATATATTTCCCATTCCTTTTGTGGTCACTTCTGGCTTTGGCTCCAAAAAATGCAGCAAAATCTGCAACAAAAGAAGCTGCGTTTCTGCAACGTGGAGCCTCAGCCTAAGGGTAAATTCACACGGGATTTTTGGTCAGGATTTTGCGGTCGTATCCGCCTCAAAATTCTGACCAAAAAGACAGCTCCCATTGATATCAATGGGAGCCAGTCAGTTCTTTTTTCCTGGAGCCGTTTGTTCCGGCTCCCGGGAAAAGAAACGAGGTGCTCATTCTTCAGGCCATTTCGCCTCGCGATTCGGCCTGAAGACACTCCCTCCTCCCGACTAGGCCGAATCCGGAGCAGAGCGTGTGACCAGATGCCGGTGCACTGCTTCGGCATTCAGTCACGGCTGCCCGTTTTTTGGACCGGAACCTGAGGAAACTATCTCCATCAGTTCCTTATTATCAGTAGAAGGAACGGCCGTGGACTCCACTGATCAGCGCACAGTACTGAATCCATTCATTCGGTTGTATCTAGTACACCATCTCCTACTACAGATCATGGGAGTCTTTGGGGTAGGACCCAAGCTGATCTAATATCTGTGTCTAAGGAGAGACCATTCCTGCAAACACCCTTTAAATGGAGTCTGTCACCAGAACCCAGGATATCAGCTCCACAGATACATAGGTTAGGGATATCTGAATCAAACCGTGCTTTCCCTTGTGAATCCGTACATCCATTGCTGAAATATTGCTGTTTTTGTCAATAGGCAAATTAGTTTTTTGGAGCATTGAGGGCGTTGCTCCAAAAGTAAGCTGCAAATGGGGTCTTTAGAGCAGCGAGGGCTTTGCTCCAAAGGTAAGCAGCAACATCTCTGCACCTGACCTTGGAAGTAAAAGCAATGCCCTCATTGCTCCAAAGAACTACTTTGCAAATTGACAAAAACAGCAATATTTCAGAAATGGAGCCACTGACCCACGAGAGGAGAACACCATTTGATTTAGGAGACCCTAACCTATCTATCAGGGTGGCGCTCTGGTGATAGACTCCTTTTAATCTCTAAAGAGAATAACGACTGAGCTAATTGCAGTGAACGGTCAAATATTTATAGAATTTTTTTAATGGGGTTTAGTTGATGGACTCTTGGACATCCTTCCTCATGTGGTCCACTGTGAATTGGTCACAAGCACCAGGAGCCCAATCCTTTACCCATCACTTTTTGACCTGTTTATAATCTGATCCTGTGCCCAGCTATACACCTTACCGCTAAACACCCAATAAAAATACCCAAATAGTCTCAGACTGGGGCATACAAGTCACACCAGTATATCCAGTTACCTGGCGCTCCATGGAATTAAAAATAGCACAACAGTACAAGATGTAACCTCGCTATTTATTTTGGAAAGCTCAATGGAAGACTTGATACTATTGTCCTGTCTTCTTCCTCTAGGACTCAGGTGGTAATGTGGGTTGGGAACATGGCGTGATATTCTTTACTTGGCCGAGCCGGCTTTGAAATCTTTTCACAATAACAATGCCATCGTATATGTTTGGCTTTCCCCTGGCACACAAACACTTCGACTCTTATATTCTTTTATTAGTTTCACGGAGGAGTTTAGCAAGTGCCTATAGCCTGGGGACATAATGCAAAGATTTTTTTGTGTTCCACTTGGCCCAGTCACCTATGTTATGATAAACTACAAATCAGACATGTTACTGCTCCTATTCTTTAAAAAAAAACTAGAAGGGGGCATCCATGAGTAGTTAAATATCGGTTCCTAATGCTGGAACCCCCCAGTGATCAGCTTTAATCTGTGGTTGAACCTGGTAGTAAGTGTTCCATTTCTCAACACTGCCTCCGCAGGAAAAATGCAGCATTGCACAGTGTCCATTAAAATCAATGAACTTTGTAGGTAAAGCATGGACGTTCTGGGTCCTCCAGAGAGAGATATGATGTTTTAACCTATGACAATATATAATAATTTTTTCCCCCCATTCAATTTTTTTTTATTGATTCATTTGATTGGTATCTTTATAGATTGATCTATTTTTTTTATTTATTCTAACTGAATTCCGTAGAAATATTTTATTTCGTTAAAGCCCTTTATCTTTCATTATATGTTTTGAAGAATTGCTCGGTAACCCTGGCGCTTAGCCGCAACATCTTAAAAAGATTCCATCCCTGTCCTTGAAGAAAGCGAGAACAGACTCTTTTCACTCATGTAGACCTACTGGCCTGGGGCTTTTTCCTAAATCCATTATTAGAAGAACAGTACATGATGTATTACCTGGAAATTATTTATTACCGTATATACTCGAGTATAAGCCGAACCGAATATAAGCCGAGGCCCCTAATTTTACCACAAAAAACTGGGAAAACTTATTGACTCGAGTATAAGCCTAGGAGGGAAATGCAGCAGCTACTGGAAAATTTCAAAAACTAAAATGGTCGAAGTTTTTGGGTGCAGTAGTTGCTGGGGAAGGGGAGGGGGTGTTTTAGTTGTCTGTCTGCCCCTTCCCTGAGCTTGAGGACTGTTTTTTCTTCCCCCACTTGGAATTCAGTCTGGCTGAATATAGAGTATCTGCAGTGCCCCTATTAACCCCTTCCCCACGGAACAGGAGCACTGCAGCTCCCCTATATTCAGTAGACCGGGCACTGTCAGACACAGGGATACCTAATGTGTATGCGTTTCACAGTCATTTTCTACTTTTATATGTATTCTAGGGAAAGCAGGGATTTAGAACTTTTATTTATTTATTAAATCATCTTTTTTTTTTTTCTTTTTTTTTTTTGCACTATTTTATGGGAGGTTCTATACATTAATATTGTGGCTGGTCATAGACCCCCCCTCCTTAAAAAAATAAAAAAAATAAAAAATACATTTTCTTTTTGCTGACTTGAGTATAAGCCAAGGGGGGCTTTTTCTACACAAAAACTGGGTTGAAAAATTCGGCTTATACTCGAGTATATACGGTATATTTGTATTGGATAATTTGTAATATGGAGGTAACTTTAGGCTGTACATGTATTGAAGTAGAATGTAGTTTTTTTGGGGGGGCATCTAAAAAAAAAAAATTCCCAGGAATTTTTTATTTTTTGTATTTTTCCCAGCCAGGTGTTAACTATTTTATGTGGAAGGTTTGTTGCCGGCTATAGTAATAATAATTCTATTTCTATGATTTGCTGTTTCTAGGGCACAGACAGAAGCTTGATGACTCTAAGCCTAGTTTGTTCTCTGAGCGCCTCAGTGATTTAGGGCGCATTCCTCATCCCAGTATGAGAGTGGGTGTCCCAACTCAGAGTCCACGGCCCTCCCTGACCTCTGCATCGAGTCCTTTTAATCCACAAGGACAGAGTCAGATTGCAGGTAAGGGGCAGACATACTTTTTTGGTCATTTTATAGAGGTTACCATTGAGAATATAGAAAGATTTCTCAATGTTTACATACCGTTTATTGGTCTCGTCACTGGCCTTCGTTGTTATGTTGGTAGTCGTAGTGTTATAGGCGATCTTTGGGGGTTTTATAGTCCTTTCCTAACTATTCTTTCCATTCGACTCTGATATTTGTCCTTGTGTGGAAGGTATTTTAGGTAGACCACATTAGCAGTGATGCAATGGGGGGCTACATTACAAAATCCCATTGGCCACCATATTCTGGTGGCCAACTAAAGTGGTAGGCCTTAACAGAAGACGTGGTAGGCCTTAACAGTCTTCTGTCCTATGGAAAGGCTCCTGCTCCAGCCAGTTATCTTGCGGCCTGTTACAGTTATTAGGAGGAGGGGGACATGGCGGAGCAGCTGGGACACATAGAGAAGATTTTTTTGTAGATTTCTGTTTTAATTGAAATATGAGACAAAATAGGACCAGAAAATTGTGCGAGAATTTTTTAATATTTTTGTGATTTTCTGTGTTTAGTATACCTTTACCATCTTGGATAAGAGCTTGTAAGAGGTTAAGTTTATGGACAACCCCTCCATATTGTCATTATTTTAATTTACTAAACTGGATTGTGAAAAATATCACTTTTTTTTCTAATCTGTTATTATTTTATTTTATTATTTTATTTATTATTTTATTGTATGTTTTGTATTCTATTTTCTTTACATTATGATGGCGGCCATCTTAGCGGAGCGTCACCACTGCTCTATTAACAGCATTTAATCCTATGCTTTACAACAGTCTCAGCAACAGACTGGAACTGACCCATTGAGGTCTATAACAAAATTTTTATACATGGGGAAGGAGATTTGCTGTGACATCATCTATTACCAGTCGAGGTGTTATCTTCTATTGTAATATTATGTGTCTGCTCTGTTAGTGTACATGGTGTCACTGCTGCAAAGAAAAATCCTACAGATTTCACAAGCCTCTTTTACTAGGCTTAGTAGCTGGAGTGAAAATTGCAGGATTTAGTACTAAATATAGTTACATGGAAAATAAAAAAAAAATTTAAAAAATTTAAAATGTATGTTTATTATACAAACTTGGTTTAAAAAAATGGGTGATTTTCTGGAGACACATTCCCTATAAACAACTTCTCAACAGTCCATCGCTATTGTTTAGAATGGGAATTTGGCCCTGATCGTCAAGCCCCACATGGGAGTGCGAAAGGATGTCGCTAAAATAAAGAGGAAGCTCCTTAATGTGTACAAACACGAGTATAATATTAGAGTTGATTCCAATAGTATTCGAAACATAGTTTCGAATACCTCGCTCCCATAGGAATGAATGGAAGCGGCCGGACACCAAGGGGTTAAGCGCCGGCCACTTCCATTCAATCCTATGGAGCGAGGTATACGAAACTATAATTTCGAATACTATTCGCCCATCTCTATATTTACCATAGATTTTGACAGTAATTGAAAAGACGTCAGAAACATAAAACTCCTTCTAGAGGTAATAGTCATAAATGTGTCTCGGCGTAGGCGGCCATCGTACAGCGACTGATGGTGTTTTGTCTATTTTTAGCGGTGGTTTATGAGGTGTACAGTGGGAAAGTGGTTTGAGGTTATTTCTTTTTTGTTGCAGCCTTGTCAATACATATATGGCACTAATGCAGAGATGGACACATAACATGAAGTTTTTGTTATTTTTGTTATTTTGTGGTGTATATCATCTATCAATATTAGGGGGTTTTGTAATTTATTTTTTATTTTATGCTATATTTAATTTTTGTGTATAGATGTGTCTTGTGTGTACAATGATAAGAACAATGATATTAATACAATGATGTGAAGATATTCTATCTAGATGGGTTTGGACTCCAGAATCATTTTCTGTGATGGGTCCAGTGGCTCCTAGTCCTACACTGCCTGCAGAGCTGGGGTATTTTGGTCAGGATTTTGAGGCCGTATCCGCCGTTTGTTCCCGCTCCCGGAAAAAAAGAACGGACATGCTCATTCTTCAGGCGGAGTCGCCTTGTGAATCCACCTGAAGACACTCCCTCCTCCCGACTAGGCCCATTCATTGGGCCTAATCTGGAGCGGAGTGTGCGACTGGATGCCGGTATACTGCATTGGCATCCAGTTGCAGCTACCCGTATTTTGGTCTGGAACCTGAGGTGGCGTCCGCCTCTGGTTCCGGACCAAAAAACCCTGCCTAAGTCAATGTTCTCTCCATGTCATAGACAGATACAGAGGCTACCTAAGGCTAAAGCCCCACGGTGCGGAAACGCAGCTTTTTTTTGTTGCAGATTTTATTGCGGTTTTTTGAGCCAAAGCCAGGAGTGGATTAAGTATAAGGAAGACATGTAAGAGCGTCCTATATATCCTCCATTCCTTTTGTAGCCATTCTTGGCTTGGATTCAAAAAGCCGCAACAAAATCTGCAACAAAAAAAACGCCTTTCCGCACGGTGGGGCCTTAGCCTAAAGCGGTATGGCATCAAACAACACCTCCTATCTCAGCCTTTTGGACCCATGGGAGTTTGCCATGAGTTTCGATTGGATATAGGGATAAACTGCAGAGACACTTATAATATTAGAATATCCAATTTTGCATGGGACGTATTCCTAGAACAATGGCTATACAACGGGGTTGTGATATCGGGAAACTTGCTGCATTTTATACTGTACATCTTGGCTCAGTAGTTTGGTAAATTCGCTAGCTGTGTGGGGTTATGGCCGCCTTGGCTATTGGATTGGATTGCATGACCATTTTGTGACATGTCCCTACCACCAGAACATATGGGCACCGCTGGCAGCTGATGAGTTAATTTTTTTTTTTGCTAGCTCAAATTGTCAGCAGCAAAGATAAAAAGAACCTCAGATCGCTAGCATATGCAGCACACAAGCACGGGGCACTGAGCTTCAAAGTCACAAGTCAACTTATTTGGAACGAGATAACTTGCAGAGTTGATGTTTGAAGCTCCGTGAAACCCATTTGAGCTGCACACACAGGAAGGAGCCGTTTGCAGGCTCACCCAGGCCTCACTTGTGCAAGCGCCATGTACAGGAAGCTGAGATATACATGTGTCGCACAACTACAATGTAGGACGGTCACACAATGCACCTGCACAACAGCCATCATATTACCGGAATGTAAGCCGCCTTACTGACACTGAGCTCTCATTGTCATAGAGAAATAAAGAGTAGATTTACACCAAAACTATATACTATATATCAGGATCTGCACTGTACAATGCAGGCGATCAGCGTCAGTGTGCTAAAATAGGAATGGAGCAAAGAAAACTCTTATCTGCTACTCATATATATACTGTATATATCTAAGCTATCTCATATCTATTGTATTATACTTCTACTATCTATCTACAATGAAGAAATCAAAGACCGCACAAGTGATAATGTGAGCGCCAAACCTCAGGGTATAGGAATAAAGACAAATCAGATAAATCCACATTCCATTCTTGTCTATCTATCTATCTATCTATCTATCTATCTATCTATCTATCTATCTCCTATCTATCTATCTATCTATCTATCTATCTCCTATCTATCTCTTATCTATCTATCTATCTATCTATCTATCTATCATCTATCTATCTATCTATCTATCTATCTATCTATCTCTTATCTATCTATCTAACTATCTATCTATCTTCTATCTATCTATCTATCATCTATCTATCTATCTATCTATCTATCTATCTATCTATCTCCTATCTATCTATCTCCTATCTATCTCTTATCTATCTATCTATCTATCTATCTATCTATCTATCTATCTATCTATCTAACTATCTATCTATCTATCTATCTATCTATCTATCTATCTATCTATCTATCATCTATCTATCTATCTATCTATCTATCTATCTCCTATCTATCTCTTATCTATCTATCTATCTATCTATCTATCTATCATCTATCTATCTATCTATCTATCTATCTATCTCCTATCTATCTATCTATCTATCTATCTATCTATCTATCTATCTATCATCTAAATCAATTCCCATGCAATTTTGTTTCCCATTTATATTATATTTTAACATCAATAATACTAATTAAAGAAACATGCATTGAAATTCATTTAATCTAGCATCCAATAATTCATAATCTCTGATAATCCGCCACTTCTTTCCACTTGCAATATTGTATGGTACTTCATATCATCAAGAGCAGCCTGTTTGCCTGCTGGTTATTGCTGATCTCTTGCACAACCAGGGTTCTGGGTTGAGATTTTCGCCTCGGGCAGCATGTGCATGGAGCCTGGATGTTCTCCCTGTGTTTGTGTGGGTTTTCATCAGTTTCTCCAGTTTCCTCCCACACTCGAAAACCATCCTGACATTAGTTATAGAATTGAGAATATGAGATTGAGATAAAGATTTTAGACTAATGTGATGATGTATCCGTTCAGTACTAAAGTTCTCCCTTTACAAGCCATTTTTATGTCATATTCTATATTCCAAAATGTTTCAGAATTTGGCCCTTCCCAGGTTTATTTGCTGTGGGATACAAGGAATCCTCCTGTAATTTGTATCTTCACACCACCTTAAGGGGGACCTGCATGTTTTGGATCCAACATTGAAAGATTATCTTTTCTGAATGAGTGGCTGTCTAATTCATCCAAGACTTTTCCATGAGATTCTTGAAGTCCATACAGATTAATATTATTATTATGCAACTTGCCTTATTGTTTGTGCCAGTCCATCCCACTATTGCTGAATACAAGTTTCCTATGGTCCTGCTATTTCAGGGCAAGGAGGGCGAGGCCCGGCTGTACGCTTGGCAGTGACAACGTCTATGTAGTTTCCATAAGTCACATTGTTTGTTTTATTTTATTTTTATTTCTTCCAATTTTTTAACCAGAGGAAATCCAAACGACACAGTCGACTGCTCGGCCAATTTATGTAAAAGCTCCCTAAACCCGTCCAGCTCTTTATAGGACAGACTAATGAGGTCTGGTATAGTAATTGATCTAATAGCAGTTCCCCAAACAGCTACTGGACACACATAAAATCCAGGGAGGTCGGAGGATGGCCCAGGATGGCGTCCAACCTGTTTCCTATTTCTTGGACACTTGTTAATAGGATTAAGGGTAGTCTTCCTCTTGGAACAAGTTTTCCTTTGCTCCGAGTGCTTCTGGTTCATGTTGAAATTGGATAATGAAGCTTTCTGGCAGATCTTACGAGGCAGGCGTACCAATATTAGCTCCTAGTTCTATCAGCTTTTTCATGTGGTTTATCGAAAAACCAGACGATGTCAAGTCAATCGCCAAATCCTTTCTGAAAGTGAAATATTACGAGACGCCAACTCCCCCCGAGAGTATAAGGAATGATTGGTGTCCATGAGCACACGTCTCAAGAGGAAAATAACCCAAAAGTTGGTTCACCTGTACCACCAGGCTTGTTGTGGTTGCTGTAAACTCTCAGATTATCGTGACCTCAGCGTTAATCTCTAGGAATTGACGCTATTAAACGTCTCTGTGGTAACATTGAGGTCTCATGAAGGAAACCACAATTTTACCATGACTGTTACTTGAATAAAAAGTGACCTGTAGGCAAAGATGGATTAAGGTTTGCTCAGGAACCCCACTTAATCCCCCATTGCAGGTGGCCAGACATCTGCGTGGCCTTCTTATGGTGAACCAAGCCAGTGACTCCCTTAGACTTCTCTGTGGAGAACTTGACCCGACCATGGTTTGCTCCACAGCCCATTGAGAATAGTGTAATACTACATTTTTCCTGCGGAGGCACTGCAGAAAAATATAACACTTACAAACAGATTCTTGAACCTGTTGGTTGTCATCCGCTTGCTCTTTTGGACCTAATGTACAGATGTCGCCTTCTTCAACTTGAATCTTATAACTTGCTGCACCGTGATATCTCACAACAAAAGTCATTGAAAGCGATGGAAAAAAAAAAGTTGAGTTAAAGTGATTAGTAATGCATTAACAGTCATGTTATACTTGGCTGCATCTTTAGCTTGATACTTCTGGACATATCTATGTACTCCTATATACAAACAAGTACGATCTTTGAGTATAATAGAGGGATTCCCATTACGTGTTGTAAGTGGGTGTTATACATAATATGATGACTATTTCGGGAATAACATATCCATTTTTTTTGTCTTTTTAGACCCCAGGCAAGCACAGTCATCCCCTCCATGGTCCTACGACCAGTCCTATCCATCGTATCTGAGCCAGATGACCTCTCCATCCATTCATTCCACCACCCCGTTGTCCTCCAGCCGAGGTACAGGGCTTCCAGCTATCACCGATGTGCCTAGAAGGCTCTCAGGTATTGCTCGCTTTGTACATTGTATCCCTGTATTTATTTGGTTCAGTTTATCCTTCTAGAACTCATAGATGCCCAATATACAAACATTGCACAATGTTTTATGAACTTACTACGTTTTATAAGTCCAACAAATCTGTCTTGACACGTTGCTTTCCTTTCTATGCCACTGGGATGAGCTTGTGCCAATTTTTGTGACTTGTCCCATCTATCAGTTGCCAACCATGCCCATTTTCCATCCAATTTTAAAGAGTAGACTGAGCGGCATAAGAAAAATGTAACAAGTTGCAAAATTTGTGTACAAATAAGCCCAAAAAGTTATTTTCCCACTTTTTGACACCGGAATACTGGAGCGTAGAGCTTGATAAATTTCCCCACTCTTGAAACTTCCATTTGCCCCTATAGGCCATGTGGACATAAAGGCAGGGTGTTTAAGAAATATCTATGGGGAGTAAACAGAAAGTAATCCTAGTTGTGTTGGAGTGATAGGGATTACAATGGCACCACTTATCTTACGCTATGAAAATATTGGACACCGTTCACACGTTAAAGAGGCACATTGTTCAGTTATTACTTGACATCACTAATTGTTGTACATTGTTACACTGTTGCGTGGGTATTTGTCACACCCAAATCCTGCCCGCGTTCACAGGGATAATTGCAAATTGCTTTGGATCTAAAATCCTCAATGCAGGTCACTTTGCACTGGTTTTTGGCATTTTCTGGGAATCTCATTCACCTTGAAGCAACTGCACATTTTTTACCCACAATGAACAAACCCTACAGATTTTTTTTTATGGGTGAAAATCCGTACTATTCATCAGAATGGCGTTGTTTTGGCATCAAGCAGATGAATCATCATTCAGATGAAGGGGACATTTTTGCAATAAATTTATAGAAACACTCCATCAATGCAAACATTGTAAAGAAGTCAGCCCCTGTGTTATACAGAATGCAGCCCTGACGGTGCAACATGATGGCTTAGTGGTTAGCACTGCAGCCTTGCAGCGCGGGAGTCCTGAGTTTGAATCCCGCCAGTTTGTAAGTTTTCCCAGTGTTGGTGTGGATTTCCTCCCATTCTACAAAGACATACTGATAGGGAAAAAAAAAATTACATTGTGATCCCTATATGGGGTGCACAATCTACATTTAGAAAAAAATTAAAGAATGCTACCCCTGTACGTTCCATACAGCAGTTATGTGACCTCATCACGTCCCTACTTATATCCAAGAAACTTTAAAACCTCATAACCAGCCATATAACTTTAACTCTTCACATTCTATTACTTGCAAGGGCCTCCTCCATATCACCGCAACATCTCGTGAACTGAGCCCTAAGTTGCAATCCTCCAAAATTACAATTAAACCGATTATCAATCAATTCCGGGCCAACATGTCGTGTGGTCTCTCGTGACCCGAACCTCTCCACGTGTTGCTTCATGCCGATGAAACAGATTAAGTACACTTGCCTTGTCTGCTCGAGGAGTCTGCACCGTGACAGCCTTAAATCCCTCCCTTGATCCTCAGTAACAAATGCTGCCTCTCAGCGCCCCCAGCAGACCATAAATCACACGGACCTGACACTATAGCATTTTAAACTCGTCTTATCAAAAACCAGATTAAACACGCGGCTCCCCCCACAGCTTATTTTCTTGGAGATTAACTTTTCAGTATTCGATCAGAATTATAAATGACGCTCACGAAGTCTGATTCAGCGCACATGTTGTAGGAGCCGCCGCCTTTGTAGCAGGATTCCTCTACGTTATCCGATCGGACCGTGAGTGACAAGTGTTCGCCGATTACCCACTTGACCATCAGTCGCTTTTTTTGATACATTGTTACCTTCTTTCATAAGCAGAATTTTTGCTTTCAAAAGGCAGAGACAGCGAGGGGAGTCTTGTCGTCTGTCCTTGTTTTAAGGGTCTTATCTCAGGCTCTTAACCACATCTGAAGCTTCTTGCTCATTATGAATTTCATGGCAGCGGATTTACTGAAAGTGTTTCCATATGTTGCTTCCTAATATATCTCGTCCTTTTTTTTTTTTCCCTCTCTTTCTCCGAGCGGAATAGGAACGCACGCACGCTGGCTGGAAATGACTGCAGGATGTGACAGAGCAGTCACATGGCTACATTGGCACTGTGTGTGGGCTCGCTCCGAGCCGCCAGCTGCCCCAGGACTAGCTTTTGTAGTATAGTGGATCTAGTTTCAAAGTCAAAAATCCTCTCTCCCCCCCCCCTTCACTTTTTTTGCTTTGCCCAAGTTTTCATAGTTCGTAATCAATCTGTCAGGGAGCCCCGCTGATTTCCGCTTAATAAGCGTTGTCTTGTGTGGAGAAGAGACTGTCGTGAAGCAACAAGCTAAAAAAAAGAGATATTTTATGTGCTGGATTTATGTTGCATCCATGTTAATATTCTTGGTGTCATGTGTTACGACAGCATCCTCTACATCATCGAATACCCCCTCCATAAAAAGAGCAGCTGTGCAATATAAAGAGCGTCTCAATCCAAAATCTTACACTCCGCTACAGCAAAGGGAACGGTTGCACCCTTTAAAGGCGGCCTGCCACCTCCCAAATCACTTTTAAATAGCTTACAAGGTGTTGCAGGCAGCACCGCACCTCCCATGAGGCGACCTGAAGCGACCGCTTCAGGCGGCACTATGCCAGGGCTCCCAGGGGGGTGGGGGAGGCGGCATATTTGCTTACCTAAGCCAGTCTAGGACAAGCTGCCCTGGACTGGCTTAGTGTCACTGTCTCGGCAGCCCGGCACAGGAAGCGAGCGGTGGGTTGGGCTCAGGCAGAGAGCAGGTCCTCTCCCTGCCTGCTCTCTGCTTGCTAACACAGATCCGCCACGCCCCTTCGCTCTGCCCCCTCCTCCTGGGGGGGGGGGCGTGACTTTCTGTTGTCCGCCTCAGGCGGCAAAAAAGGTAGGTTCAATCCATGAAATGCATTACAAACAAACTTATACATGATTTCTAGCTGTATCTAAGAATGGTGAGGCTGGTACTTAGTAACAGAAGGCAAAGCTTGTGAGTGACAACATTGTATCACCACGCATTTGTTTCAGACTGCAAAGTGACTGTCAATGTATTCATGTTTAGTGCCCACAAGGACGTGTCCTCACTAGCTGGGGCACCAATTGTCCGGGTGGTCTCCTTCCTTTGCCACCCATCTCTGATTGAAAACTCAATCCTGAGCCAAGTCTCTAAACCAAATCTTGCGCCTGCGCCCATAGTGTGGGGCCTGGCGCATGCCGAGGATGCTGCCTAGAGAAGTCTTTACTGCGCATGTGCCAAGCTTAGCGCTTTGGCTTGGTTTACAAAGCCATGACATAGACTCAGAAGGGAGTTGTCAATCTGACCGGAAGCAGAGCTGGACTGCGAGGGCAGGGCCCAACCACTTGGACACACCTCTCGTGCACCAAACAGCTAATTTGCTTAAAATGAATAAAACATGAAAATTTGGACTGGCACTGTGAGACAACAAAGATATGTTTGTTATGTTAGTAATGGACCCTACAGCACCTTGTAAGTAGCTTAAAAGTGATTAGGGATGTGGTTAATTAATAAGGAGTCATTTGCCCTAATAAATTTTTTACTTGTATGATTGATTGCTAAGCAGCAGCTGATGAATTCTGAGGCTGATACTTAGTATCAGTTGGCAAAGCTTGTGACAACACTGTATCACTGTATAAGTATAGGTGCTAGTATGTATATACACAACACCAACATGGCATTTTCAGCCATGGTTGGAAGTTGTTGGGGACTAATAGCTGGGTTGTGGCTTGTGTATTGCTTTTAATGGTTGGAACTTTTTTGGGTAGAATGTTTTTGGTTTGTCTAGTAACTTAAAAGAGCCCCAATAATCAAATAAGAGCCATTATAGGCGGTGCAGAAGTAGCAGCTTCACCTACGTAGAGGTCACTGGGGGGAAAGTCCACCTATATGTGGTTCACGGAGGCCAGGAATCCATGTTCCGTCTTCCGATAGAAGGTTGGACGCTTGTCTCTTTGTGAGAACCTCATCTTGTGACTATGTGCAGTTGAAGTCATTTCATTAAACAAATATTTGATCAGAGAATGTCTGCAACTCTGTTCTTTCAACAATCTGGGGCTCCGATGTCACCGTGGGCTGCGTTTATCAACACACTATAAGCAAATAAAGCTTTATTAACCCTGGGCAAAACCATAAATATTATTCTGCGGCTGGGTAGAGCAAATAGTTTGAGAGGCTTCGCTTCCCTGTGTACAGATCGGGCTGACCTTTACAACAGCCATGTAATGTTTATCACAGAGAGGAGGAGATGTTCTTCCTTAGCTCGTGTCATGGAGGCTTGGATGAAATGGTCTTGTTACTCCAGAAAAGAGTTTGTTTATGGTGTTTGTAAATAACCATCATCTCCTATTTCCTGCTGGAAGATTGTAAACCTCCTTATCTGATTTCGTTTTCGGAGGGGAGGCCCGGTCGGTCGTCTGGTTTGCTAACAGCAGTATTGTCTGAGAATTCCATAGTTTTCACCAGTCAGGGTGGGTAAATATTTGACCCCATAAAAGGTGGCACAGACCTGGGCACCTACCCATGTAGGGATGGTAAATATTGGGTTTGATCCAATCTCAGAAAAATCACATTTTTGCAATATACGAGAGAGCCACATTAGTGATATTCACCTCGCCAATCCCCCACCATTCCTGTTCGGATGTTTTCCCTCTTGACACACAAAAAATGACTTCTTACACTACGCTCATGCCTGTGGACAATCCTCTTAAATAGCGGATTAAAAATCTATGATGGGGTTCGCTGGATTTCCACCCAAAAAATGACCATGGAGGACTTTTCTCTCCACATTGGGATGGGGGAATCCTCGAACAGAAAGGGAGTACTGCTGTGAATCCAACCTTAGCAAATTATGGCCTGAGATGGGTCAACACTTGGGCCAGTGATCGGCTGAGTGGTCATTTCCTGTGTCTCGAGATGGTCCGGGAAGGACGTAGAGGATGGCAGGAACCTGGGAAGAGTAGGAAGATATGGACTGGGGCAAATCAATGAAGGGGGCATCACTTCTTTTGTGCTTATGCCATTCTGACACCTGTTTAAAAAAATGCCCTGTATTTTGGGCAAATTTTATAGAACGGGTTCCCTGGTAAATAGCTGATCTCACTGTTGGATCCTTGGTTGATCAAGTGTTATCAATGTGGCAATTGCTCCAAAAAATTGCTTTTCCTACATGCATTATTACACTATTCCCACGGATGGGCATCCATATATTGTACAGGTACTTGCAGTCACTCATAGTGGGAGCTACCCTTTTCGAAAAGTAGTCTAGGAGCCTAAAGGCTTGTCCAGTTGACACAACCCAATATTCAATAGATGAACAAATGACACATTAAACAGGTTACTTGCACATACTGAATAGTGTAATTAAGCCTTCGTTCACATCTGCATTGGTATTCCGTTCGCATGAGGACCCCTCGAATGGACTACCGAACACAACTGCAAGTAGTGTGCCAGTGAAAGCACACGGATCCCCATAGACTATAATGGCATCCGTGTGCTTGCTGCCAGATCTCCGCAGGGATCATGCGGACAGGAAAGTAGTTCACCATCTACTTTCCCGTCCGCATGATTCATGTGGGCGGCACAGGGAAAGCGCACGGACTCCATTATAGTCTATGGGATCCGTGTTCTTTTACTGCAATTAGATTTGGTACTCCGTTCGGGGGTCCCCCAGATGAATATACTAATGCTGATGTGAACGAGGGGTAAAACTAAAAGTCTGATTAATGTGGTAGTAAAAGACATATATATGGTTCAGGTATTGCAAGTCTACTTGCCCCTTTCCATCCCTTAAAACCAGTCGTTTGGTTGAAGAGGCCGATGCCTGCCTGGTACTAGTCACATTCTGCCCCTTGGAATCACAGCCTGCCTTATTAATCAGATTTTTCTTCATTTCGGTTGAGAATTTTTAGCTTTGACCTACCTTAATATTTTGTTCCGAATCCCATAGTTGCAATACTATAATATAACGCAAGCCTACCCGAAAACGACTGCGTAATAAGCCGGCGAATTAATATTAAGGATCATTATATAATTATGTTGACAAGCTGACGTAACGTTTGCTTTACTTCAGCCATTGTAATTGAGAATGAAAGACCAAAGCTGCGCGAACCAGGGACACATTTGTTCTCCATCACTTCCCGAAAACCACATGATTTGGCTAGTAATTATTACATGAATGGCAAGTGACATTACCTGGCATAAGTGAACGTGTGTGGAGAACGGTCATGACATGGTTGTTAGGCCTCCGAATTCTGCAGACGACAACAGGTAAAAGGGTAACGGAGAAGAATTAGCTATTGAGAAGCAGACAGACCGAGCTGGAGCCGAGCCAAACCTGAGCCTTTAATGAGACTCCTGCAACAAACTAACTGGAAACACATGCCGTTTAATTGTTCCTCGTTTCTGACCGGCGCAATATATTTCGTAGTAAAGGGAAGGTGTTGTAGCTGCAGCTTGAATACTTCAGCGTTTAATTTACTTATTTATTGCCCTTTCAATTGACTTTTTGGGTTACAAGTGAGCGTGGAAAACACAAATATGTGCCATTTACATTTACTGGCTGCGCAGTTGTTCCGCGACTCCCTTATTATACGGGGCTGCGGTCTCCATGGCTTTAACACATTAATCCTACCTGACCCACCTGAGCCCCTTCTGAAGCGGTATGTAAAACCTAGCCTGTATACAGTCACCTCTTATAAAGCAATTACCGGCCCTAGCAACCCTTCAAAATATTTTTATAGACCATTTTATGAAAATAAAAATGACTGACCACTGGCACTTTATCCGACAGGTTATTGACTTATTATATTTTTACGGTGCGACTTCTCAACCACTGCTGTGGTAAATGTATAGGTGTAGCGAGGAAATGCTGCATCACGGTGCGAATACTGAATGGAACCAAATGCAAAGACGGAAAACGGGAGAAGCGGAAAAAACCCTGGCCAAATCATTGGTTTTATCCAAATATCAGCACCATTATACTGTCTGTTGTCAGGTTGGCGGTCCTTGTCTATCTGCTCTAGTCCAGGACTGCCCAACTAAGGGTCAGGTCACAGTTTTTGGTGAGGATTTTGATGCGGAATCCGCCTCAAAATCAGCCTTTAAAAAAGCCTTCCAATAGAACTCTAGACCCTAAGGTCTCCGCCTCAAGTTCCGATCCAAAAGCTGGGTGGCCGCGACTGAAAGCCGGTGCAATGCATCGGCATCCAGCCGCGCGCTCCGCTCCAAATTAGGCCCAATGAATGGGCGTAGTCCGGAGGAGGGAGTTTCTTCAGACCAAATCGCCTGAAGAATGAGCATCTCGCTTCTTTGTTCCGGGAGCCGTTTCTTCCTCCTGAGTGGCTCCCATTGATTTCAATGGGAGCCGTCTTTTTGGTCGGGGTTTTGAGGCGATTACAGCTTCAAAACCTTGACCAAAATACCCCATGTGAACTTACCCTAACAGTAGACTGTCTCAATAACCTATTGGGTGTGGAAATTAACAACATGAATTATTCAGGAAGGGTAGGGGCTAGAGAAGGAATTACAACTGCCTCGGAATCAGTGGTGTGGCCACCTATTGAAGGTGGTTGCAAAGAGTCGGTGAAGGTGGTGTAGGGTCCTCTTTAATTTTTCTCTGGCAAGTTGCTAAAATACAAAATTATTTGGGGTTATAAGGCAGTGAGTCCCCAGGATCCAGTCTTTGAGAGAACTGACTGGAGACTATAGGGAAATAAGACTTAACACTACCCTCATTTTTGTATTGCCATCTTAACTGAGTTGACGCAATTTTGTTTTCCAGGTGAAACTCATAATTTTGTGTATTATCAAGTTTTTCCCTCCTTCATATTGACCACATCCAAATAACGCGTCATTGTTTTTGTTTTTTTTCCTTAGGTGCCTCAGAGTTGGGTCCATTCTCTGATCCCAGGCAGTTTACAAGTATATCTTCACTAACGGAGAGTCGGTTCTCAAACCCACGAATGCACTATCCAGCCACATTTACATACACTCCTCCAGTCACCTCAGGGATGTCTTTGGGTATGTCAGCAACCACTCACTATCATACATATCTACCACCTCCGTATCCTGGCTCCTCCCAGAACCAAAGTGGACCCTTCCAAACCAGCAGCACTCCCTATCTTTACTATGGTACATCGTCTGGATCCTACCAGTTCCCCATGGTTCCGGGAGGTGATCGTTCTCCATCTAGAATGCTTCCTCCTTGTACTACAGCCAACGGCAACACGTTGCTCAACCCAAACTTGGGGAGCCAGAATGATGGCGTAGATGCTGACGGCAGTCATAGCAGTTCCCCAACTGTTTTAAATTCCAGCGGTCGAATGGATGAATCGGTATGGCGGCCATATTGATCCCACCTCCGCTCCAGTGGCCTTGTAATTTCTTAGACTAAACAAATACATATGGAAGTGCCTTAAACATTCAAGACAATGCTTTTTTTTTAAGTCGTCAATATCCTGTTTGAGACTCCAAGACTTTGTTGCAATAGAACTTTTTTGATCAATAATTACCGCTATCGTTTTTATAAAAAACAAAGATGGCTACAAGCACACTTTGCCTTAAATGATTTTTCTCTTATAATATTTATATTGAACAAAAAAAACATTCCAAAGAGAAAAGTTTTTTAAAAAAACTCATATATTGTATCTCAAAGGGGAAGAAAGAAGAAGAATATGTAGGAATCTTAAGGAGACTTATTCATTCCAATACCAAAAATGTCATAAAAAAAATAATTGTGCCTTATTTACAGGAAAAAAAAGGGAAAACCTCAAATGCATCAAGAAGCTGCACAAAAGAGATCTACACGATGATCAAATGTTTCCGCAATTTTACAATGGTACAGACTCGGAACAATGCAAAATGCACTTCTCTCGAAAATTATAATTTCGCGTTTTACAATTTTAACCAAAGGAAAAAAAAAAAACATTAAAAAAAACAAAAAAAAAAATGTACAAGCCAAAAAATATGTTTTCTATGCAACAGCAAATGTAACAATATTAGCTCAAATGGTATGAATTTTTATTGTTCTTTATTTTTAATTTATCGGTATGTGTAAACTTTTTGTTTTCTTTTGTTTACTGTTAATTTGGAGTCATCTTGCTGTTTTTGTTCTTTTTTTTTTTTAATTTATAATTATTTAATAATATTTGGACCCTCAAGTGTTTCTTTATAGTTCTAGACAGGTCCCTAAACTTATATATTTTTTGTTTAATTTTTTTTTTAAATTTCACATAGATATAAATTCCTCCAAAATGATCAATGATACGTCCACGTAGAAATTGAAAAAAATAAATAAATAAACTGTGGAAGTTGACATTCGATGGGTTGAGCTGAAGTGGAGATCAAAAATTTGGAGACCCGAAGTTGATTGGTTGTTTCCTTAGGCTAGGGACATAGGGCTGCTTGGTCTACACATCTGGATACAATGTTGACAAATATAGATATAGCAAAGTTTAATTTGACGCCGATAACAACAGCGTGATATCTTATAACGGAACACGACAAAGTTAAAGTTCTGTGTATTTAATGTGTTGTTTTAAGTTGAACTTTGCCACCACTTTAGTAAGGTGTCGGTAATCCATTCGGGGTAGTCGGCATTTGAACCCCCCCAACGGACTTCCAAACACATTTGCAAGTGGTGTGCAGTGAAAGCACATGGACCGTATAGACTATAATGGGGTCCGCGTACTTGCCGTGAAGGGAACATGCAGACAGGAAAGTAGTTCACAATCTACTTTCCTCTCCGCATGACTCATGCAGAGATCTTGCGGCAACCACATGGACCCCATTATAGTCTATGGGGTCCGTGTGCTTTCACTGCACACCACTTGCAAATGCATTCAGGGGGTCTCCCCGAATGGATTACCAAACACAGATGTGAACCAAGGGTAACTTTATGTTGAGTCCAGTGACTTGGATACATCTGTGAACTGGAGTCCATGTCCCATTGCTCAAAATTTTGCTTAGAACAATTGGTAAATTGTTCCGCACTGTGCCAACATTGTTTCCTGCCATTGGCTAGGCAGGACAAGGACTAGGACCGGTCACCCTAGTCTCACGGTTCTGCCCATTGAATGCCCACTTCCACACTAGGTAGACAACAGATATTTATGTATACCATTTCTTTTTTCAAGGAATTTGGTTGTGCCTTGTTCTATTTGTGCCTCTTTTTATTGAGCCTATGGAGTTCTGTCTCGTAATAGACCAAGGGTATCCTTACAATGTGCTGGAAAGGGTCATAAAATGACAAAGTACATTAAAAATAATTTTAGCTACAGGCATATACTAAAAAGGATGATGTAGTGATGAGCAAACCAATGAGCTAAAAGGGCTTTAAAGCCGCGGGCACTATATTTTGTATCTAAATTATATCATGTTCATGTAAAGAAAAAAATGCACTGCGACCTTTGCTATGACTTCTATCTTGCACTTCTCAGTTCCAATTTTTTTTTTATTTTTGTTTTTGTTAAAAGTTAAGATGATCGGGCAGGTCTGTGTAAAAGGTGCATGCACTTAATGTTATTTCACTTACAAGCACTGATGCCTGAGTGTTAGGTCAATAGAACTAAAGTCTCAGTTATAAAAGATAGAAAGTGTCATAAAAAATGGAGGGCATGAGCATAGGTGTGCCCTCATGGGAATGCCCAATGTTGACTTGACTTTATACTCTTTTCCCAATGTCTGAAGTAGGCAGCTGCCAGTGGCACCTCTCCTAATGGGGTCTCCGGTCTGAGCCAAGATCTGATAATTGTGTAATTGTCAACATGAAACAACTATCATACCATGCTATGTGGACCTCAGCGACGCCAACGTCTTGTTTCAGGTGGTGTCTCACCTGTGGTAGAGCTGGCTCTGCCTAATTTTTGTTATTTTCTCGCATTTGGCCCAGAAATATTACAGCCATAACTATCCCCAGATACCAATCGCAGTAATCTTGTTTGGTTTTCTCCATCCATCAATGGATATCACGATGCAAACAGACTTCAGGTCTTATTTAGGGTAAAATTTTTCAATTTTTTTGCCATTGGTGTCCTCTTCTCCAGATTAGAACACGTATAGTTAGAGATGATTCGAATACTAGATTGAAATAGTTTAGAATACCTCCACTCCCATAGGAATGCTTGGGAGCGGCCGTACCGCAAGGGGTTAAGCACCAGCCGGTGGCGCCGGCCGCTAACATGCATTCCTATGGAGCGAGGTATTCGAATCATCTCTACCTATAGTATATTTCTTAGCTATGTTGTGCTCCAGTGTGAATCTTCCTGGTGATTTTGAGTTGTTCTAACCATAGAGTTGTCCAAATCCTTCAATGACGTTTCGGAAAATTGTCCAAATTTTAGTTTAATTTTTAGATTTGAATTGCCTACATTTTTTAATGTTTAGAGATTTTTTGAGGCAATGACCTTGTTGATTCACAGAAGGGCTTGTCGGTACTTTGTTCATGGAGAGGTTATAACATTGAACTAAAAAGTTGAACCATGCCTAGTCAACTTTCTAGACCAAAGATATTCTTTTTTTTGATTCATAGTTGGCATAGTACTGATTAACAACAATAAAGTAAAATAGTGATTGGAAATGTTGAATTTTAATCTGTCCGATACCAAAGATTTCCCTGAGATAAATGGGAGCAGCATCTTATGGACGCCAATTACTTTCCACACCTATATTAAAACATCACCAAAAGGGAATGATGGAACTGGGGAGGTTGGTGTTGGTCAATGGCTGGTTCATCAGCTACTATCCATATCCACTGGTGCCCTTCAGTAGCTCTGACATCTACTGCCCCATGTGTTTTCCCTGGGGAGAGGCGAGTAACCTGCGGGGCCAGATACCTCTGGTGGTGGCGTATATCATGGAATAACAAAGGACTGTCAACGGTAAAATTCAGCATGCCCACTCCAACCTTCTCCCTCCAGATTTGGTAGACGTTTCTAGGGCTATTATAGTAGGTCTTGTTGCCAGCTTAAATCTTGTGTACGTTGTCTAATAGCATCTACCTTACATACCCCGCTAGAAATAAGATTAAATCCGCCATGTGGGCATTTATAGGCCATAGTACCATTCATTTTATGTATGTTTGAATTCAGTAGCACTTATTAAAGCACAGTCGCACCCTATCAATGTAAATTAGGGCCAACCTATATCTACCTGAATCTTCTCAAAAATCACCAGCTGATCATGACCGTCCTATGTTACTACCTTCTTTTAAAGAAAAGCCCCACCTGCTTTTGTGTCGAACTTTTTGGATATCTGGTGTGTGGAGAGTAAGCAATGGGGCATTTATTTGTGTTATAACCAGTGGCCACCCCTTTAGAAGGTCACATCCAGTGACCGTTCCCTCTATAGACCCACTGCCATTACAATTTATTTTTACAGTTTTTAATATTATTACTGGAATTTATTTGACAAAACCTTATCCTAACATAAAACAGTGATTTTAAGTTTTTTTCATGTTCGGTCATTTTTTTTTTATTTTCGTCATTACGGTTTACCTATTATAATGATATGATATTTAGGAGATGAGGCCAATAAGGAGCAGTAAAGCTGGCCGTGAACATCAATTAACTGAACAATGGATGTCCTATTGATATTGATGTCCAGAGGTAAGGAGGGGATCCAAACCAAGCTATGCAATGGGAACTGACTGGGAACAATCCGGTTCAGACAGTCAATTCCCACCTTCCCCCAGAAGTTACTCGAGGTTGTCTGACAACCACCATGGTCTTGGACAGAGTAGAGAGTGGTTACAAGAAGTGTCTCTCTTTGTGGAGGACTTGGGAGGACAAAAATCAAAAAATACCAAAGAGAAAAAAACATTTGCCAAGCCTAGCCCTCCTATTAATATTGATGTCCAGAGGTAAGGAGGGGGTCCAAACCAAGCTATGCAATGGGAACTGACTGGGAACAATCCGGTTCAGACAGTCAATTCCCACCTTCCCCCAGAAGTTACTGGAGGTTGTCTGACAACCACCATGGTCTTGGCCAGAGTAGACAGTGGTTACAAGAAGTGTCTCTCTTTGTGGAGGACTTGGGAGGACAAAAATCAAAAAATACCAAAGAGAAAAAAACATTTGCCGAGCTTAGCCCTCTTAGAGCCTTCACCATGCCTGATACAAAGTATCCGTTTCACATTTTATAGCAATTTTTATATTCAATTTTTATTCTTGATATTGATCTCAACTCTTTGTAGTCTAAATCATCTTAAAATCTGAAAGGTCACATCTGTTTGTAGTAGTGATCATTTTGCTGTGTATGTTCTCAGGAAGCCAAAAATACTCATGTCTAAGTGTACGTCCAAGTGTCAATTTTACATTCCAAAAAAAGTTACCAAAATCCAGGAAACTCCTGCACCGAGCGATCACCCCGATGCCTATTGTTGATGTTGTGTTTTATCTAGTGCACGGTACAATTGGTACAAGTTTTATCTATGCTGAAGTTTGAAATATATGAATATTTCATGTTTACAAAGGTCTGTATTTTTATTTTTTTGTACTTTAGAAGATAGCACATATCAGCCAAAAATATGACTTAATTTTTTTGAACAATTTATTTTTTATGAAATTCAATGACGGTAACATTCAATGTTATTTTTTTTTTCCAATTTTCCAGAAACTAGAATACTTGCATTGTCTTGTACATAGAAGCTTCTGTTCCATTCGGCAAGTTATATTTGCTTTACCTGCACATGTTTTATGTTGTAGTTTTCATGTCTCTGCTTTGCGTCTGTGGAAACGTTTACTATCATATGAAAAGGGACTTTTTTTTTCTTTAATAATATTATTTTTTGGGCGTCTGTAAATGATTTTTTTTGTTGCTCTGCACCTGATTATTATTATTGTTATTATTATAAGTGGATGTTTGAAGTTTATTTCCAATAAATTTCTTTTTGATAAAATTTGCATGTGTCGGTTTTGAATATGGAAACTTTGCGAATGATATTCTGTCTGAAATTCAGTTTTAGATGAAAAATATATGAAAAATAAGATAGATAGATAGATTGATGATAGATATGAGAGAGAGAGAGATAGATAGGAGATAGATAGATAGATAGATAGATAGATAGATAGATAATAGATAGATAGATATGAGAGAGAGATTTATTAGAGTGGTTGTAGTTAAAAAGAAAGACTAGATAGATAGATGGATAGATAGATAGATAGATAGATAGATAGATAGATAGGAGATAGATAGATAGATAGATAGATATGAGATAGATAGGAGATAGATAGATAGATAGATAGATAGGAGATAGATAGATAGATAGATAGATAGATAGATAGATAGATAGATAGGAGATAGAGAGATAGGAGATAGATAGATAGATAGATAGATAGATAGATAGATAGATATGAGTTAGATAGACAGGGGTCTGCGGTTTTCTGTGTGTAATTGCTTTTTTAAGTGGATTAGGTTTCCATTTGGGGGGTCCCCAAGCAGACCCCCAAATGGACACACAACAGCAGGTGTGAACCTAGCATAACATAGATACAGTACAGACCAAAAGTTTGGACACATCTTCTCATTCAAAGAGTTTTCTGTATTTTCATGACTATGGCAATTGTAGATTCACACTGAAGGCATCAAAAGTATGAAGTAACACATGTGGAATTATATACTTAACAAAAAAGTGTGAAGCAACTGAAAATCTGTTTTATATTCTAAGTTCTTCAAAGTAGCCACCTTCTGCTTTGATTCCTGCTTTGCACACTCTTGGCATTCTCATGATGAGCTTCAAGAGGTAGTCACCTGAAATGCTTTCCAACAGTCTTGAAGGAGCTCCCAGAGATGCTTAGCACTTGTTGGCCCTTTTGTCTTCACTCTGCGGTCCAGCTCACCCCAAACCATCTGGATTGGGTTCAGGTCTGGTGACTGTGGAGGCCAGGTCATCTGGCGTAGCACCCATCACTCTCCTTCTTGGTCAAATAGCCCTTACACAGCCTGGAGATGTTTGGGGTCATTGTCCTGTTGAAAAATAAATTATAGTTCAATGAAACGCAAACCGGATGGAATAGCATGCTGCTGCAAGATGCTATGGTAGCCATGCTGGTTCAGTATGCCTTCAATTTTAAATAAATCCCCAACAGTGTCACCAGCTTGGCACCCCCACACCATCACACCTCCTCCTCCATGCTTCACGGTGGGAACCAGGCATGTAGACTCCATCCGTTCACCTTTTCTGTGTCGCACAAAGACACGGTGGTTGGAACCAAAGATCTCAAATTTGGACTCATCAGACCAAAGCACAGATTTCCACTGGTCTAATATCAATTCCTTGAGTTCTTTAGCCCAAACAAGTTTCTTCTGCTTGTTGCCTTTCCTTAGCAGTGGTTTTCTGGCAGCTATTATACCATGAAGGCCTGCTGCACAAAGTCTCCTCTTAACAGTTGTTGTAGAGATGTGTCTGCTGCTAGAACTCTGTGTGGCATTGACCTGGTCTCTAATCTGAGCTGCTGTTAACCTGCGAGGCTGGTGACTCGGATGAGCTTATCCTCCGCAGCAGAGGTGACTCTTGGTCTTCCTTTCCTGGAGCGGTCCTCATGTGAGCCAGTTTCTTTGTAGCGCTTGATGGTTTTTGCAACTGCACTTGGGGACACTTTGTAAGTTTTCCCAATTTTTCGGACTGACTGACCTTAATTTCTTAAAGTAATGATGGACACTCGTTTTTCTTTACTTAGCTGCTTTTTTCTTGCCATAATACAAATTCTAACAGTCTATTCAGTAGGACTATCAGCTGTGTATCCCCCTGACTTCTGCACAACACAACTGATGGTCCCAACCCCATTTATAAGGCAAGAAATCCCATTTCAGGTGACTACCCCTTGAAGCTCATCAAGAGAATGCCAAGAGTGTGCAAAGCAGGAATCAAAGCAAAAGGTGGCTACTTTGAAGAACCGGGAATATAAGACAGATTTTCAGTTGTTTCACACTTTTTTGTTAAGTATATAATTCCACATGTGTTACTTCATATATTTGATGCCTTCCGTGTGATTCTACAATTTTCATAGTCATGAAAATACAGAAAACTCTTTGAATGAGAAGGTGTGTCCAAACTTTTGTTCTGTACTGTAGATATGAGTTAGATAGATAGATAGATAGATAAGAGATAGATAGATAGATAGATAGATAGATAGATAGATAGGAGATAGATAGATAGATAGATAGATAGATAGATAGATAGGAGATAGATAGATAGGAGATAGATAGATAGATAGATAGATAGATAGATAGATAGATAGGAGATAGATAGATAGATAGATAGATAGATAGATAGGAGATAGATAGATAGATAGATAGATAGATAGATAGATAGATAGATAGATAGGAGATAGATAGATGATAGATAATGATAGATAAATAGATAGAAGATAGATAGATAGATAGATAGATAGATAGATAGATAGATGAGATATGTAGATTCAATCCAGCATACGTTAATCCAGAAATTTTAGTAATCCAATACTTTTTTCCAACCAGAGATACAAGATGCTCTATAATTTCTTGAAGACTAGAACCAGAATCTCGCTACTCCCTTCTTTCTTTCTTTCTTTCTTTCTTTCTTTCTTTCTTTCTTTCTTTCTTTCTTTCTTTCTTTCTTTCTTTCTTTCTTTCTTTCTTTCTTTCTTTCTTTTTCTTCTCCCATACAACAATATAAATTCTAAAATTGCAAAATGTCACTTACAATAAAATAACCCCATCCAGGGACCATGCTGTCACTTGTAGTCCATCAGCAGCTGCAAAGGTTGCTGACTCCTTCCATAGTACTTGCCGTGCGGAGAGTGACATTTGGCCTTTAATGAAGGCAGATTGTATTCTAGGTTGAATATTTTCTAAACATTGATACATTGGAGATTTCTTTCCAGACAGAACACGTCTCCATTTCCTATGTTATCCGCTACAGAGGGATTTAACACATTTACCCATGAATAGTGAATGGGCTTTGTAGAATAACACAGCTGGCCATAGACTTCTCCTATTTATTATGATTATCCTTCCTAATTTCATGTTTTTCCATAATTATACTCGCCCTCACCCCGAAGGAGTGCCCTCATGTAAGAGTATTTACTATTAAAGAGTATTAGTAAAGGAAGTTCCACCCTTCAGTCAGATCGAATATTTCAGCCTTCTTTCTATGGTAACTTTCCATCATGTTTGTATGATCATTTTTTACATAGGTGGTGGTGGAGTTGCTCTTTTCTGGCCATGTAATATAAGTTTTTCTTAATTTTAGGTTTCTCAATTCCAGATAAGTTTTTATTTTTTGGTATATACACTGGGAATTTTTATAAGGACCCCTTGTATCTTATTGATGCCAAGCCGTATAAAAATAAACTCATCCTGCAAAAAAACAAGCCTTCATAGGACAAATAAGAAAAAAATGGAAACTGTGGCACTTGAAAGAGATGACCCATACATATACATATATAGATAGAGGGAAAATCCGTCTGGTATTACAATATTTGTATCAGCACATAGAATTTTATGTATCTCATAGTGGTAACTGCAACTTGTCCTGCAAAAAACAAAACCTTAATCGATGGAAAACTCAAAAAAGTTATGGCTACTGTTATGCAACAATGAAAAAGATCAAACATTTGCTGGCTTCTTAAGGCCCAAGTAGGCCAGTCCTTATGGAGTTAGTATGTATGATCCTTATTTCACCTGAAAGATAAGCTTACCCCCTTTTCTTAGGGGACTCTCTCTAGTTAGTGGTGCAGGTGGATGAGACATCAAGGATACTGGTTAGGTGCGGAGACAACATCCTGACATGGGTTCACATTTGCGCTGTTGTCTCCGCACCTAACCAGTTTCCAGACCAGAGTGGGTCATTGATTTCAATGGGTTTTTAAAGCCATCTGCTGATGAGTGTTTGGAGCATTTCCGCCATTTATCCGCTCTTTTGGATGGAGACAACAGTCAGACTTTCAGTACTTTTGCTCCCTCCAAAAAATAAGGATATACGATGGACAATAAGACGAGACGGACATTGAGATCTATGGAAGGTGGACACAAACGGATCACCAATGGATAGTAATCCAACTTGTTTCCCCTCCTTATTCCTTTCTGCACATGCTCAGAATGAAGATGGGGGGGTATGCATCCACCAAAAATAGATGTGAACCTGGCACAGATGTGAACATAGAATAAGGCTCCAAAATGTGCGCCTTGTAACTGCGCTTTTAATGGCTAGCCCATTCACTCATTACGATCTATGGCCCCATACACTTGCTTGTGTATTTTCACGAGAATATTTAGGGGGCTGTGGGCCTAGGACAAAACTCAGGATAGGTCTTTGACTGTCCATTTTATGGCCCGACGATCATGATAGACAACAAATGACTCTGTGTAGGTCATGGATGGTACATGGATATCATGTGCAATCTCACAGACCCTACAATGCAAACTTGCGCGCATGTTCACTTTAGCGAGCTGCTTTATCTCACCTATTAAAAGTTTTCTGTTGTGTCACAACTTCTCTGGTTGTTATTGATAAGGTCAAAGCCGTGTTTATGACTAATTCACCAATAATCTTGGGTAATTGTCATTGTCCTAATTGATATGAGCTAAGGGCTACTGACAAGGTATTGATACCAGACACAAAATGTTGGCATTAACTCCTCTCTTAGCAGTGAAGAGAGTGTGCACTGACGCATTTTATTAAAACAACATGGGGTTAAATAGTAAAAGAGAAAGGAAGTGATATAACAACAATGTACATTTTCATATTCATTCGTGATTGGTATGGGACATCTCAATCAAACAGAAAAAGTTTAAGCAGTGCCATATATAGCCAGCTACTCCCGGTCCTGTGTGGTGACCTTAGGGAGCTGTCTTCTAGCAGCAAGCCAAGCATTTGTTTTTCTTGCACCCATCCTGGATACAGGCACCATCTTATCATATAACATTATACCAGTTTCAAGAATAAGCAACTATATATAGCATTCAGCTTTTAAGGATAACAATGTTTTTCATACATTACATGATTATAACCTTCATATTACGGGCCCAAACTGAGCAGATCTTGTTGGCATATGTCATTTTATAGACAATTTTGTGTAGTGATAGGGGACAAAACTCCCGAAGCAGTCTACATTTGGGTTCTGGTTTGACAGACCTCCCTAGTCATGTTCCAAGGATCTTATATGGTCAAACAATAACTAATTGGGTGATGGGAATTATTGGGAGATGGGCCTTTTTCCCCTCTTATAAACTAGCAGTTTGAACAATATCAAACTTAAAGGGGTTTTCAAGAACTTGGCATATATATGGCCTATCATCTTTAGTGTAGGTCATCAATATATGACTGGTGGGGGTCTAACACCTGGGACCACTGTTGATTAGTTGTTTGAAGAGGCTGAGGTGCTCATGAAGAGAGATGAGCGAACACTATTCGAAACAGTGTTTCGAATAGCACACTCCCATAGAAATTAATGGACATAGCTGACACGTGGGGGTTGAGTGGCCGGCTACCGGCAAAATCTGCCACTTCCATTCATGGTACAGCAGCAACACAGTCCCATTCAAGTGATGGTATTCAATGAAGAAGCAGCTGATCTGTCAGGGTCCCAGGTGTCGGACCCTCACCAATCATATACATGATGACCTATCCTAAATCTCTCAAAGCCCCTTTAAGGCCAAGAACTTAGCATACACTTTTGGTAACCTGCTGGAAATGAGCTAAAAACTTGGTTTGCAGATATTCAGAGAACATTAGTCACCTAAACGAAAAGCTAGAGTCAAATATGAAGGACGTCTCAATGCATCGTAACGTCCTACTGTATATAATTACTCCCAGCCCTGTAAACAATAGCAACACATCTAAAACATCACGAGCAGGGTTCTTAGTTGCCAGCGTCGCTATTCTTCAATTTTTTGGGCCCAACAAAAACAATGCGTTCCACCCTCCTTCTTCCTCTCTCACAAGGCCTTTTGATGTGTGCGACTTTCTGAGAATGCAAAAAGTCAAAGTTGAGTGTGGTCACAACCATCATCATCCTGCGGAGACACCACAACACAGCCTGGCATGTAGAACACAGGGCGTCGGTGGATTCTTACATGTCCCTGTTGGTGTGCTGGGCAGCACTGGATGGTAATGTAACCTACATTTATAAATCATCTTTTGTTCTCAGTGTCTAAAATTGTAAATGACAGGCCAAACCATGAGAATGGAAAATTCATTGTTTATAGGTATTATGCCAGACACAGACATTATGTTAGAAAAATGATACCCTTGTACATCACATCACCCACAGTACCACCTAGAGATGGACGAACCCCTCAAAATTAATTTCGGGTTCCCGGAGCTCGTGTCCCTGATTCGTTTTGGGCCGAACAAGTTCGGAACGGACCACACCTTAAATTGGCTTAAAACATAGTGTAGAAGGCTGTCAGAGCTCCTAGGAACCTATCTATAAAACATAGTGTATAATACTCTTTGAACTCCTAGGAATCTATCTATAAAACATAGTGTATAACACTGTCAGGGCTCCTAGGAACCTATCTATAAAACATAGTGTAGAATACTCTTAGGGCTCCTAGGAGCCTATCTATAATACATAGTGTAGAATACTGTCAGGGCTCCTAGGAACCTATCTATAAGACATAGTGTAGAATACTCTTAGGGCTCCTAGGAACCTATGTATAAAACATAGTGTAGAATACTGTCAGGGCTCCTAGGAACCTATCTATAAAACATAGTGTAGAACACTGTCAGGGCCCCTAGGAACCTATCTATAAAACATACTGTAGAATACTTTTAGGGCTCCTAGGAACCTATCTATAAAACATAGTGTAGAATACTGTCAGGGCTCCTAGGAACCTATCTATAAAACATAGTGTAGAATACTGTCAGGGCTCCTAGGAACCTATCTATAAAACATAGTGTAGAACATTGTCAGGGCTCCTAGGAACCTATCTATAAAACATAGTGTAGAATACTGTCAGGGCTCCTAGGAACCTATCTATAATACATAGTGTAGAATACTGTCAGGGCTCCTAGGAACCTATCTATAAAACATAGTGTAGAACATTGTCAGGGCTCCTAGGAACCTATCTATAAAACATAGTGTAGAATACTCTTAGGGCTCCTAGGAACCTATCTATAAAACATAGTGTAGAACACTCTTAGGGCTCCTAGGAACCTATCTATAAAACATAGTGTAGAACACTCTTAGGGCTCCTAGGAACCTATCTATAAAACATAGTGTAGAGTACTCTTAGTCTTAGAGCTCCTAGGAATACCTTTCTGAGGCATGTTATTGGGCCACTGGCAGTCACATGGGCACGCTGAAAGAGGTAATTGTCAGGATACGGAGTCGCCGCGGTCTCCTTGCTGCGCGGCGTCTCCCTGGGAGACGTGATCGGAGTTCTATTGGGTGTGCTTAGGTCATTAAGGGTTAATCTTTTCCTTGCCTTCAGTCTCCATGTCATTAGCCATCAGGTGTGTTTTTCTGCTGCTATTTAATCCCCACCCAGGCATGGATCCTTGCCAGCCATTCACTTTGTGTTTCCTGGTCCCCCTGCTCAGTCTGATTCCCTGTCTGTTTGTATTCCATATGTTTCTTGGTTTTTAGACCCGGCTTGTATTTTTGACTATCCCTTGTCTTTTGATTCTGTACCTTTATTATATCTCCTGGCTCGACCTCTTGCTCGTCTGACCTCGCCTTCTCTTCTGTGTCTTGCTGGGACTTGTGGTCCTCCCTGGTTCCATGCTGTTTAGTCTTTTGTTTTGCATTGCAGTTACACTGTGCTTTCTGTTTAGGTGTGACCCCCGTGATTCCAGTCCCTAGGACTTTCAGGGCCTCCTCTCCCCTTATCCTAGCTGTCGGATAGAAGTATCAGGAGCCTTGGTAGGCGCACTTCAATTAGGAAGTGCATTGGTCTGCCTCATCTCAGATACTACAGCATAGTCATAGCCGCAGGGCCTACGACCCCTTTTGTCATTAGTTGCACAGTGTTGCTTTCCCAGCTGTTTCACTTTGCACTGCCTGACCCTGACTCCAATCCTTACAGTAATGCTTTACATGTCCATACCTCCATTGAGGTCTGGGCCAAATACATTGTAAAAGAGCGCCCAGACAGACACCCCAGAAAATAATGCGGGTGCCATTTTTGTTTGCCCCAGACAAATCTCCATTTGTTTGGTTTCATAAAAACACAATCAAATGCAGCTTGATACGAACTGATTTTCCCATCTCTAGTACACAGTAACATACACCAAAGCTTAGTAAACATAATATCTCACATGCCTGTTTGCTGCCATTTTTATCCACCTATCCTTTAATTTCTTCTTGGTGGTTGTGGAAAAGTATGGAAATCTTGCACTAGCGCCACCTCTGGGAAGAAAGCTCCTTATAGGTCAATGCTTGGTTGTTGGAGAAGGCTGCTGACATTGACTGGGATTCAAAAAGAAGGGGTACTATCTACTATTAGGGAAGTGGTTTAGGGTCTAATTTAGGTAGGGCATTTCTACTGGGCATGTAGCCAAATAACAGCTACTTGGATGTTTAAAGGAGCTCCTAAACTTGACTGCTATTGTTTTGGCTACTGCCCACCAGTTAGTGGCTACAAGTCTTAACTAGCAGGTCTAAGTATATACACAGTGGATTCCCACGTCTTATAGTCTCACACATTTGCCTGAAACATTTTTTTAAGGCATAACCCTAAATATAGCTGGTAATATATCTGGCCACTTTTTTATCAAACACATGAAAAGATAAGTTTTTTTTGTTTTTTTTTCTTTTTTCTCCTTTTCTGTACCTTAGAAGGTGTACTATATTTCCGTAGGGAGATGTTGCTCTTGCAAACCATGTTGCCATGTGTACAGTCTTACAGACCAGGTAGACTCCGCTAAGAATTCATGTAGCAAGTAAGTTCTTAATGGAAAAATAAAAACTTGGGAAAGGCAGACCTGAAAAGGCAGTTTCCCTAGGAGACACAGTACCCCTTCTGACCTACATCTATGACCTCTCACCTAACCAAACCAGTCAATGTCACACGGTTTCCTTAAAAAAGAGGTATTGATTTATAGGGAGCTATCATCTAAAAGGTGGCACTAGAGCAAGTTTTCCTTATTCCAGGAAGAACATATTAGCTTATAAATTTTCCATATTGTCCAGTACAGTGGCCACTATAACAGAGCTGCAACATTATTTTACCAACTTTCATCTCCTTGACCTCCCGATGCTTGAAGTCAAGTGACTGTTGGCTTAGTTGAAGAAAGTGATAAAATGTGCTAAAAACATAAAATTAAATTAGTGTCTTCATAAGAAAAGAAACATTTATTGTAACCTCTTAGGAAATTCTAAGGGCATTTCTACTGTCCGGGAGTAGTTACATAGAGTGTCTTTGACTGGGGAGGACTTGTCCTCTTCTGCCTTTTAGGACAAGAGGTCCTAAAACTACGGCCCACATGTGGCCTGCTGAGACGTAAGTCATCGCACCTGCAGTCTGAAAGAGGAGAACGCCCGATGGGTAGGGTTGAGCGATCGTGTTCGGAAAAGATCAGATTCTGATCGTCGATCGAGAAAATTTCATGATCGCGATTGGAATTCCAAACACGATCTTTTTAGGTGGGATCGAGATCGGTGATTATTTGCCACAATGCTTTGCTACTGGCCAAGCATTGTGGGAAAAGCTAACAATGTTAGCCTTCACACTGAGTATACTCATTCTGAGCGGAGTGTATACTCAGTGTGAAGGCTCCGCTGCGGTTCCATAGGAATGAATGGAAGCAGCCGGCACACAGCCTTAACCCCCTGTGCACCTGCTGTGTCCATTCATTCTAATGGGAGACTAGCTAACATCTCTAGTAGCTACTTACCTGCAGAGATGGCTGGTCCAGTGCCCGTTGTTCTCGTTCTTCTTCGCCTTGCTGCCCCCACCTCCAAGGTTAGTGTTAAAGAGCTAGGAAGAAGGCGGGGCTTGTGGCTTAGGAGAGTGTGGGTGGGTACAGGGAGGGGAGATGTGACGTCTCCCCTCCCAGTATCCGCCCACACTCTCCTAATCCGCCCACAATCTCCAAACCTGGGAGGCAGGGGGCAGTGAGGCGAAGAAGAACAAGAACACCGGGCACCGGACCAGCCATCTCTGCAGGTAAGTGGACACCAGGGGGGACTAAGTAGCCAGAGGATTAAAAAATAATCCTCTGACTACTTATTGATTAAAAAAAATCACTACACAGCGTGGATTCTAACAATTAAAGCGTCCAATTATTAGATTCCATGCTGTATAGTGAATAGGATTATTTTTAAAATCCGATCTCCGATTAGTAAAAAATCCCATTGACTTGCATTGGGATCGGAATTGGGATAGAGATCGGGTTCGAATGAAAAAATATTGGAAATCGGATTTCAAAATCGATCCTGAAAAGTCAAGATCGTCTCAACCCTACCGACGGGTCTTCATGGGTAAGCGTAAGTGTGTAAGTGTAAGCGTGTGTGTGTGTAGGTGTGTACTGAAGAGTATATAATACTGTGTTTGTGTGTGTGTGTGTGTGTGTGTGTGGGGGCGTACTGAGGAGGATATAATACAGTGGGAGCGTGTACTGAAGAATGCACTCAGACAGTGTGCCATCCAAGTGATTCCATGATGTACTTACCTCTATGGGGGCTTCCAATGCCTTCTGTTCAGATGACAGGGAGCAGGATAGCACCTACTCTATTTTCATCAGACCAGATAGACCATTAGACAGCTCCTTGGAGACGTATCAGATGGCCCACTCAGTCACATGCATGGAGCCTAATGGACAGCCATAATCACTATTACATTATTTTCTAGCAGATGGGATTCACATATGGCAGATTTTGCCCCCAACCCTATTCAAATGAACAGAATTGTTTTTCACCTGCAGAAAAGTTTCCGGATGTGAGTCCACTCTTTGGAGATCCCCATTTGGAGGTGACTTTAGATTCCGTCACTTACCTCTACGGTCTATTATTGATATTCTGTCTCTTATATAACTAATAACAACAAAGATTACAACTGAAGGATTGGAGTCGGGAAGGAATGTTTTCCCCTGAAATGGGGCAATTGGTATGAGCCTCATGGGGTTGTTTGCCTTCCTCTGGATCACCACTGTAGGGATTGTAGGGTTATAGGTTGGACTTGATGGACTGATGTCTCCATCCAACTTCATCTACTATGTAACTATGAAATAAAAGTCAATGGGTGCATGGTCAGTTTAGAAAGAGGGTGATCCCGGACATCAGCCCTTCTGGTGGGTTCAAGGATCTTAGTCTGACCCTGGGCTGGTCTCTGTACTGAAGTTGTGGAAGGAGCATGTCTGTGTAACCTACGGCTAGCCTATGTGTACATTTGTGACTGTTATCGTCTTATCCGCAGCATCGTTCAGGAGTTATTCTTGGCTTTGTGTACGTTTATTGCTTTGACTGCTTATGTTGTTCCATTTCCCACAGTTATTAACCTATTGCAACACTTTATGGGCACTTAATGTCCTTGTGTCTCATGGTGGAGTTGTTGTAACATCAAGGAGCGGCGCAGACAGGAGCCTCATAGATAAATAACGGAAAGAAAACAAAGTCATAAACACAAGATCATTGCGTCACTATTCAGTCACACTTATTCCTTAGAATTCATTATCTGTCATGGAAAATTCTGCATAGTGCACTTGGTGATCACATCATGGCCACGTGACAGTCATATGTTATTTTAAAGGGGTTATCCTTTGGATAGGCCATTAATATTAGATTTGCAAGGGGCCGACACCCAGGACCCTTGCAGATCAGCAGCAGTATAGTGTATACATCCTCAGAGCTGTCCTGCTCACTCACTGCACAAACTGTAGTAGTAGCTTTAATTCAGCAATGTTTCACTAAAAGATTACTGTCCCCAAAAAGCTAATCTATGGAAGTTTCCAGATGTTGGACCTTCACAGATCCAACACTGATGTATTATCCTAATGGCAACAGAGTAGCTCAGTGGTTATCATCTTCAATAATCCAAGTCAGAAAGATTCCTAAAAATGCATTTCTATGGAGAGCCTTCTTAAAGGGGTTGTCCGATAACCAAAAGTGTTCCCGAGTTCAGAATCCTTATCTAGAAAGGGGAGTGGATAGGAAGTGTGTCTCTCAATCTGGAGGACTTGGCTAGTCAATGTGTTGAAGGATAGCCTGCTGACTAAAATGACAACTTCTCCATGGTCATTGGTCATGGTCTGCTGCAGGAAAATTGGTGCCAGATTACTGGATGTCCTACAGTAACATTAGGACCCTATAATCAGCTTGTCCTTTTAGAATCCCAACCCATTGCCAAAATGGGATTGGCCTTAGGTTTGTTGATAAGCTACGTAGTACCATCTACGGATGCCCCTTTAAGGTGTCCATAAAGTGCCCAAATGCAATGCTACATTGCCCAAATAGCATTGCTATAAGGTCCCCATGCAATAAACTAGGCTTGGACAACTAGTGTAGGATCAGGAATCCATATTTCAGATCTCTAGGTCATCATTGGTACGTCCTACAGTAGTGACAAGCAATGTACCCTGTGGTACCTCAGAGGATGTCCACTCCAATGATGGGCCCTGGTCATAAATGGAGAGCTGTTTGGGAAGGATTGTAATAGGGGTGAATAAAGTGGATCATTGACTTACACGTTCCAGAACATTTGGCACCCCCTGACATCCATAGGTGATCATTAAATGTACCTGTCCATTAGAGAGCACCAACATAGAAAACATTTTGAGGACAATATCTGCCCTACAATGGCTACTAGCAGGGCCTGATCAAAACCATTATTATAGGGTTTTTGACATCGTAGGTAACATTATTACATTAAATCTGAAGGAATCTTTGAAGGAACCTCCAATGCAGATGTGACCAAAGCCTCAGCCATGTGAGAAGACTCCTTGCCCTTAGACCTCTCATCTTTAGGATAGAAAAGGATTGCATTATAGCAAAGTGAATTTTCAAAAATGTTGAGGTCTCAAGAACTTCTGCTCTTCATGCACAGCCACATTCAACAGGGGGCAGCAATGAGTTCCCGACATCTCAACTCACTGGGTAAAAAGAATTGGCAAGCTATGGCCTATGCAGAGGCCTGATGGGGGTGACATGGGAAATATATGAAACGTCTTTTACTGTTTAATGAAGGAACGTTCCATGAAGGATTGATGTTAATATTAGTAGTGACTGGAGAGGCTCTTTAATGTGTCAGATTCTTTATGCACAGTAGTTCTATCACACAGCAGTGCCCTTGGTATTTCATTATATAATGAGTGTTTTGCGTAGAGCCATCATCTGCGGCAGCCCCAGTCAAGGGTTACACGTCAGTTCTCTTTCAACGGTGGCATTGATCAAACTCCACATACGTTCCAGATCTAACACACTTGCTATTTTCACAAGACATTTCATCTAATATCCATTTAATACACAAGAAGTCTGGATCCCTACAGAAGATTTCTCCTTCAATAGTCATAGGAGAGTTTAAGGTTTCACTAAATCAACAATTGTTAGTGCAGCTGAGTCGGTGGCTGGTTTTATAAGGAACATCAGACGGATGTGTGCCCTATCATTGGGCATCTGCAATGCAAACACCGAACATACGGCTCAGCATATGGTAACCTTAGAGAATCAAAACAGCATGATCAGGTTACCACAAAGTATGGAAAACTTTGCCCATACACGCTCTGTTTCCATCCTCGTCCATAGAGCCCATTAAGCTAATGATAGCAATGGATTCCATATCCTTGAGTTTTTGAGAGAGGGATGCCGATGTAGAGTCAAAATAGAGACTGTGGTGAGCTTGACAAAGACGTTGGCTTCATCCAGCACCGCCCGCATTAGTGAATAATAAGACCCGATGATGAATGTTGGCAGATCATGAAATAAAACGACCAAATCCTAAGAGAGAATTCGGAATAAAATCAGACTATGCCGATCAATTGTAGAAAGTCGTATGTAGAGTAGAAGAGCGTTGAGCACCCTCTATGGATGGAACAATGAAGGCTCCAAAGACGGCTCAGATGGTTAGATTGGCTACCACGAGACAAAACCCAAATGAAAGACGTATCAAGTGTCTTGTTTAGAAGAAGCCCCGTAATTATGTTGTCTAACAATGGACAATTTTGGCTTCTGATTATGTGTTTTTGGAAAGTTTTGCATTCTGTAAACAAGACAACTCATCTTTCAGTGGTAGAGAAGTTCTTAAGAGAACTTATGTAGGCCAAGGACTTTATGGAAAATGTATACAATTTCAAGTGGAATTACAGATCTGTCCACCCTTAACGTAGCTCGAATTGCCAACTTGTTCACTTCAATAAGATCTTGCAACACGCTACCAAAAGTGATCCAATATAATAGACACCACAGCTTGCCTAATAGACAATGACTGCTCGGAGGGTCCAGCCTAATCTCTGTCTGCTATTGAGTGTGTCTACATTGGACAAATGAGCATAAGAAATGGAGCAATGGAAGAAGCTGTTGAATTACTTTTCTCCTATGTCACGTAGATGGACATCGTTGAGTGTATTGGTTACCTGAAGAAATGACGACACCAGGATGCGCTATGGGAAGAAGGCATCTACATACTGCACCACCTACCTAACTTTCTACAGACTAGAATAATGTGTCCTATAAAAGAAGTCCTATCCATGGTGTTTCCACCCCACAATGTACTGGACTTGAAGGATCTGCCAAAATCTTGTCACTACATACTACATTATACCTTCAGGGATCTTTAGGTGGTCAGAACTGTTGCCTTCCTGCACATGGGTCTTGGGTTTGACCCTGATCAAAAGCAACATCTACATGAAATTCACACATTCTCCTTTCATATGCCAAAAATATGCTGATAGGTAAGTTGTCTCTCTGTATAGCAACTGACCCTTGGGAATGAGCTCCTGTATGGCAGCACCAACTCCCCTACTATACAATCCTGGGCTTTGAGTCCATTGGTGACCAAAGAACATTACAAAAGTTTATTACTGTCATTCTGGAGTTCCTGCTATGAAGAGTTAGAACTGGTTTGGGCAGGTGTTTCTAGTATTATGATGGATCAGTGTACACAGACACTATAACTCAATCCTTGGCTTAGTTTTATGTCACAAATGATGGTCCTACTGATTCAACTATGGTGCACCAACAATTATATATCCTTTTTCTATGGAGAAATGCAAATGTAAATGAGCCCTGGAACCAGGCCAAGAAACAGTTCGTGAGTTGATCCAGTAGAGATGGTCCCTGCACAGCTATTGTACGAAAGAGGGCACTTTGTAAGAACAGACTCGAGAGCCTTAGTCTCTTTACCAATGGAGAATACTTTGTATACAGCCCAATGGGTTCCAATAGAGGGTTTGTAAGACAGAAAATAATGGTGTTCATCCAGTAGACTATGTTCATGGTGGGTGGCTGGTCCAATGACAGAGCAGCCAGCATGTTACCTACGGCCGTTACCCAGGTAGCTGAGACACTGAGACACTTTATAAGTGGAAGAAAAGTTTACAAAATGGTGATTTTCCTTTCTTTTAACTTGCCTGAGCCATGAAGGTAGGAGTCTTAGGGAAATAATTTATGTAATTTCCAATGGTCCAATGGTGGTGGCCTAATAACCTTCACGGTCAATAAATATGAAGAAAGATGTTTACCAAAGTCTCCTAATGGACAGAATCCCAACTTATGAGCCAATTTCCACTGTGGGCACAAATTGGAGGATTCTATGGAAGTACTGGAGGATCCCTGGTGCTAGAGAGGGGTGAACCTTTGAAAATTCATTTTGTTTTAGATTTGTTTAGTTCGGCCCAAATATCTGTTTTGGGTTGCATACGTTCTTCACCAACTGGAAGAGTCCTCCGAGTATAATAATTTCACATTCAGTAAGTTTTCCACAAACGTTTGGAAAATTTGGGTCAAATCTGGTTTGATATTAACGGGTCCGCTCATCTGTAACTCGCACATAAATCAGACACGATCTCCCCATGTTTAGACCTCGTGAAGTCTACCCAATATTTGACCTAACACTTCTTACTAATGAAACAAGGAGCAGCCTATGAAATACCAGTGGGGGGCAGCGTTACCCATAGACTTGTATTGTATCTCATAAAGCCCCCACAAACACATGAATGGCACCCCAGAGACTTGCAAGTTTGCCGACTCCTGAAGTATAGACGTTTCCTCACCTCATAAAGTTTATTGTCGTTGCGCTGCTTTTTGTAGCCACTTTTTGTGAGCCTAGACTAAAATATGTGAGGTTTAATCACAACCAAATATAGATTTTTCTCTAACAGCTAAAATATAGCTATTTTTTTTCTTTTTTTTTACCTTCTCATAACGTTCTTCAAGGCTTAAAGCGAAGTGAATTTATAGATTTCTGAATAGTTTTTTCATTATAATTCTTAAAACCAAATACAAATTATTTTTTCAAATTTTTATTTCTCCATGGTCATTTTTTAAAAAAAGTTTATTATTATCTTTACATGATCAGTGAGATGTTTCCCTTCCGTGTTAGCACGAGTTCAGAGATTTGTTTTACCCAAGACACAAGGACCCTAGGAAACTGCAATCTGGAGATGACTCAATGGGTCTTCATAAATCTTCTCCATTGACTTCTATGTAAGTGTGTAATGGGCATGCTCTGTGACCGGTTCAGAAAGTAGGAGGAGAGGAGCTCTGGTCATCACCTTTAGTCAAAAGTGTTATCTCATTCTCTCTACATGTAATCCTGCTTTGAGAAAAATAAGGGTCTTCTTGCAGAAAAAGAAACCCATTGAATTCAATAGGATTCAATGGGCTTCACTAGTAACCATTGTTTTAGCCCCGCGCCTAAAGAGGGATTGTGGTTTTCGTTTTGATATGTACTCTCCGGTGTCTCAGCTCTGTCTTGTCCATCTGTGTTGTAAGCAATGAACATTTCTATTCAACGAAGTCAAGCAATGATCAGGATTGCTAAAGGGGTTATACCTAAATTTGTTTATCCTCTATCCATAGGATTCGTAAGGATCTGACTGTCTAGACCCCCCCGTCCCTGAGAACAGAGGTGTTTTACCCCCTTTCATGCCCCCACTACATGGATATCCTCTATATGTACTGTATATTTTTCTTGGTATAACGCCCTTTAACACACAATATATTATAAACTTGCATACACACAATAAAAAAAATGGAAAATTAGCAATTTCTTGTTCGGTAGTATCAGGTTCAGCCACCATTTGTTCATGACATTGGCCTCATATTAGTTTGACCTGTGCGGGTCTGTCTGATAAAGCCTACACCAATCCCTAGGATAAGCCAGAGCAGCCCATTAATGGAGAAGAGGTCACATCTGAGACTGACAGGGTGTGTGCTAGGAAGTACAGGCAGCAAAGAAGCAAACTGCCCCCGCAGGGTATGTAGATAGTGCTGGGACAGTATACTGATGCTTTGCCCCGGGTGATGTAAAGCCTAAATACAGATCTGCTCACAACCATTCCTTATTCCAGTACAAGGCGAGGATCAGTGTGACAGCAGACTAGTACACATAGAGCCAGTGCAGCAGAGGGCAGTACTGGACCACACTGCAGGGTGACGACTACAGGGACAGTGGCCGCTGCCAGGAAGCTCCACACTGCAGATACATGAGAGAGGGCTGGAGTATTATATATATATATATATATATATATATATATATATATATATATATATATATATATATATATATTATAGTAAGTCATAGGAACAAGACCTCAAGGAACACAGGAAACATAGCCAAGTATAAAGGAAACGTCATAAGGGTCGTGCAACTGGGGGCATGTACATAAAAATGAGACAGATACATAGATTATAATATAATAGATACGAGACAGATAACTGTGTCATCTATCTATCTATCTATCTATCTATCTCCTATCTATCTATCTATCTATCTCCTATCTATTTATCTATCTATCTATCTCCTATCTATCTATCTATCTATCTATCTATCTATCTATCTATCATCTATCTATCTATCTATCTATCTATCTCCTATCTATCTATCTATCTATCTATCTATCTCCTATCTATCTATCTATCTATCTATCTATCTATCTATCTCCTATCTATCTATCTATCTATCTATCTATCTGTCATCTATCTATCTATCTATCTATCTATCTATCTATCTCCTATCTATCTATCTATCTATCTATCTCCTATCTATCTATCTATCTATCTCCTATCTATCTATCTATCTATCTATCTCCTATCTATCTATCTATCTATCTATCTATCTATCTACTATCTATCTATCTATCATCTATCTATCTATCTATCTATCTACTATCTATCTATCTATCTATCTATCGATCGATCTATCTATCTATCTATCTATCTATCTCCTATCTAGCTATCTAGCTATCTATCTCCTATCTATCTATCTATCTATCTATCTATCTATCTATCTATCTCCTATCTATCTATCTATCTACTATCTATCTATCTATCTATCATCTATCTATCTATCTATCTATCTACTATCTATCTATCTATCTATCTATCTATCTATCTCCTATCTATCTATCTATCTATCTATCTCCTATCTATCTATCTATCTATCTATCTATCTATCTATCTATCTATCCATCTCCTATCTATCTATCTATCTATCTATCTATCTATCTACTGTATCTATCTATCTATCTCTTATCTATCTATCTATCCATCTATCTATCTATCTCCTATCTATCTATCCATCTCCTATCTATCTATCTATCTATCTATCTATCTATCTATCTATCTGTCTCCTATCTATCTATCTATCTATCTATCTATCTATCTATCTAATCTATCTATCTATCTATCTATCTATCTATCTATCTATCTATCTCCTATCTATCTATCTATCATCTATCTATCTATCTATCTATCTATCTATCTATCTATCTATCTATCTATCTATCTCACATCTGCCTATCTACGTTTCATGCCTATATGGCTCCCTTCTCTCTTTCTTTCTTTCTTTCTTTCTTTCTTTCTTTCTTTCTTTCTTTCTTTCTTTCTTTCTTTCTTTCTCTCCTATCTGCTTATCTTTCTATTTACACACAAACATTTCAGATATATCCTATTAATATTATAAATGTGAAATGTTTGTGAGTTTGTGGGTTTGTGACTTTGGATGTTCGGATGTTTGGCAGTCAATCACGCAAAAACCGCTCCACCGATTTGGCTGAAATTTTCCACAAACATAGTCACTACACTCGATTGCGCAATAGGCTAATTTTCGTCACAATAGCGCACATACGTTTTTCCCAGGACCCCCACAAAACCCAAACTCACATCACTATTTCTGCAATCTCACACACTTTGGACCATAGCAAGCCACAAAATTCATATTACCCTCTACAGCAGAGGTCAGCATGCCAAGAGTGGCACTCCTGCCATATTTCACTGGCATGCCAGCAGCACAGGACCTGCAAGAGTTAAATGAAGTCCGTACTCTGCTAGAGCCGAGGCATAAGGACACTCCCCTTTGAGAGGGGTGCAGGAAACCCAGGGGGTGGAGCTTAATCACTCAAGTCTCTGCCTGCTATAGTGATAGCTCCTGCCATCTGCACCCTGCAAACATTCCCCGAGGAGGACAGGAAGCTGCTAGCAAACTGAAAGTAAGAAACACACAGGTACCTTCCTTTACTTACTATTCTCATTAAAGGGGTACTCCCACGTCGCATACTCACCCGTCTTCGTTTCTTTGAAATCTTCTGTCTTCCGGCTTTGTTTCGTCATTGGTGGGCGGGGTCACATATGCAAAGCCAAGCGGCGAGATGCCGCTGGCCCTGCGTGCGCACTCATAGACCAGTCTAGCCTTCACAATGCGAATACAGACCCGACAGGGTGCCGGGTCTGTATTCGCATTGTGAAGGCTAGACTGGTGTATGAGCGTGCACGCAGGGCCAGCGGCATCTCGCCGCTTGGCTTTGCATATGTGACCCCGGAGCGGAACAGCATCGCTTCTGCCGCTGCTTGCTTCATACAGGGCAGAAGCATAGCGATGTTGCTGGCTTCACCTGTGCCGGCGTCTAACCCTGTGCCGGCATCTAACCCTGCATTGGCGGCCCCTTCCCCCAAAGGGTAAACTACCCCCCCCCCTCCAGGCTCGCTCCCTGCACTTAGCCCCTCCTCCCTCCCCCCTGAGAGCAGGCTGATACATCACTTGACTCAAGAGCAGCTAGGTCAGGGCTGTGGCCACAAAAAAATGAATAAAGTGATATAGTGGACAAACAAAGCAGTTTTGCTGAAGCAGTGTATTTAGGAAAAGTCTTACATCCACATTAACAAGCAGTATAGATAGGATCCTTGTGATGGGACAACCCCTTTAATGTCAGGCATTTGGGGTTATTAGTTTAGTCTTAGTAACTCCATGTGCCTCACATTAATAGGAATAAACCCCATCATGTCCCTCACATTAACCCCTGTGTGCCCCATATAAAGGTTACTAATATGTGAGACATATGGAGGTACTAATAAAAGACCTCAATAATGAAGATACTTAATTATTACCTCCAAGTCTCTCACATATCAGTAACTAGAGATGAGCGAGTACTTTTCGGATCAGCCGATCCAAACAGCACGCTCCATAGAAATGAATGGATGCACCTGGTACTTCCGCTTGGACGTAGCCGGCGCGCTTAACCCCCCGCGTGCCGGCTACGTCCATTCATTTTACACAGTACGAAAACCTTACCCGCGCCTGTATATACCCACTTCTACAATCACCGCAGACGAAGTCGCGGGTACCAGCTAGTCACTTATATAATGCAGTTATACAATTTTCCAATACGTTTTCTGTATCAATTCCTTAGAGGTAACCTGTCACATTTTACATCATTCCTATCTTCCAGTCAGGTGTTTTAGAACAGGAATAGCTGAGCAGACTGAGATACTTTTATGGAGAAAGATTCAGTAAAACCTGTCATTTATTGATGGAAATCTCTCCTCTTTCTGACTTGGAGAGTCACATGGGCGGTCCTACTCATCACAGCCAATGAGTAGGACCTCCCACTGAACTCCTAAAGTCAGAAATTTAGATCAATAAATGGCATATTATATTGAATCTTTCACCACAATCTACACCCATTGGTAAATTAATAGCGCACACAGATTGAAATGTTGGATTGTTGAAAAACTCCTCCTACAGTTATGTACATGATCACATGTGTGGTCTGATGAGTTGGGTCTTGCCACAAGAAGGTGTAAGCGCGCTTCTACTGCTGCCCTATAAAAAGACTCTCAGAAGCTACTTTTGGGTAGTGTACCTCTTGGTGAGAGATTCTTGATGGCTAGACATACCTCTATGGCACGCTTGAAGATATTTTGTCCAGTTAACAGACTTTGAGACTTTTGAGACTTTGAGGGACACATAATTGGGCTGATTTAGAGATTGGTCATTGCTACAAACTGTTCACCATTTAGGCTGTTCTGATCTAGTTATTAGGAAGTGTTGGGAGCGATTGTTACATGGACAATTACACATAGAGAACAGGAATGAAGAGAATTGTTTTGACCACTGACAAGTATGAACAGCTCCCATAGGCTCCCACCATCCAGATACAGATGGCACCTTCATTACACACCCTTGTCCATGCCTGGACCATTTTTAGATGCTTATCAGGAGGAGATGGTGCCACAGTGTCCATTATGTGTTCTGTTATTGTCAGCCCTATCTCTTTTTGTTTGCACTGGTGTCGAGAATCATAATCTGGGACAGCAGTGAACTGGAACCATCTCATCATTGACAATGAATTCATAGTACGAGCTTCAGTCCTGCCTTTGCGGTCTAGTGACACACTGTCCCAACTGTTGGTGCAATGATCTGGGAAGCCATTGCCTACAACAGTCAGTCACCCCTAGTAGTGATACAAGGGACCCTAACAGCTCATCGGTATATCAGGTGGCCACATGTGTTGTCTCTCATGGCAGGGCTTCCAATTGGCAATGTTCAGCCACCCACAGGGTTTCTCAGGAAAGAAAGGGCCGGAGCATAAATATAGCAAAAGGCCCGGCATGACAGGGATTTCTATAGTCATGAACAGAGGTAGTAGCTTGTCAAGGGTTAATTTTATGGCGGGGATTTGGGGTTTTGTTTAGGGTTAGTCCTGGGCCAAGGGGTGGGTTTGTTTACAATACGGGGGTCTATTTAATAATCCCTTTCTCTGCCCCCTCTGTTATTCCTCACCTTGGACCTTTCCCGCCCGCCCTCCCTCTTTTCCATTTCTCCCCTTTATACATTTGCTTTGTGGTTTTGCGTTCTTGCTGTTTCTGTTTTCTTTTTCAGGTTTCCCGTCATTTCTGTCACGACAGCCGGCGGTGGAAGGTCTGGCAGGGCACGCTGTAAGCCGAAGTTCCAGCGAAATACAGGGGACCCATGGTGAAGGGTACCTCTGTGAGTGTTTTGTGTATCACTATAATAAAGTTATGAACATGTAAAGGGAGTTAAGGCAGTACCAGGATTTTTGTCCTCTCCCGTGTCGGCGCGTTGCGGCTGGGAGATTTGCTCGTGGGCTGACTATCACTATGCTGGCCCTGCTCGACCTTCCAATAACAAAATGTTGTTGTTGTTATTATGTTTTCAATAAATTGGCTGTTGTGGCCCTCTTATCCCATCGTATATTGGTGTGTGACTGTTTTATTTCCATTGGGTGGGTGAGAGTGTGGGTTACACATGTTAGTTAATGTTCATTACATCAATGACATGGGAATATCCCAGTCATGTCTCGGCCAGAGTGGAACACTTCCTTGGCCTGCTTGGTTGGCAGATTAATCACCAATTGAGCCGAGACTCCAGCTTTGGCAACCTACGACTATGGAGGGCCAGTGTTCATCTTTGCCCAACCATATCTCACCTTATATATAGACTGGAGACAACTCAACAGGGTACGAGAGCCTAGAATTTTCCCCAATATACTTATCCTTTCCCTCTAATATTGAACAGAGTGAAGAGACATATGCGATGCAGACTACTGTAACCACCAAGCTCACCCAGCGTCCACAGTAAGACCTGTACCTCCACCATCGTGGAAGCTGTCGGCTGCTCTTTTGTATCATTATCCAGTAAAGTTGTGTGTACTGTTTCCTTGCGACCAGGCGTCTTCTGAATCATTTACCAGCACCATCATCATGGGCACTCCAACTCCCATCTGGCTCAGGAGGCCTGAATACCATTAAGATTTACAAATTGATCACTATACCTGGTGACCCACAGACCTCCATTATGTAGACAGCGAGGCCTTCAATGAACATGGTTAACGTAGAGGGGTAATGAGGTATCAAAAGCCAAAAAGATATACACTGAATAGCCACTTTTTTAGAGATACTTCCCCTTCATAATTGGTGCTTTCCTGTATGAAAACTAGACACTTGACCGAACTGAACTTCGCAACTTGAATTGTAGCATTGTCCTTGGTGCTAACCAGGCCAGTATAAAGGAGACCAAAGGTGACCAAAATAATTGTATACTCTTCAAGGTCTGAACTTGATGCTTAGTATGGTCATAGTAGAGAGAGACCCATTACAAGTTTTGCTATGGGGCCCCATGCTTACACCCCTGAAAGGTACTATAGATATTCTCTACAATTTTGGCCACCACCAACCCTACTGAAACTAAACTGGATCAACAATTTTGGTTTACCTGTGCAGTTGAGATGTAATGTGGCCTGTTTACCCAGAGACTCATTCTCAAGTTATTTGGATTACTAGGGTGTGTCCTCTGACCTATCACTTGGTTTTACTTGAATGACTACTTTGAAGGCCAATGTACTAACCACAAGGCCACACATCATATCATTTAATATCTTCTATGGTTTTCAAAGGGGGCGTATAATGTGACTTCTTAAATGACAAGGGCCGCATTCCCAGCATGGGGTCATGTTCATTGACAATGGAATGTGTAAATATTTATCAACGGCCCGAAGGAAACGCAAACTACTCACTGGCCCGTCTGCTGGAAGATTGGCACTGACAATGGGAAGTCTCTGGTGGCTCCTCTCTAAGCCTCAGAGTCACAACCAGTCCTCCAATTTGTAAACAGCACTTCTCTTCCTCTTAACCTTATGGAGATCCCCAGGAACGTTAATGTTCTAAGATTTGTGGGAAACTCAATTTCATTGTATAAAAACTTGACAAAAAGTGACATTTTATTGGTTGTAGTGCAACCCCAATTCCAAAAAAGTTGGGACGCTGTGTAAAGTATAAAGAGTGCAAACATGAATGCAATGATTTGGAAATCTCTTATACCATATTTTATTCACAATAGAATGTAGGATACATATCAGAAGATGAAAACTACACAATAGAACACAGAACACATATCAGAGGGTGAAAGTTACACAATAGAACATAGAACACATATCAGCAGGTGAAAGCTACACAAGGAGCATAGAATACATATCAGAAGGTGAAAGTTACACAATAGAACATAAAACACATTGTAACATCTCTGCCTGTTCGGGCCCCTGCGCCACCCTCTGCTCGTGTGCTGCGGCGCAGGAGGCGTGTGCAGTTTGATAATCTGCGTAAAGTTTTTAGTTGCACTGTGTGAACATGGCTCTAGTCCTTAATTGGATTTGCACCACACCCGTCTTCTGCCTAGGTTGCCTCTGTCCATTTAGTGGTTAATCTGGCCTTGCCCTTTGATTGACAGCCTGCCTTCCTGTGAACTCCATGGGCAGGTTCTTCCTCCCTATTTAGCCTTGGTTCCCATTCACACCAGTGCTTGTTATTGCCGTGCGCATACCTGCTCTTACTGTACCTGTTGCTTATACTATTATACCTGACCTTTGGCTTTTCTCATTGACTATTCTCTTTACTCCGATTTGGCACTGCATCGCTCTCCTGTTACCGAACCCTGGCTAGCTGACCTCCCTTTGTTGTTGTTCGTCTTGTCTGCGTTTTGTGTTTCACGTATTCAGGGAGGGTTTGTCCTCGTGGTTGTCGCCTATTAGGATAGGGCCTGGCAATAGGAAGGGAAAGCGGGGGGCTTCAGCTTAGGGCTCACTGTCTCTTGTGCCCCTCCCAGGGTTTAACCGTTCTGGGAATTGCTGTCTTAGCAATTTCATTACACACATATCAGAGGGTGAAAGTTAAACAATAGAACATGGTACACATATCTGAAGGTGAAAGTTACACAATAGGACACAGAACACAAATCAGCTGGTGAAAGTTACAGAATAAGATATAGAACACATATAAGAGGGTGAAAGTTTAGACATTTTTTCCAATTAATTTGAAAAAATTGATGGCGGAAATACTGTACATCCTAAAGAAGTTGGGACAAGATTAAAAAATGGCTGGAAAGGTAAATGGTATTAATGAAAAACAGCTGGAAGGTCAATGTTCAACTAAATCACATGACTGTATAAAAAGAGCATGTTAGAGAGGCAGAGTCGTTCAATTAGCGAAGATGGTCATAGACTGACCTATTCGTAAATACATGTGTCTAAAAATTGTGTAATAATTTCAAAAAAAGTTCTTTAATGAAAACTTGCAGTGACATTAACTATCCCACCATCTACAGTACATAATATCATCAAAAGACTCAGAATCTGGGGAAATGCATCTATACAAGGGGCAAGGCTGACGGACAAAATCAGATGCTCATGAATCAGTAATGTAAATCCCTGTATGGGCTCTGGAATATTTCCAGAAATCATTGTCTGTTAAAACAGTTTAATGTGAAATCCACAAATGCAAATTAAAGCTGTTCCATGCAAGAAGAAGCCAATGTCAACAAAATCCAGAAATGCCGCCATCTTCTCTGGACCAATAATACTATTACAGTATATATTTTATTGTTATATGGTTTAGGAAGGTGATGGGGTTAATGGTGGTGTAGGGTAGAGAAGTGAGCCTGTAAGTCATTTTTAAAATCAAAATAGGCCCAGAATTTATTATAGGGATCAGAATGTTGTTAGACATTGGGAATATTGCCCCAGCTGCTGTCTATCTGTGGTTACTTTGACTCTCCTCCCTTCTCCATCATGTTCCATACTTTACTGCTTTTATTGACATAATAAAAATACATTTTTCACTTTTTTAAATATTTAAAAATTTTCTTCAATACCAAACCTGTTGCTCAAAAAAAGTTCATTTTCGGACTGCTTTGTGGCCTGCTGAAAACTCTCAATACTTTTCTATTGGTCACATTTGATTGTGAAAACCTTCTAGAATCTAATACGCTACTCTGAAAATTCTGAATCTTCTCCACAACTAACGTACATTGACATCACGGAGTCTATAGAGTATCAAGAAATCTGCCCATGCATACTATTGACCGATGCTTGTTCATTAACAAGTTATTCTTCTCACTGTCATCATGTACATGCATGCTGAGCTCATGTTTTTATTTGGGAGAAGGAAATTATCTGCCGGTCTCCTCTTATCTTCTGTGGGAACTAAACAATTTGATATGTTGAAATCCAATATCCGACATCAGAGGAGAATTAGGTCACCTATGTGCATATTAGATAGTTGGCCAAAATGAGTAAAGACTCTGATCTAAGAATCTTACAACCAGGTTTATTACAGAATGGTCATGTTACATCTATGTTACAACTATGTCTCGAAGACTTCTCGTTGGTCTTCCATTATTTTGTGAGCATTTTATTCAGATGCCAAAATTGGAAAAAAAACACAACCAATGTATAAATCTTTATCTACATGGGGTCCAATACACACCTCATAACTAATATGTATGACATGTATGAATAAAAAACGCTACAATTTGGTTCCCATGTGTGTTTTTATAGCCAACAACCCAAGACCAATTGCTTTAATACTACACTTACCAATGACCAGCATAAAAAGGACAGCACAATAAAAGAATGGAATTGTCTACCAATAGAGCTAAGGGTCATCACCAGAAGAGAAGTCAGGACGCAACAAGCCAGAGGGTGAGATGGGATAGTAGTCAGGAATAGAGATGAGCGAGTAGTATTCGAGCGAGTAGGTATTCGATCGAATACTACGGTATTTGAAATACTCGTACTCGATCAAATACTACTCGCTATTTGAATGGCAAAATTTGATGCAAAACCAGCGTTGATTGGCCGAATGCTATACAGTCAGCCAATTTTCTGGTTCTGCTCCTACCTTTAGAAGTCTTCTCTGCGCAGTGTCCCCGCGGCATCTTCCGGCTCTAAATTCACTCTGCCAGGCATCGGGCCTGGGCAGAGCCGACTGCGCATGCCCACGCTACAAGACAATGGCCGCTTTGACTGTAAGCAGCCATTTTCTTGTAGTGCGGACATGTGCAGTCGGCTCTGCCCAGGCCCAATGCCTGGCAGAGTGAATTCAGAGCCGGAAGACGCTGCGGGGACGCTGCATGGAGAAGACTTCTCGAAGACTCCAGCCCGACCCTCACTCGTGGACTTGGTAAGTTCTATTTGATCGAACGTTGCCTACCCCTGAAACGAGCATTTTTCCCCCATAGACTATAATAGGATTCGATATTCGATTCGAGTAGTAGAATATTGAGGGGCTACTCGATACGAATATCGAATATCGAACATTTTACTGTTCGCTCATCTCTAGTCAGGAACAAAGGCATCGATCAGAGCCGAAGTATCCAAAGGCTAAGGTAGAAGCAACAATCAGGAACAGGGCCGAGGTCAAGGTCAGGTAGAAAGCACAAGTCAAAATTAGAATCATAGTGTATAGGAAAGGGAGCCCTGAATGGAAATTACATTATCTTTAGTTGCTGTTTGTCTTGACAAGGGAACCACACCGCAAAGTCAGAGAAGAAGCTCAGCTCATCAGAAAACAAGAGCCATCCCTGGAGGAGGAATAATCAAATATATGCATGGGCAGGAGGTGCAGCAGCTCAGGGGGACTTGCCACAGGTGACTTGAGTAACATACAGTCACCTTTAAAATCAATAACGTCCTCTGAGGGCCTGCCAAGATCCACTAAAAACAATGTAGGTACACTCATTTCAATAGGCATTATGTATTTACTAAATGGTTCCCCTTAGGATAGCAGTTGACTCCCAAGAACCTCCAGCAGCAGAATCTGTCATTTGGAGACCCACAATATCAGAGGGGTTCTCAAAACTGGAACCTACCCTAAAGTTTAAACACTATGGACATAAGTTGTCTGGATATGTTATGGGTCAAAGCTTTATTATCAAGTCAAGGACCTTTACAAGACGGCATTGTTAACATTGGCCCATACACCGTAAATCTTTGACACTAGACGGCTTATGGGTTCGGTGTCTTACAAAAATAATACGACTGTAAAAATATGGAAATGGCAACAGCGCAAGCCCGTGTCAAGCATCTAATTTTGGCCAAACGTAATACAATCTTGTAGGTTCATGTGAAATGGAAAATAGACGAGAACTGGTCCATATGGCTTTTGTCATGGAGACCCTTGTCTCTTCCTGTCTGAGTGGGCACTTGAGTATTTCTTTTCAGTTTCATGCAAACTTCCCTGTCGAGCGGTATGTGGTCATCATGGAGAAGACATTCTTGTCTGCTAGACTAGATTATGGTAATGCTTTCTACAGAAAGAGACTCTTTTGAAAGCCCATTTTAAGCTGCCTGCATGCATAGCTCACACTGTGAATGAGAATTAGCTGGAATGGGCCAGCCAGAGCGACGCTGCAGGGTTTATATTGGCTGCCAGTAAATTGATGGATTGAGATCAAGGTCTTGTCAACTGCATGTACGGAGGAATCTCATCAACATGTAAATAACTCCTAAAATAACAGTTTTTGTATAGTGGAGATACAATCTTAATTCCTCTGTTCTGCAGTTTCCAAATCTTATTTTCCTCTTTTTGAGTTAGAATAGTTTTTAAAATCAACAAGAAAACCCCCCAACGCTTCACGTCAACTCACTGGTGAATATTAGTTACATATGTAGGGAAAGGTCAACAGTAAAGTCTGAAGAAATTAAAGTATGGACTTGTCTGAAATGTGTATATATTAATGAAACCAAGTCAGACAATGTCTATAGTGTCATGGTGATATCACCAAGAAGAGGAATAGGAAAATCTGCATGGCCGTAGTCTTGGGAAGATGATTCTGCTTTGTTGTAGGCCTCAGAGTCATAACTAGATCTTCGTTCAACCAAGGAAGATTCAATTCACTGCCTGGGTTGAGGAGAGTGGTTTATTGGTGTCACAATGGTACCAGTTGTATCAGTTGTGGACTGGTTTGGGCTCATGGCGAAACCAGGGAACAGAGTTTAAGGGAGTTCTTCACACTTATGTCCTCAAGTTGGCTTAGGACACTACCCCAGTCCATTAACAATAGCTGATAGCAAGAAAGCCAGAATTTATGGTATTAAGGCAGGGGGTCAGGAAATGTAGCCATGGGTTGAGGCAGGCCAAGGTCGGTTTTGGGCCTCCGAGAGACAGAAGTTAGGAAGAGTTGAGTATAAGGAGAAGTTGTCAAAACGCAAGCCAGGTCAATACCAAATGGAACAGGAACAAAGATACTTTGTAGACACAGAAATCAAAAGAAGCTTATTGTACAGGGACAGAGCAATGGGGAAAGGCTACATAAGAAGTCTGGGGCACACGGTCTTTGGTTGGAATCTACGATCAGTGGTTTAAGAGACTGGGAATTGGTATACTGTATGTGCACAAAACATGGCCAAAGTGTTAATGAGTTGTGGCTCGGAAGAAGATGCCAAATATCTCAAAATTGTGACATCCAGCACCTGGGGCACTTGTCCCTTCCATCTTCCCCCAGAACTAGGCCTCTGCTTGACCCATAATAGAACATTATATGGTAAATGTCGGGGTTTGAGTTATGGTAGACGAGTCTGAACTCAGATGTTTTCATTTTAGGCTAGGTGTGTTTGTAAACTACTTTTGAGTATGTGTGTACATACCAAATATATCCAAAGGGTCTCTGTTGAGTTGAAAGATGCCAGAGGAGCGTCCTCTTGGCACCAGGTTGATATATAACAATGTATTTTAATTTTTTAAAATGTATTGTATATAAAAGCATGGTGAACTATGTAAAGCATACTGTATATTATTCTATAATGTATAGTATGACTTGTACATAATAGGAGTGGTGAGCCCATAGACCCTTGGTCCCGAATACCCCTAGTGAAAAACGTCCCAACTGAGTACCCCCAAAGTAGAGATCACTTATACATGTTAATAAAATAAGGCTTTGTCTGGAGCTTTCATGAATAATTATGTAAGGACCTCCTTAGTGTCTCCACATTTATTATAATGTAAAGTAATGACCACCACAATGGCCCACACTCAGTAGAATATCGTTGTCAGTGCCCCACATATACTATAATAGCCCTCACACTCAGTATAATGGCGCTGTCACTGCCCTCACATGTAGTATAATATGGTCCACATGTAAACCACTGACCCTCATGGTGCCTCCATATAATGGACCTCATGCTCAGTGATTTTTAAGGAGTGAGTGGGAAGCTGTATTTATGACTTACCACTAGGGTGAATTAAGGGTGCCATAGACCTCAGAATGTCACCCCCTCCACTTTCATACCAAAGACCCCTGTGAAAGAATATTCTTCAGTAACATCTCCTGCACAGTATAATATCCCATAGCAGCCCGTGCTGAAGCCTAGGGAAGGTGAGTAACACTGTTTGTTATGTTTACTCACCTCCCCTGGTCCTCTGCAAATTATACTCTGAGGGTCTGAAGATGCTGAGTTGTTTGAGAACAACTGCTACAAACAATATATATGCCATTGTGTGTCTGTACATAGTCATACATTGGAGTTGAGAAATCCTCATGATACAGTACATACAAAAGTTTAAAATACACAATGTGATTATTATTACCACTACAGTGAATACAATATGAGAAAAATACCTAGGGGGCTTGAACCTGTGATCATTAGATTGCTTGTTCCATAGACTGCACTACAACTGTTTTGTAGTCCATTGCAAAATGACTACCTAACTATTAAAACCTGCCATAAGCTTCTATAGTTATATAGTTAAGGAAGGCTTGGGAGCCATCATAAGGCTTCCAGCTGTTATAGGAACAAGACGGCAGATGCATCAGGCCTGACGTGACCCATTTATTTGCATTTGAAAAATGGCCCAGTTTGGCCCGAAACGCGTTGTTCTAATAAAGAGCTTTACTTTGAAAGTTTGACTTGTGTTCTATGTTCATACCAGTGAGCACAGATCCCCCTTCACGGACTTCCGGTCCTTGCTGTTTGTCTATAGTCCATGTATGTGACCATGATATGGTTCTGGTATGGTGATATTATCAGTTATGTAGATCTATGGTGGCAGAGAGTGTATATATGTTCTAGGTGTTGATGTATTATTTGTTCCTTGTCTAGTGATTGTACTAAGTAAGTGTATGACTATATTATTCATAGTTGAGGGGATATCGTCACTCCATAGGGAGAGACCACCATTTAGGTGTGTGGAGTATTATTAAGCCATGAGCGCTCCACTGCAAAGGAACATGGGAAGAATATGCAAATCTGACTTCCATGACGTAATTAGGATGCCAGTATGGTAATGTGTATATATATATATATATATATATATATATATATATATATATATATATATATGTCTATAATGGGACAGATTATTTGCATCTATAGCCATGTTCCCATCATGTGACCAATTGCTTCCCGATACCTTCTCCTTCATCCTTCAAGTTCTACTAAATTAAATGATGTGTAGGCAACACAATTTAAAGAGATTTTTCCATGAACATGACCATATTCAGATTTGTAGGCAATGAAATGTTAAATTTTTTAGAAAATATAAATAAATAAAAATTGGGACAGCAATTTTTTTGTCTTGATCAGTTGCCAACGATTACCACCATGAATGCAGAAACTTTCTAGCGTCTGGGACCTGTCAAAAGCCATGATTCCTTATTGTGTCCAGTTCATCAGGCAGGAACACTACATGTATGAGAAGGTAACCCGGCCACAATATGGCTGGAATTATGACAAGTCCTAGAGAATCCCTGCAATGGAGTATGGTTCCTCTCCCAGAGACCAGCCAATGGTAGGGAAGTTGCATATCTAAGCATTGTATCAGTGCAATAGAAATTTCAGTAACTTTCATAAATGAGACGACTATGCTGATTCATTCCAAGTCTACATAGCAAAGCTGACAAGTGAAAGTCATCATATGGTGTGAATTATTATTATTATTATTGTTTATTTATATAGCAGCATTAATTCCATGGTGCTTTACATTTGGGGGTTACATACAATACACAGAATATACAGGTAGATATAATACTAACAATGACCGACTGGCACAGTGGGGTAGACGGCCCTGCCCGCGAGGGCTTACAATCTATGAGGGAAGGGGGTAGAGACAGAAGGAGAGGGGGAGACTGTACAGATGGCGGTGCGGTGATAGTGTTATTGGAGGTTGTAGGCCTTCCTGAATAGGTGAGTCTTCAGCGCCTTCTTGAATCCTGTGAATGTGGGGGTCAGTCTTATGTGTCGTGGTAAGGAGTTCCAGAGTATGGGGGATGCACGGGAGAAATCTTGGAGACGGTTGTGTGAGGAGCGGATGAGAGCAGAGCGGAGTAGGAGGTCATTGGAGGATCTGAGGTATATACTGTAGCTGTGTTATGATTGCTTGCTATGGGCAACTAAGTCAATTTTGCATTTAGACTGTTTTAATAAATCTTCCCTACTTGGTTAAATAAAAGAATTTATGCACTTAAAATCTAAATCAAATACTTTGCAATTTTCACAATGATAAACCTTTAGCACCTTCCCGACATCTGCCACACTATTACGGTGAATGTCGGGTCTTTATAGCTACTTGCTCTGTGCTGTGTCCCCCCCCCCCCAATGAACTGCTCCATACCTTTATCGGTGAAGGACGGCTCCCTCACGGTGAAATTACGGAATCCATCCTCTTACTATGACAGCCGGAAGCATTGTGAAGGCGTCCATGCCACGTCTATGACCAGCTTCCACAGCTATATAGAAGTCACATCATATTGCAGTCTATGGGACATGCAATCAAATGATTGCAGATTCCAGGCCCCTTAGGGGTGCTATTAAAATATATAAAAAAAAATGTTGTTAAAAAACTTTCCTTAGATTTGAGATGAAACAAAAACAAAATAAACCTGTTATACATCCCTGTGTCCAAAAACACCCAGTCGGCAAACATATGAAAATATTTTCCCATACAGCGATTTCTATAGCAGGAAAAACAAAACCAAAGAGCAAAACCACCATTTTTTCATCAAAATGTCAGACATTCCCCAAAATGGTAGAACTGAAAAGTACATCTGGTTCCACCTTATGCCTCTCTGTACATGAAAATGTAAAAAATATAAAAAAAAAACCCCTGCTTCCCGGTACATTGTACAGATTATTAAATGGTACCATTATAAAGTACAATTTGTCCCACAAACATTAAGCCCTCATAGGGCTCCATAAATGGAAAAATAATGGCCAATTGTGTATGTGGGCCACTAAATGTAACCATACACATTAGATAAATGTTGGCCAATTGTGCCAATTTCATTTGGCCTGGGTGACCATCCAACATGTATTATGGTTTCTTGACCCTCCCCTAAAGGCAGATGTCAGGGAAAAGAACGATGGGGAAGTCCAAAAATATCCAGTCCTTTACTCTCAAGCGAGATGTTCATACTGAGGCCTGGTTCACATCTGTGTTCGGTAATGTGTTCGGGGAGTCTGCATGGAACCCCCCCTAACGGAATACTGAACGCATTGGCAAGCGATGAGTAGTGAAAGCACACGGACCCCATAGACTATAATGGGGTCCGTTTCCTTTCCGCGCGGTGTCTGCATGGAACATGCGGACAGAAAAGTACTTTGTGATCTACTTTCATGTCCTCAGGACTCATGCAGATACAGCGCAGAAAGCTCACAGACCCCATTATAGTCCATGGGGTCCATGTGCTTTCAATGGTCACTGTTTGCTAATGCGTTCAGTATTCCGTTCAGGGACTCCCCAAATGGATTACCGAACGCATATGTGAACCAGGCCTGAGAACCCCAGGGTGTCAAGAGTAATAGCTGTCAGCTGAATGAGTGTGATGATGGCCTGAAAGCACAAATCACCATATATTTTATTTAATTTATTACCATATGATTATTATCTCCCTATCTTATAAAAATGAATTCTTGTCTGTCTGTCTGTCTGTCTGTCCGTCCGTCTGTCTGTCTGTCTGTCTGTCTGTCTGTCTGTCTGTACTCTAATGCGAACCAAACGACTGGACCGATCTTCACCAAATTTGGTACAGAGATACTTCAGGTATCCGGGAAGGTTTAAGAGGAGACTCCAACTCGCTCGGACGTACCGTTGCTGAGATACAGCATTCCAAATACAGTGCCCCCACCCTTAGCCAATACAAACCTGCAAGTCTTTCACTCATATTCCAACTGCAATACACACGGTCACTTCACATGCACAATACAACACTGATATCCAAACTGAGATACACGCATCAGAGGATTAGATACACAGATCAGCACACAGTATCACATGCCAGAGGATTAGATACACGGGTCTGCACACAGTTCCACACACCAGAGGATTAAATACGCATTTCTGCACACAGTTCCACACACTGAAGGATTTGATACACGCATCTGCACACAGTTTCACATGCCAAAGGATTAGATACAGGCGTCTACACACAGTTCCACACTCCAGAGGATTAGATACGTGCGTCTGCACACATTTGTACACGCCATAGGATTAGATACACGCGTCTGCACACAGTTCCACATTCCAGAGGATTAGATATGCGCGTCTGCACACAGTTCCACATTCCAGAGGATTAGATACGCGCATCTGCACACAGTTGTACATGCCATAGGATTAGATACACGCATCTGCACACAGTACCACATGCAGTAGGATTAGATACGCGCGTCTACACATAGCTCCACACGCCAAAGGATTAGATATGCACGTCTGCACACAGTACCACATGGGGGAGGATTAGATACGCGCGTCTACACACAGTACCACATGCCATAGGATTAGATACGCGCATCTGCACACAGTACCACATGCCGGGGGATTGGATACGCGCGTCTAAACACAGTTCCACACGCCGTAGGATTAGATACGCGCCTCTTCACACAATACCATACAGGGGAGGATTAGATACACGTGTCTTCACATAGTTGTACACGCCATAGGATTAGATACATGGGTCTGCACACAGTCCCACACACCAGAGGATTAAATACGCACTTCTGCACACAGTACCACATGCCATAGGATTAGATACGTGCGCCTGCACACGGTTCCACATGCCGAAGCATTAGATACAGGCGTCTACACACAGTTCCACACTCCAGAGGATTAGATACACAGATCAGCACACAGTATCACACGCCAGAGGATTAGATACACGGGTCTCCACACAGTCCCACACACCAGAGGATTAAATACGCATTTCTGCACACAGTTCCACACACTGAAGGATTTGATACACGCGTCTGCACACGGTTCCACATGCCGAAGGATTAGATACAGGCGTCTACACACAGTTCCACACTCCAGAGCATTAGATACGTGCGTCTGCACACATTTGTACACGCCATAGGATTAGATACACGTGTCTGCACAGAGTACCACATGCCGTAGGATTAGATACATGCGTCTACACACAGTTCCACATTCCAGAGGATTAGATACGCGCGTCTGCACACAGTTGTACACGCCATAGGATTAGATACACGCGTCTGCAGACAGTACCATATGCAGTAGGATTAGATACGCGTGTCTACACATAGTTCCACACGCCAAAGGATTAGATACGCGCCTCTTCACACAATACCACACTTTGGAGGATTAGATACGTGTCTCTGCACACAGTACCACAAGCCAGAGAATTAGATACGCGTCTCAGCACACAGTATCACACAGGGGAGGATTAGATACGCGTGTTTACACACAGTACCACACGGGGGAGGATTAGATACGCGCGTCTACACACAGTTCACATGCCATAGGATTAGATATGCGCATCTGCACACAGTACCACATGCCGGGGGATTAGATACACGCCTCTTCACACAATACCACACAGGGGAGGATTAGATACACGTGTCTTCACACAGTACCACATGCCGTAGGATTAGATACGTGCGTCTACACACAGTACCACACGCCATAGGATTAGATACACGCGTCTGCACACAGTACCACATGCCGTAGGATTAGATACGTGCATCTACACACAGTACCACATGCCTTAGGATTAGATACACGCGTCTACACACAGTACCACATGCCGTAGGATTAGATACGCGCGTCTACACACAGTACCACATGCCGTAGGATTAGATACACGTGTCTACAAACAGTTCCACACGCCGTAGGATTAGATACACGCCTCTTCACACAATTCCACACGCCGTAGGATTAGATACGCGCCTCTTCACACAGTACCACACGGGGGAGGATTAAATACGTGCGTCTGCACACAGTACCACACGCCAGAGGATAAGATAAGTGCGTCTGCACACAGTACCAAATTCCGTAGGATTAGATACGCACATCTGCACACAGTACCACATGCCGTAGGATTAGATACCCACGTCTACACACAGTTCCACATGCCGTAGGATTAGATACGCGCCTTTTCACACAATACCACACAGGGGAGGATTAGATACGTGCATCTGCACACAGTACCACATGCCAGAGTATTAGATACGTGCATCTGCACACGGTACCACACGCCAGAGTCATTAGATATGCGCGTCTGCACACAGTTTCACTTACTGGAGGATTAGATACGCGCCTCTTCACACAATACCACACGGGGAGGATTAGATATGTGCATCTGCACACAGTACCACACCAACAAGGATTGGATACTTGCATCTAAACACAGTACTACACGGGGAAAGATTAGATACCGCTTTACTCCAGGTATCCATAACAACTGATCACAGGTTTTTCACTGATATCCAAAATGAGATACACATAATCACATGACGCTTATGGACATACACACAAACCACATACAAAATACACCAGTGCAAAATTGGACAAATTCTTATGGGGCCACTACACAAACATAAAATGTAATATACCCGTGCGAAGCCGGGTCCTCCCTCTAGTTAATAATAAATGTTATATAACTATTCATTCAGAATTCTACCAATAATATTTTTTAAATATTAATGTTATCATTTTTAGTACTTGTCCTTTCCAAGATTAGGGTTGAGCGATCGGGATCGGAACAGATCGGATTCCGATTCCGATCTTTTCCCGGGGGATCGAGGTCGAAGATTACTTCCCACAACGCTTGGCTACTGGCCAATCATTGTGGGAAAAGCTAACAATGATTGGCCAGTAGCCAAGCATTGTAGGAAATAACCTCCAACCTCGATCCAGCGGGAAAAGATCGGAATCGGGAATCTGATCTTTTCCGATCCCGATCGCTCCAAGATATAACAGGTGCACAGATGACTGTATAAATCTAGCCACACGTCTGTGCCCCAATATCTAATAGTCGTCAATTTTTTCTTAATTTTTTTGCATTTAAATGATATTTTATTGGGTATCGCCCAAAAATGGTGACTCTGTAGGTCCTGATTACAATGGGGTTTGGCTGATCTTTACAAGGGTTAAGACGGGCTATCTCCAACACAACGCGGTGGCACGTCTTCATTTTTTACTGCTTTTCTCGAGAACAGGCCATGTCAAACCCTTTATGAGATTCAGGCCCGGTTTCATATTTCATTGAAACTTCTATAAGAAAAGCCACTTTTCATGCTTAAGTCCTTTTCAAATCCCTTCAAACCGGTGACTGTACATTCTGCATTTTATCTTTTACTTTTTGGCCAAGGGCCAAACATAATCCTTCTACTCTCCTTACGCTTCTTAAGGAAAATACAAGCCCTCATTTACCAGTGGATCCAGTCTGAGAATAAAAGCTTAATACCTTGACAGGCCTGGATATTATTTTGGGTCCTAAGTCTGATTTATAGCGGTAGCCGGCAAGCTCGGCTGGTGAAATATTTGCTGCTGCTCGCAAGGATCTGGAAAAATGAAGTGTGAGATTCTGAAGAGAGCAGGCGGCAGTCTTCCAGTCACTAAACACTTCTAAGGAGTTGGCAGGGGAACAGAGCTGTGGTTTCAAACCAGGAGCCTCAAAGGAATACGGGAGGAGTGCTGTACTGTGAGAAGCGACAAAATATTGCTTGGGCTTTAATGCAGTCGTTCAGGCTTGTGAACCCCACATGAAAATGAACATGTTGTGGGATCCTCGAATATGGAAGGATGACTACATAGCTTACAGCTGCGAGAAGGTTTGCCAGAGTGACCAAACTCGAGAGAACAGGTTGATCAGGGCTGAGGTTTTTCCTCCGGGAGACACCGGAGAACATCTTGTCTCAATAATGCAAATACTGCCCATATGATTGTAAAATGCAACTTTTTTTATTCACAACCAAATCTCCTGACATTCAATATTTTCAATTACCCAAACATATGGTCTGATGGTTTCACGACTACTTGAGCCATCTGATGAACATCTTCTGCAGTTACTCAATAGCAAAATACTACGAGACTGAGAGGATGCCAATGAACATCCTTGTACAGAGCTCCAAAAACATCACCAGAACTGGGACATGGCTTTCTGACTCATTTGATTTTTTTCTTATGACTATTATTCTAGAACATTTTGTCCAAATGAAAAATTTTTACTCGTAGCAGGTTACCAAGTATGGTCTGATGGGACTCACCACTTACCACCTACTTACTGGTGTCTTCTTATGTTGCAGAGAGGACTTTGGGCTCCCTGAGGCTCTTTGGCATGTAGCAATTTCTACTTTTGCACCCCCTATAGCTACTCTTGAGTGGGCAGCTGAAGACAGCCTCCACTGGATATGACTATGGAGCCAATCCTTACCACCAGGTCTATATTCTAAGGGTCAATTGACAAACATCCAATTGATGTTGCCTCCATAGGGGAAGGACTACCTCCAAGTACAAGGCCAGTTTATTTCACACTCCATTGTTGTGGACCTCTTTTGACCTTAAGAACCACACCAGTTAGTCCTGGCATACAAAGGTTTCATCCACAGGTATCTGAGGATCCAGGTTGTGCCAAAAAGATAATCTACCATACACCATTACTCCACCTCCACCAGTCTGAACAAGAGGCTGATCTACTTGCGCCTATTGACCGTTCCATCTGCATAAGAAAACACCATAAGGTATGCAGAGTATGAAATATTGGCCGAGCTAGTCTAGCACTAATGCCCAGGGCTCATTCCAAGTTGCACTTACACTTACACTGCTCCATAGAAAATGTGTCACTGGATTTCATTCTAGGTGTCATGAGCCTAATGTCCATACAATGAAGATCCAATTATGAAAGGTCAGGGGCATCAAATAAAGTGGTCGTTAAAGCCATATTACTTAAACCCATAAACCCAGAGAATATTTCTCTTGTATTGGCATCCCAACACTTCTTTCCTGTCCCATGCAATGTCTAAGGGCTATCAGTGTAAAGATTATGCCAGGGGAGAGGGAGATCCAAGATGGCGACTACTCCCACCTTCTCCTGTCACATTGACTTTGGTGCTAAATCCTCCTACAGGCCCTGAGACAGCACAGTGGTGATGGGATCACACTTGGCTAGCCCTGAGACAGCACAGTGGTGATGGGGATCACACTTGGGTAGCAGGTTCCCCTTGGTGCACTCCTTGATGTATCCTGTTCCCAGTGTAGGTGCTTCTGGGTGCTCTTGGTGTTGAGTGCAAAAGAGACACATGAGACCTAGGGGCAATGCTCCCGACACAGTTTACAGGTTTCTTCCTATTACAAATAATAATATTAGCGGTACATTTCCATTTACAGTTATCAGTATCCACATTTTTGGACCCTCTATGAACATGGAAGGAAGCAGTGTTTGTTCTTCACTTCCTTCCTCCTTTAGTCCTCTGTCCTTTTCTATCCTATAGGATGCCCACTGCAACTCAGTCCTCTGTTTCAACCTGTTTCTAATGTAAAACATAGAGCATGTTTCATCCATGGTTACATATTTCCTCAGTAATATGGTAGTGTAGAAGTTTGGTTACAAAAGTGGGTATTTTTATGAATTGTAGCATCTGATAGTGTGGGACAGCTGATTGTAGCCTAACTACCACTAACTAAACATAAAGACATCTACACTACCCCTACCGCTAACTAACTAACTAACTAACTGACAGTAACAGGACCAAAACTGGCTAAAGGTTGGTGTTGCCGAGTAATGGAAAATTCCTCCCACCTTATAGAAAAGTGGGAACCACTCCCATTCACAAGCAGCTTAGGAATGACTGTTTAAAGGGGTAATCTTTCTAAAACCTATCTACAGAATAGGACATCAATTTGGAGGAGGTCTGACTGCTGGGACTTGAATATGACCTCATCACATTGAGTAAGCACATCAGTTCATCCCAGCACGGGGAAACAGCTGATCTGCTGGGGTCCTGGCAGTCAGAACCTTGCTGGTCTAAAATTGATTCCCTATTCTATGGATAGAACATCAATTTTTAAACACTGGAAAACCCCTTTAACTCTTCAGAAACCAACATAAAGCTGGAAAAGTGCAAAATCATTCTAAAACACATTATACATCAATACAATGAAGTGCAACATTTTATTTTTAGCAGCGCAGGACTGTTATACAAATTTTATTTAAGGCTAGATTCACTCGAAAGAGGTGCAAAACGTCCATGAATATAGTCCATTTTTAATGGCCGTCTTGCACCTGCGGGGCACCCATTTTGACAGATGCCCCTGTATATTTCAGTGTATGGAGGGATCCGTAAAAACGGACAAAAATAGAAGATGACCAATATTTTGATGGTCCGTGACAATATAGGCTTACTCCGTACATAAAACACTACAGCCCACAAGCTGAAGTGACCACTGGACAGGACTATAATACAAGTCTATACATAGAACATTACACCACACAACAAGTTAATCTATTGCACATAGTTAGCATTTTCCATGCAGCGGATGCCGATAACATTGCCATCATCTGCCGGAATACTTAGTAACTCTATAGATCAGACCACCTCACACTCTGATGGGGAACACTTGCCAGCAAACAGAACAAGAAATTAAAGAAGATGTAAAGTATATAAGACATAAAGTAAATTGGCTTAGTGGATCCTCAGGAAAAGTTCTGTCTTCCCCCGGAGATTGCTGAATACTTTCCACTGAATTCATTTTATTGTTGGCTGTTAATCTTTCAGTCGTGTGCTAGAAAATCTGAGACAAAGACCATTGTGAGGCCAAACCTTGTTATATCTACTGGCTTTATATATTGCCTGCAGTAAGAAGGTAGGTCAGAAGGGGTATTGTGTCTCCTACATGTGTTACTAGAAATTCTAGAAATTTTTTGAGAGAAGTCCTCAGTAGTTGATACCTTTTTTAATGGCACAGGGAGGTTCAGTCTCTGTTCTGTAATCGTATGTCTGTGTGAGTTCATCCTCATCCTAAGTGACTGTCCTGTATCACCTACATACAGGCCCTCAGGACACTTGGGACACATAATTAAATACACTACATTAGGTGTGCTGCAGGTGAAGTTACCTGGGATCTTGTAGTGTTGATCAGAGGACGGGATCTTTATTTTATCCGTAGTCAATATGTGAGGGCAGGTTTTGCACCTCTTCTGTCCACATGGAAATGTTCCTTTGTTAGTTGGAGGTGACAGTGAGCTGCTAATAATCATATTCCTGAGGTTTGGTGGCTGTCTGTAGCACAGGAGAGGGGGATCTGGGAATATGGATTCTAGAAATTCTAGGAAAATAATATACAAAAAAGTTCTCCGCCGTGGAAAAGTTCTTCTTGCTCTACCACCACCTTTTGGAAGGTAGCGCCATATAGATCAACGCCTGGTTTTCTACGTAACCAGAACATCTCCTACAAAAGGAAGCGCGACCCATCTCCTGACAGCCGCTTCTGGTTATTGCCCCTCATCAGTGAGAAGCCGGGTTCTGGTTTGGCTAGGTGAGTGGTCATAGATGTTGGTCTGAATCTAAAATCCCCAGCGAGATAGTTTCCCTTCTGACCCATATCTATGACCTCTTACCTACCTAAACCTGATTCTCACTGATGAGGGGCAATAACGCCGAACAGCTGTCTGGGGATAGGTCTCTCTCCCTTTTTGGAAGAGATGTCTGTTTGGCTTTAACCTCAGTCAAGATTACCAGGATTCATAGAACACCAGGCATTCGGCTTTCGTCCAAAAGGTGGAGATAGAGCAAAAGTTTTCTTTTTCCCATCAATGAGAACTCATTTGCTTTTTCATAAAGACAAGGGGGCAAGGAAAAAAATCTAAATGTTGAGTTAGAATGGTTCCCCACTCAGGGATAATGTAGTGGAAACATACAAAAGGACTTGGAAGGAAGTTATGGTTATATAATTCGCAAATGAAGTAAACTTGCATCTCTGGCAGTGATTTATCGAACCCGGGAACAGTGGTGTAACTAGGAATGGTGGGGCCCCAAGACGAACATTTGACCTGGGGCCCCCTGACCAATGCCCCTCCTCGCGAAGTCCTCCCATGCCGGATCCCCCCTGAAGGCCCCTGTCCAACCGACCAACTCCCCCCCCCCCCCCGCATTCCTGCACTCACTATTATTCCCCCATGTGAAGGCACCCTTAGCCTGATGTTGATGTCAAGACTCCAGGACAGGTGGTTGACAACTTTCCACAGAGTTATACCTATAGGGAAACTGCTGGCGTTTCCGCATGTATAATTGACATGTGATTTCCAAATCCTCGATATGTCTGCAGCGTCAGGTGGGGCCCTGGCCTGAGACGAGGGTTGTGAGCAATTACAGAGGGCTATACAGGGTTGTCTCTTCCAGACAGAACCCGGCACAGCTGCCCTAACACCTCTTGAAAATAGCTGATTCTGTATAGCCAGAGGAGAAATGTCAATGAAAAGCCCTATTGGCTCACAGAGTGTGTCCAAGTGGGGTACTAACTCTCTATGATGCCCATAGGTCCATGCGGACAGGTATTTTCTTTGTTAGACATCTCCTTTAAATAACTTCCGCCAGACACTATCCCCGAGGGGAGATGTGTAAGGGTAAGTAAACCCCTTAAACTTGAACCCTAACAAAAAAAAATAGTCATTTCATCCCGATGACCCTCCCATCAGTGCCGGCTACCTTCACGTCTCCCATCTCATCAATCTGTCATCCGCCTCCCTTCCAATTAGAGACAGTGTAACATTCTAAAGAACCGATTATCAACTTCAGATGGTAAATTTATCTTGCGGATTTCCAGTCGAGATTCTCTGAACTCCGTACAACTTCAGAATCAAAAAGTTTCACCACCAGAAGATGATGATTAAAAAAAAAAAAAAAAAAAACTTCACGGAAGAATCTATCATTGCAATTATTCCTTTGAAAGTGTTTTATTTGCGGCAAGGAAAGCCATAAGAAGCGAGGAGCGGGCGTTGCGAGAAGGATACAGTGGAGCTCGGCTTGTTAAGTGACTACAGAGATGAGTGTGTCACAGTAAATAATACCAAATGGAAAACATGTGGTTTGCACATCGAGAGCCTGGTAACCGGAGTCCTTGTTCATCTGAATCCATTTTACTCACTGTAATATTTTATGCCGTCTAATAAACCTAATACTCCTCTGTCTTTATGGGGTAAACATGTTATGTCATATGGGATATAGATATTCCGTCAGGTGAAAGCCACCAGTGAAGGATCGTGCCTTGGAGTGGGATATCCACGAGAGGGTATCTGAAATCATAACATCACCGTCCTTCAGGACCCGTCAAAGTGTAAGCAGCTTTTTGGAGGTGGCTACTGACTACTTCATACAGAAGGTGTAAGGAACATGTTAACTTGAGAGAGGTTTCATCGTGAACCATGAACCACTTATGGACTGGAGGTCTCGGAAAGGAGAAGAGGCAGGAGGAAAACGACGATTTTTTTTTTACAAGGTGGTGTGGAATTCTATCTCAGCACTTGCGAAATTTGATCTTACATTTTTTGGGGGTGAGGAATATGTCATTTAAGGATAGTCAGCTCTTATGTTTAAAGACCGCATTATAGTCCTATAAAAATCCAATTGGGCACGGAGCCTGGAACAACATCTGATGTCACATCTTTTTGGAAAATAAACCAATTTTGTGTATAGTCTTGATTAAAAAAAAAATCTCCTACCGTTTTCAACCTTTGCGAGTCTCCAAGGTGACAGACTACAGGCAAACTTATCTTGAAGTTTTGGGATACCCCAATCACTCTGCACTCAGTCTGTGCCAAATGGACATACAGTTAGGGCCGTAAATGTTGGCACCTCTAAAATTTTTCAAGAAAATGAAGTATTTCTCCAAGAAATGTTTTACAATTACATCATGTTTTGTTATACACGTTTATTTCCTTTATGTGTATTGAAATAACACAAAAAAGTGTGGCTGTCTGCAAGAAATCATGAGATCTGAAGATTGCCAAAGGATTTTGGGTCGCAATATAGGGTCCAGTGTCAAAAAGTGGGTTTTGTGTCCTAAGTCATGGGTCTTCCAGCAGGACAATGACCCCAAACATACTTCAATAAGAACCCACGCTGGTTCTGCCAGAGGCTCATCTGTGAGGAAGCGGAGTCTAAGATCGGACCAGAATGTAGACTGCTGTGGACCGATCTTAGACTCCGCCTCCTCCGGCAGAACCATCGTTGATTGGCTGAATGCTGTACTCTGTATGGCATTCAGCCATTTAACGCTGGTCAATGCATTCCTATGCCGAGATGTAGCAGTGCTGGCCGTGCGCTCAGCTCGGCTACACCGGAGATGCAGCCAAACTGCCCCCGGCATGCGGGGGGCTAAGCGGACGGCCGCCGGCAAAGTCTGCGTGCCAGGTGCTTCCATTCATTTCTATGGGAGCGTGCTGTTCGGATCAGCTGATCCGAACAGTGTTCGCTCATCTCTATTACTGATCATTAGAGTGGCTACGAAGTCTCACTTACTGACAAATCTATGTCTGGTGACTGTGTAAGGCTTAATCTTCTCTAAGGTTAGTGCTTCAGAAAAAAACCCCATATCAAATGTATCCAATGAACCATCAACAAAAACATTCTTCTTATTAGGAATTTGTCCCCCATAATGCCTCATATTAATAGTCGTGCCTTATCCTTACTTTGGGCTACTTGTTTGTAGCATCCCATTGGACACTGCAAAAATTGCACATCTTTTGATTGTGTTGCATTTGCCAAGTCAATATCCAGTGATGCTCATAGATTATTTGTAATCCGCGTGTTTTTCCTTTAAAGCGGCTGTGCCACTGTGAATAAGGGCAACTGAGCATTGGAAGGATTCCAGCAAGTTCTGTAATGTTGGAGGTGACCAGGAATCTTCTTCTAGCTTCCAAATTGGAAGGGTGTGAGAGTGTAGGACTGGAGCCTGGAATAAATGCAACTGTGCTGCAGTCTTAAGACAGAGAAAAAAAATTGGGGGCTTTTATTAGAATTTGCAGATAAGTGGAACAAGAGACTAAAAACTTTGACCTGCCTGAGCAAGAGGATGGACAGGGCACCCTGCTGTACTGAGAAAGTAAGAGACCGACACGTGTTCAGAGCACAGGTTGCTGGAACTATGTCCCACCCGGCTCACTCCATAATGATAGTGGACCTCTATTATAAGTGTATCTCCATGGTGTGGATGCTGTTGTTTGCCTTACTACACTATTTTGCAAGTAAAGTTATTTCCTGCATCCCCATCAAGGGCACTCCGTCTCCCATCAGGCTCAGGAGAATTGAAGAACATTAGGGAGTTCCAAAGGGGAGAGACTACCACAATCATCATGTACACCACAGTCCTCCTCAGCTCTGCACCAGACCAGGAGAACAGTTGGAACATTTGGTTGAATCATCTAGCCACTGTGACAACTTCATCCCCCTTCCTGACATTTGTCATACATAGGTCTTACCAATACTCACTTAGATGCCCCAGCCAATACTGATCATGTCTATGTCATGGTGGTACATGGACACCTTAATTGTAAATGTGATAGAGACCAATGTCAAAGTGGGCCGTAAGCAATTGTCACGACAGCCGTGGGCTTGAAATTGATATCAATCGATCACTTATACCATGGACTACAATCCGGAAATATTGCAGTCTAGGGTAAAATTCCTGCACAATTATAGTTATATTACTCTATCAGGCCTGGGAGCCTTCAGAAGGCTCAAGGGTGCCATAGCGTTGAAAGGCCTCTATGAACTTTCCAGGGGAGAGCTATTCCATTCAACAAAGGTGAAAGTTAAACTAACCACTCACATGCCGTGGACACATTTGATAAAGTGGTTAATGGTCCAATGGAAATACAATTTGTCCCACAAAAAACAAGCCCTCATGCGGCTACGTGAACTGAAAAGGTTATGCTTTTTGGAAGATGGGAAGGAAAAAAATCGAAAAAGAAAAATTTAAAATTTGCCATGGAGGGAAGGGGTTAACGATGAATCCTTGTATATTTGTCCCATGCATAGTCTCCTTTTCTATTTTCTTCATTGTCTTTTCAGTCGAGATAGGGAACGTGAACTCAATTTAACCAAATCCTCTAGAAATGCAGAGAAAATAAAGAGTACACGTGAGCAGAGACGCCATGCGCCATTAGTTTAATCCCTGTTCCTCCCAAAATGTTTTAATACATGCCTTTCTCAAGGACGTCGAATTATCTGACCTTCACCGCGTGTTGAGCAATTTCCAATTGGAGCCGAGGAAGGGGGAGGGGTAAATATAATAAGTATATAATAAGTAAAAATAAAGAAACTTCTAACAAAAAGAACTGGAAGATGTGACATTAAGACGTAGAGAATAGTGCGGGATTATCACGGCTTATGAGAAGAAGGAATGGAGTGATTGGTGGGGGAGATTTACAGCTCCAACAAGGGAGATTCTTATCCTTGTTAATTCTCCCGAGGAAGAGCCAATCATGAAAATATCCACAGCCTGACGCCATCTGGCCAGAAACTCAGGCATCAGGAATCCGCTCAATAAACTTTATTATGTATCCTAATATAGCTCAACTTAAATTACCGAGCTGTCACCCCCCGAACATATGGTTTGAAGAGACGCCCAAATTGTTGTGTGATCAAGGACCCTTCCATAGTGTAGGCCACAATCTGCATCCGGCAGCAAAACCGAGCTTATTTGTGAACACTGCTGATGTAGCAACGATGGATTTGTCATGGAACTCTTCTCGTGTTCCCTGTTAACCCTCATGACTTGTGAGGGATCCTAATGGTTTGGGAGTTTGGGGCAATATGGCTGGCACTGCACTCTTCCATGACCAATGCTCTGCTGTGCTCAGTTTGTCTCCTCCCAGGTAGAGATGAATGAACCAGTTTGGATGGAACCAAATTTTCCATACTGGGGCTTCACTTCTGGTTTATGATGAACATATTGGAACCCAAAACTAAGTGAGTCTTCAGAGGTCTCATATCTACTCTTGAACCTCCACCCAGACTCCAATCCCTGCAGGTCAACCAAAGCTGCAGAGATTCAACATGTCACCCTTCGCTGAAGCCCTCTTTACCGAGGTAGATGACGACAGTACAGAATATGCAATCCTTAGTGGTAAAACAGGAGACAGGGCGACGGCAACAGTTATGGTTTGGCCCACCACGCCATGATGAGGAACCACACACTGTGCTGTAGTGGGGGATGCACTGGCCATCACTGGAGAACCCATTCTCTTGCCCATTAGTCTTCTAGGTTGTCTAGTTTGCTGAACCAGCTGGCATTCTCATGGAAAGGAGGACATTAAATGAATAGACCCCTTGAACATTTTATGTTTGGGACAGTGCGGTCCAGTGAAAAATCCCAAGTGGTATTGCACTTTCTACAGTTTAATAATGGTTGGAAGTCCAGACCACACCATCCATAAACACCAGGTGGTGGACAACAGCATTGCCCGCTTGAGGTTTATTACATGCCCTTCTTGACTATTCCACCATCGGTGTCACATATCAATGAAATATGGAGACATCACTCCATTTTTAACCTCAATGAAGATTTTATTGCAGTCACCACTAGGATATAAAGCAAGTCTTCAGGCTGATGGACCTCCCTTTGTCAAGCTTAGTACATTAAGGTTGTATTGGACATACTGTTCCTTGCTATGATTAGTAAAATGTGACTAATGTTGGATACTCATTGGAAACTCATTGTGACTATTTTATATTTAGTGTCATCGTGATTGTGCTATTGTATGAGCAGTACGTGTCCTGTCGCCCCTCCCCCCCATTACATACTTGTAACATTGTCTGTTTCAGTCTATTATACATGTTTCTTATTAAGTGGTACTTATTTATATTCTGAATAAAACTGATTATTGTTGTTATATGTGTTCCTATTTAGTGGGTGCTGTACTTGTATGTGTCGGTTAGGCCAATTGGTTGTAGGTGTTCAGTGATTCATTGCTGTAGTGTAAGGTACAGTATCTTCATCCATGTCCGGCTTGGCTACATGATCCCCCTTTTTGATCATCGTTGCCCATGCTTACCTCTACAATTGATATTTTTCTAGCTATAGAGGTCGGTGTTACAACCAATCCCTGGTTCCTGTGAGGGCCCTTTTTTATTGTAAGTCAATGGAATACTTGTAGATTGAGCTATCTCATGATATAATGGATCCTACCAAGTATGAAGGCTAGGGCTGGCTCCTGGTCTTTGGGTATGAGAGTAACACCAGGGCCCCTGTCTACACAAAAACTTAACTCGATAAACATGCAGTATATTAACTTTGTATTTAATGGCAGTGGTGAAACTTTAAGCTCATCGGCCCCGGGGCAAAAATTTTAATGGAGTCCCATTCTTACATTATGCCACTGAGAATAGTGGAATATTTTATGTGGTAAAGAGATGTTTGGAGCATCCCAGGGTTCAGGGCTAGTAGAGATTGCTCCTGCTCCATCCCCTGTAGCTAAATGTAAATCAGTACAAGACCAAAGAAGTCTAATCCACTTTAGTATGTTGAAGGTAACCTGTGGATCTCCTTGGCTTATGGGCCAGGTGGAAACTGCAACCTCAATACTGATGCCAGTGCTTATGAGCCCCCTATGGATTCTGGGCCCAGGTGCGCTGCACCCTTTGCACTCCTTCAAGTTATGCAGATGTTTAAAGGGATCCTATCACTCAGACATAATTTTTTCTAAGTACTACGTCAGAATAGCCTTAAGAAAGGCTATTTGTCTCCTACCTTTCATCATCTTCTCTGCGCTGCCATTCGCCGTTCACCTACAATCCCGGTTCTTGTCGGTATGCTAATAAGCTCTCTTGCAGCACTGGGGGCAGGCCCCAGCGCTCAGACAGCACTGGGGGCATCCCCAATGCTGCGAGAGAACTCTCTCCAGCACCACCTCCTCTTCTTGGAAGCGGCCTTTTTCTCGTCGCCTATGGGCATGCGCAGTCTGCTCTGCCCAAGGCCCGAGGTCTAGAAGTAAGAAGATGCCGCCGGAAGAAGAGGCTGAAGATGATGCTGCTGAAGAAGAGGAGACGGCGCTGGAGAGATTTCCCTCGTAGCATTGGGGACGCCACCAGTGCCTTCTGAGCACTGGGCCCCACCCCCAGTGCTGTGAGGGAGCTCATTAGTATACCAACAAGAACCGGGATTGTAGGCGAACGGTAGCGTAAAGAAGACGATGAAAGGTAGGAGATGAATAGCCTTTCTTAAGGCTATTCCGACGTAGTACTTAGAAAAAATCATGTCTCATTGATAGGATCTCTTTAATGTTTTTTTTTTCTGGAACGACAGCAATTCTCTACCCTTCCAGCCATGTGGTTCCACCACTGTAACCCCCAACAATCATGGGAATGAGGGTTCTTTGTAACTCCATTTGTGTGTTGCCATTCCATTCCTCTCATGATACATCTAAAGAGAAGCCAAATACAGTGCTCAGTGGAATAACTGTTGTTCATGTACAAACCCCTTGAAGCCCAATGGGCCCAAGCATTTTCCCATGTAATAGTAAGCTCCACTGGGACCTAGGAGCTTCATTTACACCTCAGCCAAGTCGTAGAGCACTCCAGGTTGTACTTGGCACACTTCTTTAGGAATAGCTTAAAAATGATGGCAGACACAACTGGTGCCAAATACTCTTTTTGTCATATTCACTGGTAAATCCATGCCACCGCAATCAGAGATACTCCAACGATCGATGACAAGATGCCAAACCTACTGTGCCAAGATGAGAGCCTGACATAGGAACGATTTCTATTTCAATGTCAATGGCAGATCAAGGAGAACACATCAGTTAGAACCAAGAATTTTTTAATTTTTTTTTTTACAAAAAGTTCAATTACTCCGAGCGGTTGGCGCCTTTGTGGAGCGCTACAAGTATTTAATTTGAGTTCTCAGTTGCGTATCCAGGGATCAGTCAAAATGTGGAACTGATACTTAGAATATTAGATGTGGTTAATATTTCAGAGTATTACGTAACAATACCACCCTCGTACTGATGGTTTGGGGGGGAAAAAAATTCCCCCCCTTTGTTTGTTGGCCTGTAAACAAGTATATTTGTTTTCTCCTAATGATCTGGCTTTCATTACGTGTGCTATGCTCGGCTCCGCCGCTCGGGACTGTTGCTGCTTAGCACTTTTATTATTATCATTATTTATAGAATTTGCTACACAGAAGTTTTTAGAAAGTGTTGTGAAGGATTGTAAATTTTTGGGACAGTTTAAAAATAGTCAAACTTAAAACTCCTGCCCATGGAAATAAATTAGAAGGGAGGAAAGCTGTAAATAATTAATGCGTTTATTACACACAGATACTAAATTTATTAAAATTGTCATTTTTTCTAGCTCTTCTGCCCGGCTGTGCTTTTCTAGAGCCACAAAATATGAATTTAACAAACTTATGGTCAACATAAATTTTACAAAATTAAAGGGGTTGTCTGCTTTAGGAAATTGGCATGACGGTTCATCTACTATTCCATATAGCTAAGGATAAGATAGGAGGGGCGAGGTGCAGAGTTTTACTGAATTTGAAATTCACAACTTGTGACTTCATGACATTAAGAGCAGAAGAATAGTTGGACAAATCTGTGGCCGTCTCGTGCAACTAGGTAAGATAGATGCTGGGAGTAAAGAAGCTTACGGGTGATGGACACAGTGCGGCAGCCTAGTGGAGGAATCCAGAAGGTTGGTAGGAGTAGTCAGGGCCGCCATCAGGAATTTTGGGGCCCCATACAGCCTAAGTGTCTGCCCCCCCCGCTGCCGCCATTTTAAAACTACTTTATTTTGCGACATACCAATTCTGTATTACATTTACCTTTATTTAGCAGCTTTACAAGGCCCCAGTTCCCTCTCCGCAGTGCCGCACACCCAATGCCCCAACAATCCCCCTTCCCCCCCGTCCACCTTCTAACATCTTTCCACTGCCCCCTGTACCCATACCTCCCAACTTTTAAAGAACCAAAAGGGGGACAAAATTTAGCCCCACCCTCCGTTATGTTGACTCCACCCATTCTCATTAATTTTTCATGTGCCCGCACACAGTATAATCCTCCTACAGTCACCCGTACATTATATGTCCCCCCGCTATCTCTCCCCCAGCTTCATATACACCCTTCATCTGCCCCCAGTTTCATGTCCCCCCCTCCATCTCTGCCCCCAGATTCATGTCCCCCTATCTCTGCCCCCAGTTTCATGTTCCCCCCCTCCATCTCTGCCCCCAGATTCATGTCCCCTCCATCTCTGCCCCCAGATTCATGTCCCCTCCATCTCTGCCCCATATTCATGTCCCCTCCATCTCTGCCCCCATATTCATGTCCCCTCCATCTCTGCCCCCATATTCATGTCCCCTCCATCTCTGCCCCCATATTCATGTCCCCTCCATCTCTGCCCCCATATTCATGTCCCCTCCATCTCTGCCCCCATATTCATGTCCCCTCCATCTCTGCCCCCATATTCATGTCCCTCCATCTCTGCCCCCATTGTCATGCCGTCCTCTCCATCTCTGCCCCCATATTCATGTCCCCTCCATCTCTGCCCCCATATTCATGTCCCTCCATCTCTGCCCCCATTGTCATGCCGTCCTCTCCATCTCTGCCCCCATATTCATGTCCCCTCCATCTCTACCCCCATATTCATGTCCCCTCCATCTCTGCCCCCATATTCATGTCTCCTCCATCTCTGCCCCCATATTCATGTCCCCTCCATCTCTGCCCCCATATTCATGTCCCCTCCATCTCTGCCCCCATATTCATGTCCCTCCATCTCTGCCCCCATTGTCATGCCGTCCTCTCCATCTCTGCCCCATATTCATGTCCCCTCCATCTCTGCCCCCATATTCATGTCCCTCCATCTCTGCCCCCATTGTCATGCCGTCCTCTCCATCTCTGCCCCATATTCATGTCCCCTCCATCTCTGCCGCCATTGTCATGCCGTCCTCTCCATCTCTGCCCCCATAGTCATGTCCCCTCCATCTCTGCCCCCAGTTTCATGTCCCCTCCATTTCTGCCCCCATATTCATGTCCCCTCCATCTCTGCCCCCATATTCATGTCCCCTCCATCTCTGCCCCCATATTCATGTCTCCTCCATCTCTGCCCCCATATTCATGTCTCCTCCATCTCTGCCCCCATATTCATGTCCCCTCCATCTCTGCCCCATATTCATGTCCCCTCCATCTCTGCCCCCATATTCATGTCCCTCCATCTCTGCCCCCATTGTCATGCCGTCCTCTCCATCTCTGCCCCCATATTCATGTCCCCTCCATCTCTGCCCCCATATTCATGTCCCTCCATCTCTGCCCCCATTGTCATGCCGTCCTCTCCATCTCTGCCCCCATATTCATGTCCCCTCCATCTCTGCCCCATTGTCATGCCGTCCTCTCCATCTCTGCCCCCATATTCATGTCCCCTCCATCTCTGCCCCCATATTCATGTCCCTCCATCTCTGCCCCCATTGTCATGCCGTCCTCTCCATCTCTGCCCCCATATTCATGTCCCCTCCATCTCTGCCCCCATATTCATGTCCCCTCCATCTCTGCCCCCATATTCATGTCCTCTCCATCTCTGCCCCCATATTCATGTCCCCTCCATCTCTGCCCCCATATTCATGTCCCTCCATCTCTGCCCCATTGTCATGCCGTCCTCTCCATCTCTGCCCCATATTCATGTCCCCTCCATCTCTGCCGCCATTGTCATGCCGTCCTCTCCATCTCTGCCCCCATATTCATGTCCCCTCCATCTCTGCCCCCATATTCATGTCCCCTCCATCTCTGCCCCCATATTCATGTCCTCTCCATCTCTGCCCCCATATTCATGTCCCCTCCATCTCTGCCCCCATATTCATGTCTCCTCCATCTCTGCCCCCATATTCATGTCTCCTCCATCTCTGCCCCCATATTCATGTCCCCTCCATCTCTGCCCCCATATTCATGTCCCCTCCATCTCTGCCCCCATATTCATGTCCCCTCCATCTCTGCCCCCATTGTCATGCCGTCCTCTCCATCTCTGCCCCCATATTCATGTCCCCTCCATCTCTGCCCCCATATTCATGTCCCTCCATCTCTGCCCCCATTGTCATGCCGTCCTCTCCATCTCTGCCCCCATATTCATGTCCCCTCCATCTCTGCCCCATTGTCATGCCGTCTTCTCCATCTCTGCCCCCATATTCATGTCCCCTCCATCTCTGCCCCCATATTCATGTCCCTCCATCTCTGCCCCCATTGTCATGCCGTCCTCTCCATCTCTGCCCCCATATTCATGTCCCCTCCATCTCTGCCCCCATATTCATGTCCCCTCCATCTCTGCCCCCATATTCATGTCCTCTCCATCTCTGCCCCCATATTCATGTCCCCTCCATCTCTGCCCCCATATTCATGTCCCTCCATCTCTGCCCCATTGTCATGCCGTCCTCTCCATCTCTGCCCCCATATTCATGTCCCCTCCATCTCTGCCCCCATTGTCATGCCGTCCTCTCCATCTCTGCCCCCAGTGTCATGCCGTCCTCTCTCTGCCCCCAGTTTCACGTTCCACATTACACTGACTGACTTACCTTCTCCTTCGCTCCCTCGCAGCTCTCTGCGCGCCTCTCTCTCACTGGCGCACAGTTATAGATGCGATGTGACGTCATCACATCGCGTCTACAAGCCAGTAGCGGAGGCGGCGAAGCGAGGAGCTGACACAGGTCAGCTCCTCGCTGCAGCCGCATATGTGTCAGGGAGAGAGGCGCACAGCGGCGAAGCAAGGAGCTGACGTGTGTCAGCTCCTCGCTTTGCTGCCGCCGCTGCTACTGGCTTGTAGACGCGATGGCTGAAGCGAGGAGCTGACCTGTGTCAGCTCCTCGCTTCGCCGGCTACTGGCTTGTAGACGCGATGTGATCACATCGTGTCTACAAGCCAGTAGCAGCGGCGGCGGCTCCTCGCTTCAGCTGCATATGTGTCAGGGAGAGAGGCGCGCAGCAGCGAAGCGAGAAGCTGACCTGTGTCAGCTCCTTGCTTCAGCCGCGTATGTCTTCAACTCAGATCTGCATCCTCTGGATGCAGATCTGAGTTGAAATAGGACATACACAATGACTGCTACGGGCGCCAGGGGGCCGGCACACGGTAGCGGGCCAAAACCGGGCCCCCCCCCCATTTTTCAATTTGGCCGGGCCCCTGACGCCAGTACCAGTAGTACTGGCCTATCGGCGGCCCTGGGAGTAGTCATTGTGGTGACAGTGGAAAGGATGTTGTCCAGTTCCTCTAACTCTCCTCCAAGACTGGTGCAGTGCTCCAGGGGTCTGATTGTGGTAATGGTGTCACCTTGGGACAGGTCCTAAT